>NW_012267308.1:3673150-3701032 GCF_000151885.1 Dipodomys ordii
GAGGCCGGCCGCCGCACCAGCACGGGGCGGGAGAACGCCCCGAGCAGGGGAAGATGAGATCACCGCACCCCGCGGCCCCGTTTGGATCCCAGCCCGGGGTCCACTCAGCTTTCCACGCACATTTCAGGCACAGACGACCCATGAGCACCACCCCTGGCCGGGCGTGCGCGGGCACCTGCAGACAATGATGATATAGACAGACAGACAGACAGACAGACAGACAGACAGATAGATAGATAGATAGGTAGATAGATAGATAGATGTATATATGTGTGCGTCTGAGGCCCAACCACTTGAGCCGTAGCCCTGCTTTCCGCTTTTCCGGTCCCGGGGCTTGAACTCGGGGCCGGGTGCTGTCCCTGAGCTTTTTCACTCGTGGCTCTCTCATTAGAGCCACAGTTCCACTTCCGGTTTTCTGGTGGTTCCATGGAGATAAGAGTCTCACAGACTTTCCTTCCCGGGCTGACTTTGAACCTTGATCCTCAGATCCCAGGTTCCTGAGTAGCTAGGATGACAGGCGTGAGCCACCAGCACCCGGCTACTTCCAGCTTTTTGCTGGCCCATTGGAGATAGAGTCTGGCAGGCTTTCCTTCCCTGGGCTGGCCTTGAACCTCGATCCTCAGATCTCAGCCTCCTGAGTAGCTAGGATGGCAGGCGTGGTCTGGGCTCCTGCAGCACAGTTAGGCTGCTTCTGGGGGGGGGTTCATTCACAGGTTCACAGTAGACCCTCCCCTCTCCCAAGCCTGCTTCTTATGCAGAGCTGGGCCTGGTACCCCCCCCTATGGGGAAGGAGGGCTGCGTTGAGGGGTACCCGGGAGTGGCTGGATCTCCATCTGTCTCTGCCTTTTCCTTTCCAGAACTGGGGAGCCTGATGAAGAGGAGGGAACTTTCCGGAGCTCCATCCGTCGTGAGTTTGGGGAGACTGTGGGTGTTTGAGGGTGAAAGCTGATTCTCAGAACCTTTTCCTGGCTCTCCCTGGAGGAGGGAGGGGGGCAGGAAAGTTGCCCCCAGCCCTCTGCCTGGAAGTGGGGGGTGGGGGGCAGGAAGAGAGGCCCTGCCCCAGCCCTGCCTCCTCCCCGCACCCCAGGCGCCCCGATTTCCTTCTGACACCCAGGCTGTGCGTTCCCTCCCCTCAGGTCTGTCCACCCGCATGCGGTAGAGAATCCTGAAGCCACGGAGCCCAGAGCAATCCTGCAGCGCAGCCCGGGCTGGGGGGGTGGGGTGGAGAGGAGGCGGGGAGGGGGCAGGGAGGCAAGGTGGCCAGGCGGGCTGGAAGCCTCCCACCCATCCATCCACCCCACAGGATCTGCACACCTGCCTGCCACCTCCCCCCCCGCCCCAGCCCCAGCAGATGCCCCCATGCCGGCTAGAATTCCAATAAAACGTGCTTTTTCTCTCCAGCCCGTGTGGATCTCAGTCCGTCTGCGTGCCTCGAGCCCCGCAGCCCCCTCCCTGTGGCCCCCACCCTTGGGGAAGGGGCGGGGACGGCGGGGGGCGGGGCGGGGGCGGGGGGGGCTGGCCCGGGGGCAGGATCCCCGGGCTTCCATTGGCTGCAGCCCCTCCCCCTGCCCACACACCAGGGCTCCCCCCACCTTCCCCCCCACCCCCCCACATCGGTCTGCCCTGTCTCCAGCTGCTGCAGCCCTGTCTTCGCGGCTGCCTCCACAGACATCTTCAGCAGCGTCCCCCCCCTCTTTGGCTCTGGCTCGGCATCATGACCCCAACTGAGGTCCCCACCATCGGTGAGTGAGTGTCATCATCTTACGAGAGTGGGTGCGCGAGTGCGCGTGGGGGCGCGGCGTGGGGAAGAGGGGGCTAGGGAACAGGGCGGGAAGGGAAGGAGTCAGGAGGGGATGTGGCTATTCCTGCCATGGGTGGGGACCTCTCTGCTGCATCCCTCGACCCCCCCTCCACTCCCCCTTTGGGGGGGTGTCCCCTACCCCCCCTGCACTTTGATCCAGGTGCGGGACCTATGGGTAGAGAGGGCTGTCCCCGGGAGAAGGGATGCTCGGACAGGTTGCTATGGCAACGGGGGTGGTTGGTCCAGCACCGTGGTGCTAGCAGATAGGAAGGATGCGGGATGGGAGCCCGTGGGGTTTTGCAGTCAGAGAGGTTCTAGAAGATTTCAGGATCCTAAGGTGGGCCAGGGGAAGGGTCCCCACATTTTTAAAAAAAATGTTCCCAGCATCCTAAGCATCCTGGTCTCTTGTGGTTGGTGTTTCCTATAATCCCTGCCAGGCAGGTTGGGAGAAAAGAGAGGCAGAGATGGACGTGGGGTGTGGTGGCAGCCTGGGGTGGGGTGTGAACCACTGCAGTAAAGCTTCCCGGGTGGGAGTGGGGTGCTGGGAGTCCCCTCCCCTTTCCCTTCCCTACCAGGTCCAGTTCCAGATTCCAGTTCTAGCAGGATCAGAGTCCCTCCCTCCCCCTGCCGCCCCCCCATCCCGCCACACAACCATTCCCATTTCACACCCATTAACCCACTTCCACTCCCTCTCCCCGCTGCCCCAGCCCCAGACAGCCGGCTTCCATGGGGGAAGGGCCAAGGCCAGGTCCTCACCCCCTCGCTGCTGCTGCTGCTGCCTGCACTGACCGGCAGCCTCCTGGCAGTGAAGGGGGAACCCCACTTTGCACCCCGATCTCTCCTTCCCTTCCTTTCCCCCCTTCCCCAGCAGGCAGCGGCTGCGGCAGGCAGGCAGGCAGCCTCCGCACGCTCTCCGCAGGGCGGGAAGCAGGGGTGGGGGTGGAGGGGGCTGCGGAGGTTGGAAGCCACCCTAGGGAGAGGGGAGGCGGGGAGGGCGCCGGGGCTGGCGAGGGTCCAGGGCTCTTGCTTTTTCGCAGAGGTGGTGGATGGATGAGGGCAGACGGGCGGAGGTGGGGGTGTAGACGTCTCGACACCCACCCCATTGCCCCAGGCAAGGAAGAGGGGGGACCTCAGGCCTCAGGAAATCCCTGGGGGGGGGTGGAGGGTGGGAAATGGCTGGGCGGGGAGGGGAAAGAAGCCTGTTGTGTCCTGAAGGAATGGGATTCATGAATTATTGAGGAGATGGAAGAGAGGCGCTTTTTTTTTAATTTCCCCTGCAAAGAAAACCAAGAGGGAGAATTTAGGGGTGTAGCGAGAAGAGGGGGTGCTTGAACACACTTGAAATTAGGTCTCTAAGAAAGAACCTGGGTTTGGCTAGAAGCCAGCCAGTTCTGCAGGGAGAGAGGGAGAGGGAGAGAGAGAGACAAGACTGGACCCAAGTCACAAACCTTATAAACAGGACCTGGGCCAGAGTACTGGGGGGCGGGGAGGGGGGGTGAGGAGGGGGAGGGCATCACCTTTCAAGATGCCCCGGTTGCCATGGCACCCCCTCCTTGCTGATGACTTCCTGGCAAGTGGCCAAGAGTGGGGCACATTCCTTCCCTGGCCTCCTTGACTCCTCCTTGGCCCAGCCACACCCCAAAGGATCCAGATTTGTGGCAGCATAGAGAATCTTGGGCACCAAGCCCCAATTCTCAGCCAGGAACCCAAGGGGAATCAGGGACAGGAGCTCACTCTAGGGGTCTTGAGCAAAATGGAGGAGGGTTTGCAGAAGGCCAGAAAGGTGGGGGGGGATTGGGGAGGGGAGTGTGCCCCGTGTTTGTGGCTCCCGCCTGTCATCCTAGTTACTCAGGAGGCTGAGATCTGAGGATCATGGTTCAAAGCCAGCCTGGATAGGGAAGTTCATCAGACTCTGATCTCCAATAAATCCTCAAAAAGCTGGGAGTGGAGCTGTGACTCAAATGGGAGAGTGCAAGCCTTGAGCAAAAATGTTAAGGGACAAGCCCAGGCCCTGAGTTCAAGCCCTAGGACTGGCAAACAGCTCCCCCCACCCACAAGGTAAGTGCTCTACCACTTAAGCCACAGCACCACTTCCAGCTTTTTGGTGACTCATTGGAGATACAAATCTCCCGGACTTTCCTCTCTGGACTGGCTTCTGGCCCTGCTCCTCAACTCTCAGCCTCCCGAGTTGCTAGGATGACAGGCAGAAGCCATGGCACACAGCAATGCTCAAAAATGCGATCAAACTCACTGCTGATATATTTTTTCCTTCTCTCTGTGTCTCTTTCTTCCCTCCCGAAGGTCCGGAGGAGCCTGACCCATTTTACTATGGTAAGTGTTGGTGTTTTGGATAGATGAAGAGGTGGCTGGGTGAGGGGTCATGGCTGAAGTGGGCCATACTGAGTGGCAAAGCTTGTATCAGATGAGGTCATGGAGGGCAGAGTGACCAGGGAGGGGGCGGGGCAGGGGGACGGACCAGATGCCCCACTGAGCCTTAATATAACTCCAACACCACCAGGCTGCTGGATTTGAGCCTTTCTTACTCACTATGTAGCTGTGTGGCCTTGGACAAGTTGCCTCTCTGGTCCCTTCTGTGTTGAAGATCCATACTAATTTCCACTTTGGGGAATTTTCCAGCATGATACCTTATTGTCAACCTCATGGCACTCAAAGCTCAAAGAAGTTACCACGGCTATCCGACCCCAGTTTCCTGTGAAAAACAGCTTTCTACCCCACCATCTTTGCTCAGTCATGCTGTTTCTCCAGTAGGTCAATTTTCTTACCACCTCAGGGCCTTTGCACTTGCTGTCCATCATCTCCTCCCTCCCTCCCCGCCTTCTCCGTAGTAGGTGGAGACTCCATTCTCTTCCTCTGGCTTCAGATCAAATATCGACTGCTTAGTGGCTAGGAGAGGCTCTGCCTGGCTCTCCCCTCCACACTCCAGCCAGCCAGCCATGACTCAGATTTATTTAACATGAGCACCTTGTCACAATATGAAATTCAGCTAGTAGCGGGCAGAAGCCTGGCCCACTGCTGGTGATTACTGAACCCCGGATCTATGCCAAGCCCTGTGGCAGGCACCCCAGCGACCTAGCCCGGAATCCTGCTTTCCTTGACTTGAGACCCAGGGAACAGACTCAGACACTCCAGCAAATGAAATGAGAAGTGTTTCTTTTCTTTTCTTTTTGTCGGTCATGGGGCTTGAACTCGGGGCTTGGGCGTTGTCCCTGGGCTCTTCAGCTCAAGGTGAGCACTCTATTGCTTGAACCACAATGCCACTTCCAGTTTTTTTAGTGGCTTATTGGAGCTAAGAGTCTCTCGGACTTTCCTGCCCAGGCTAGCTTTGAACTATGATCCTCAGATCTCAGCCTCCTGAGTAGCTAGGACTACAGGCGTGAGCCACTGGCACCCGGTAAGAAATATTTCTTATACTGCTAAGCCCGGCACCACTGCCTGTAATCCTAACTACTCAGGAAGCTGAGATCTCAGGGTCTTGGTTCAAAGCCAGATTAAGCAGAAAAGTCTGAGAGACTCTTAGCTCCACTGAACCACCAAGAAAAAAGCCTGAAGTGGGAGCTGTGGCTCAAGTGGTAGAGCGCTAGTCTTGGGTGAAAAAGACTAAGAAACAATGCCAGATCCTAGAGTTCAAGCCTCAGTATTGGCACAAAACAAACACCACCACCACCACCACACAGAATAATCATCATTCTTTGGGGCAAACATTCTAACCAGGACAGCCAGGGAAGACTGGTGAGGGAGGAACTGTGTGGGGATTTAGAAGAAGAACTTTCAGCTTGTGGGAGCAGCAAGTGCAAAGGCCCTGAGACAGGTTGACATCTGGAAAGAATCCAGGAACTGCAGGGTGGCTGTGGGGCAGGGGGCTGCTGGGGAAGGTGGATGAGACGAGGTCTAGGAAGGAAGGAAGGATGGAAGGAAGGGAGAGAAGGAAGGGAGGGAGGGAGGGAAGGAGGCAGGCAGGCTAGATCATTCAGGGCCTCCACGGCCTTGGTGTCCACCTGGCATTCGCAGGCACCAGAGGCGGCTCTGAGGCGAGGCCTGGTGTGGCTCCGATCACGGTGCACAAGCTGCCCGTGACAGACTATGGCCTGGGCCCTCTGAATGAGGACCAAGAGAGAGGCAGCGTGGAGGGCTTTGATTCTACAGAGAAGTAGAATCCAGAAAGAAAACCGAGGCAGGGGAGGGGAGCAGAGGGGGGAGCGAGAGGCCCCGGGGGAGCCCGCCCCCCAGATCCTGGACCTCTCTGGACAAGACTCCAGCAGGCCGCTGTGCAGCTGGGCAGGGTGAGCTGCCCCCGCGGTCACGGCCTGTCCGTCCTGTCCTCTCCCTTCCTAGACTACGCCACCGTGCAGACCGTGGGCATGACCCTGGCCACCGTGATGTTCTTGCTGGGCATCATCATCATCATCAGTGAGTGTCTTTCCCCACTTGCCCACTGCACTCAGGAACATCCATCCACCCATTCATTCGTCCATCCATGCTCTGTCTCTCTTTCTCAACAGGCAAGAAAGTCAAGTGCAGGAAGGCGGACTCCAGGTCTGAGAGGTCTGGAGGAAGTGGGGGAAGGAAAAAGTGGGAGGGGGGGTGTATCCTGGGGTGCTTCCTTAACCCAGGGCCCAGAAAGAAAGTATAATCTCTTATATATTCTCTGTCTCTGTCCGTCTCTGTCTCTGCTTTGCCTTCACAGTCCAACGTGTAAGTCCTGCAAGTCAGAACTTCCTTCCTCAGGTGAGGGCCAGAGCGCGGGGTCCTAGGAGGGATGCAGAAATGGGGGAGGGGTGTCTTAGAAGAGCAGAGTGTCTGTGGAGGCCCTGGCAGACGTGGGATGATTCCACACGAGGCTGAGCACCACCCCCACTCACCAACCCACAGCGGGCAGTGGGAAATGTCCTGAAGAGTCACAAAGACCACTCCCACTCCTCCTCAAACACCAGGCACTGCGTGGTAGCTCACACCTGTAGTTCTAGCTAGGTTGAGATCTCCTTCCTAGATTGAGATCTGAGAATTGAGGTTCAAAGCCAGCCTGGGGAGGAAAATCTATGACTCTTATTTAACTCCAATGAACCAGAAAAAACAACAACAAGAAAAAAAAACAAAACTGGAAGTGGAGCTGAGGCTCAAGTGCTAGAGCACTAGCTTTCAGCGAAAAAACTAAGGGAAAGTGTGCTCAGGTTCTGAGTTCAAGCCCTAGGACTGGCACAATAAAAGAGGGGTGGGGGCGGAGGGAAGGGGAAGGAAGAGCAAGAAGCAAGGAGGAAAGGTTTTTGCATATTGAAACAACCAAAAACATTTACATAGGATATAGATTTTAAAGTTCATCTTTAAAAGGAATCTGTGGATGGAGCTTGGTGGTGTGGCTCAGATGGTAGAGCGCCAGTCAGTGAGTGATCATGTCAGATACTAAGTGGAGTCCCAGTTTCGGATAAAAGAAAAGAAAGAAAGAAAGAAAAGCAATCTGTGGTGTGGGAGGGTGGGGATCATGGTTCAAGACCAGCTTGAACAAAACAAGGTCTCCAACTCCCTCCCCCGCCCGCCATCTGAACAGACAAGTCTGAGTATAGTGCTACACACCTGTCATCCTAGCCAGGCAAAGCATAGATAGGAGAATCACAGCCTGGACAAAAAGTAAGAAACCATCTCAAAAATGACCAGAGCCCAAAGAGTGTAGCTCAAGGGGGCAGAGCACTTGCCTGGTGAATGCAAAGCCCTGAGTTCAAATCTTACCACGCTAAAAGCAGAATGTGTAGGGCTGGGAGGAAAAAGCTGGATGGTCCAGAAGGTCTGAGGGTGGAGGAGGAGGTGAGCAGGAGAAATCGCTTGTAGGAAGAGAGACAGAGCCCAGTAGAGACATGGGGGGGAGAGGCAGGGCAGGCAGAGGGGTACAAGTGGTGGATGGGAGTTACAGAGAAAGACAGGAGGGGTGGGGGGCGGGGTGGGGAGATGGGGTTGGAGAAGGCAGCGCCGTAGGGTGTTCATGCTAATTATATAAAAATATCCTGACCTGATTTTGGTGGCTTTGCACCCTTCCCAGGGACCTGGGGGAAGGAGGGGGGGTGGTCAGAGCTGGGGTTCTGTCTGCTTCTGACATAATTATTTTGTGTCTGTACCTAGGCTTGAACTCAGGGCCTGGGCGCTGTCCCTTAGCTTTTTTTTCTTTCTTTTTTTTTTTTGCACCAAGGCTGGCGCTCTACCACTTGAGCCACAACTCCACTTATGGCTTTTTTGGTGCTTCATTGAAGAAAAGAGTTTCACAGACTTTTTTTGGCAGGGGGTGGGGGGGTGTTGGCTTTGAATCCTCATCTCTGGATCTCAGGCTCCTGAGTAGCTGGGGTGACAGGCGTGAGTCCCCGGGGTGACAGGCGTGAGTCCCCAGCGCCTGGCTTAGTCTTTCTGACTGTCCCCTGCTTTCCTCAGCCCCTGGCGGTGGCGGTGGCGTTTAAGACCGGCCTGACAGCTTCCTCTGCTGTCCCTGCCTGGATTTGGGACCCGGACGACCCGGTGAAGGCGGTGGGGACCCCGGCCTGGTGCTGGGGAGTGCTCCCCGGAATGAGCCGCCCCACCCATCCCAAGGCTGGAGCCCTTGCACCCCGCTGTCCCTCCCCAGGCCTTGGCAATACCCCAAAGAGCCCGTCTGCACCCCACACCCAGGGACTCAGGCGTCCAGCACCTGGAACCCCCCCGCGTCCGGCCCCAGCCCCCAGGACGCCCGCAGCGCCCGCCCTGCACCTCACCGTCTCCGCCCGAGGCCTGCAGCCCCCACGTCGCCCCGGCGTCCGCGTCCTGAGCTTAATAAACGTGCACTCGGTTTCCCCGGGCTGTGTGTTCTCATCTGTGGGCACGCGGGGTGGAGGACGGAACTGGGGGTGCAGGGCCTCGCCTGCCCCGGGAGGTTCCCCCAGCCCCCCCATCTCCAGCCCAGCTCCCCCCCTCGCTGACCCCCCACTCCATCATGCCCCCTCCAGATCTCCATCCCACCCTCTCCAGCCCTCCCTGCATCCTGCCCCCTCCAGGTCCTCCCTCTCCATCCTCCCCACCCTCAGCCGCCCCCTCTCCATCCGGCCTTCCCCGGGGGGGTCCCCCCAACCCTTACCCGGAGGGCCCTCCCGCTCTCACCCGCCCCACCTCCAGGCCAGGAAACCCGGGAGGAAATGACTGATGACTGGGCGCCGGCCCCGCCCGCGGGGGCCCCGCCCACGCCCAGGCCACGCCCCCAGCGCTCTGTAGTCCGCCTATCCGGGACCCGCCCACCGCGAGTCCCGCCCACTAGCCACGCCCACCCGGCCACACCCTCGCCCGCTCGCGCGTCCTCCGACCCCCAGGCTGCGGCCCGGGACCCAGGCTGAGCTCCGTGGTAAGCCAGGCCTCAGTCTCCCCCCCCCCCGCTGCCCCGCCCTCTCCGCCTCCCCTCCCCGTTCCTGGGGTCCCACCTGGGGGTGCTGGGGAAGGGGGGGGATAACCAGGACCTTTCTGCTTCCAGGGTGCTGGATGCTTTGGGGGGACCAGGTGGGCTGGTGCTGCTGCTTGGTGGTTTTTGGTGTTCTTTTTTTAGGGGGCGGGGAGGAGAGAGCAGCAGGAAAAGGGGAAATGGGGTGTTGGCTTGTAATTCCCATTCTCTGAGACCCTCTCGCCCTCTTGCCCTGGCCTCAAAGTCAGCTATCAGCCCTGGCTCGGGGTGGGAGGTCTTTGAAACTAGGGGTGTCTGCTTCAAGAAGGGGTGAGCTGCAAGATCCCCCCCATCCCAGAGCTGCCCCAGGCCACACCCCGCTGACCTGACCCCCCTCAACCCACAGATGTGGCCCTCCGGTTGCCTGTGTGTCTTCATCCTGGTTGGCCTGGTTGCGCCCAGCAGAGGTAAGAGCCTGAGCGGATGCTCTGCCTGCCTTCCTCCTCCCCCTCCCCTACCGAGGGCCCCCGCAGGAAGTGGGGACTGCTAGGCAGTTTCGGGGTGACACCCTGTTTGAACACCACAGAACCATGGGTGGCGCTTCCAAAGAGTCTAGCCAGAATCTGTCCGGCTTGAACGCCTTCCCCTTCACCTCCAACCGGGATGAAGTTTGATTTGGCTCTGAGGTGGGGTGTCCATTTTCTACTTGGCAGCCAGGAGACTCAAAAATCCCAGCAAAATAAGTGGTTCGTTAGACAAAAGGGGCTCAGCTGGGTCCAGGCTAAAGAGTTAAACCTGTTTACTCTATCTGGGGAGCACTTTTCCAAGGTGGTGGGAGGGGGGATTTTTAGTTGTGGGTTCTCAAGTGTGTTCTGTTTACACCTGATGGATAAGGAAACTGAGGCTCGGCCAGGGGGAAGAGCCCTGGGCCAGAAGTTAGTGAGTGGGGAGCTGGGATTGTGGTGGCTCTGTGTCCCCACTAAGAGCCCACAGCCTCACAGCAGGCTCCCCATCCATCCATAATTCCCAAGCGTGAACATGGAAAAAAAATCAGATCGTGGGCAAAGACAGACAGGCAAGACATGAAGTCAGTTTCTTGTAGACTATGCTAGATATTGATCTGTGGTCTGGCGCCAGTGGCTCAGGCCTGTAATTCCTACTACTCAGGAGGCTGAGATATGAGGATTGCAGTTTAAAGCCAGCCAGGGCAGGAAAGTCTGTGTGACTCTTATATTCAATCCACCACACACACAGAGAGACACACACAAAGCCAGAAGTGGAGTTGTGGCTCAAGTGGTAGAATACCATCCTTGAGCAAAAACAAAACAAAACAATAATAGGGGCTGGGAATGTGGTCTAGTGATAGAGTGCTTACCTAGCATGCATGAAGTCCTGGGTTTTACTCCTCAGTACCACACAAACAGAAAAAGCCAGAAACAGAACTGTGGCTCAAGTGGTAGAGTGCTAGCCTTGAGCAAAAGAAGCTGAGGGACAGTGCCCAGGCCCTGAGTTCAAGTCCCAGGACTGGCAAAACAACAACAAACAAAACCAAAAACACCCACCAAGTGAGATCACAAGGCCCTGAGGGTTTTGTTGTTGTTGTGTTGGTCGTGGGGCCTGAACTCTGGGCCTGGGCGCTGTCCCTCAGCTCTTCAGCTCAAGGCTAGTGCTCTACCACTTGAGCCACAGCACCACTTCCGGCTGTTTCTGCTTATGAGGTGCTGAGGAATTGAACCCAGGGCTTCATGCATGCAAGACAAGCACTCTACCACTGGGCCACCTTCCCAGCCTATTGAGTTTAAAGTCCAAGTATGGGGGGGGCGGATTCAAGAAGGGAGCAAGAGGCCTCACTCTTAACTTCCCATCTTTGTTTCTGCAGGACAGACATTGCACAATCCTGAATCCCGTTCTGCGGTAGACTTGACTACTGAAAACACGCCTGCTGGGAACCATGTTACAGGTGGGGAAAGAGGCCGATCTGTAGTTAAGATCCTACCTGGCTATGTGGCGAATAACAGCAGCTGCACACTGGGATCTGAGGTTGGCTGTTCAAAGCTCTCTGGGCTCTGTCTGCTGGTATTTATCCTCAGGAGCAGGGCAGGGCTGTTCTTAGGGGGTGATTCTGAGGGAGGGGGTCTTGTCAGAATAAGTAGGGTGCTGGCATGTACAATGTGAGGCTTTTGGAATGTGTAGCCAAATGCATTTCTTTTTTTTTTTTTTTCTCTTTTGTCAGCCATGGGCCTGGGTGCTGTCCCTCAGCTCTTCAGCTCAAGGCGAGCGCTCTACCACTTGAGCCACAGCGCCACTTCTGGTTTTCTGGTGGTGCATTAGAGATAAGAGTCTCAGGGAGTTTCCTGCCCAGGCTGGCTTTGAACTGCGATCTCAGCCTCCTGAGTAGCTGGGATGACAGGCAGGAGCCACCGGCGCCCGGCTCCAGATGCCTTTCTTTGAGCAGGATTTCTCAAGGGCTGGTAAAACGGGTGGTAGCCAGCACTCCAGGGAGGGGGACCTGTCATATGTTGGTGGGGGTCTCCTTGTGTGTGAGCGCTGACCAGGCCGGTGATCTCACATCATCAGAATTGAGCTGCTTTGGGAACCCCACCCCAAACTCTTCATCTGTGGGTCTTCTCCACTTCTTCCCTCCCTCCTCTTCTCCTCCTTTTCCTCTGTGTGTGTGTGTGTGTGTTCAAGTCCTGGGTCTTGAACTCAAGGCCTGGGCGCTGTCCCTGAGCTCTTCAGCTCAAGGTGAGTGCTCTACCACTTGAGCCACAGCACCACTTCTGGCATTTTTCAGTAGTGCATTGGAGATAAAGAGTCTCAGGGACTTGCCTGCCTGGACTGGCTTTGAACCGCCATCCTTTAGATCTCAGCCTCCTGAATAGCTGGGATTATAGGGGTGAGCCACTGGTGCCTAGCTTTTGACATCTCAAATTTTCCCTCCACTCCAGATACAGCCGCCCGAGACTTCACAACCATGCTGATGGCGCCGGCTGAAGGTGAGAGCCGGGCAGGGCTGGGGTGGCGGCCATGACATTCGGTGTGCTGTCCCCACCAGCGCAGCCAGGACCCCTCCATTCCCCTCCTCCTCTCCCCCTCCTCTCCTTCCTCCTCCTCCTCCTCTTCCTCCTCCTCTTCTTCCTGTATCAGTACTAGAACTTGAACTCAGGGCCTCACCCTCTCCCTTAGCTTTATTGCTCAAAGTGAGCTCTCTACCACTTGAGCCACAGCACCACTTCTGCTTTGCTGCTGGTTCATTGGCGATAAGAGTCTCCCAGATTTTCTTAACCTGGGCTGGCTTTGAACTGCGATCCTCAGATCTCAGCCTTCTGAGTCGCTGGGATTACAGGCATGAGCACTGGCTCCCGGCCTTTTTCACTACTATCTCTTCTCTTGTTGCTCTCTTGCCCGAGTAGAAACAACCAGAAGCCACACAAAGCTGGAGACTGCGGGAATGGAGCCGCAGGCTGGGACAGGGATTGTCACCACGACGCAGGCACCCGCGGGGACAGGGTCTCTCCCAGTGACGGAGTCAGACAAGCACGGGACCAGTGAGAGAGGTGGGCCCCGAGCTGAGAACTGGAGCCTCCAGTCTCTGTGGAAGTCCTGCCCCGCTCAGCCTTCCCTGCAGGGCGCGTTTCTCTCAGCACCTGTTTGCAGCCATCGCTGACCCATTTTTCCAGGAACTATGTGGGTTCTGGTGAGAGGTTAAGTGGCTCAGGCCTGTCATCCCAGCTACTCGGAAGACTAGATCTAGATCGAGAAGGTCACAGGTCAAAACCAGCCTGGACAGGAAAGTCTGTGAGACTCTTATCTCCAATGAATCACGACAAAAAAGCCAGAAGTGGAGCTGTGGCTCAAGTGGTAGAGCACCTGCCTTGAGCAGACAAACTCAGGGACAGTGCCCAGGCCCTGGGACCAAACCCCATGACTGACAAAACAAACAAAAGTTGTGTGTGTATACACACACACGTGTGCACACGTGGACACGTGCACCAGAATTGGGTCTTGAACTCAGGGCCTAGGCATCCTCTTTTAGCTTTAGTTTCTCCCTACTTGAGGCAGGCGCTCTACCACTTGAGCCATGCCTCTATTCCAGCTTTTTTTTTGCTGGTTCATTGGCAATAAGAGTCTCACAGACTTTCCTGTCTAGGCTGCCTTCAAACTGCAATCCTCCAGATCTCAGCCTCCTGAATAGCTGGGATGACAGGCCTGAGCCCTGAGGGCCCTCCCCCCCTTAAGGCTTTGTTTTGAATGAAGAGAATCTGGCCAGTGTCCTCCCCTCCCCCATCGTCCTGCGTGACGTGCCCGGGGTTCAACTCCCCTTTAGCTCTGGGTGCTGAGTGGGGTGGCGAGAGGAGGCCTGGCTGAAGATGGAGGCCATGCTGCCCGTCACCCTTAAACGCACAGATGTCAGGAAGGACCTTCTCCCCAGCTCTGGGGTTGAGGGGGCCCCTCCTGCCTTCCCCATTCTATCTGCTCATTCTTCTACAGGCACCCCAACATTCTCAGAGGATCAGTCAGCAGGCAAACAATTCTGGACGCACCCCCGGACTCCTAAGCCACGGGGTCAGTAAAACTCTCTCCAGAGACTTCACAGGGCTTTTCTTGGTCATGTTCTGGAATGTTCCTACCATGGAGATGCTATACACACACACACACACACACATCACACGTGTGCACACACGTGCATGCACATGTATTGTATAGCTGGGCAGAGGTGATAGGGTAGAGGGGTGGGGAACCTGTCTGCCGCTCACTTATTCACTCAACAAACCTCTCCTGACCTCTGACCCGCATCCTCCTCTGTTCCCCACAGGTGCAGATGAGTTCGACCCCTTTTTTTATGGTGAGTGAGCTGCCCCCCAGGAAGTTATCTGGGGAGGAAAGGTGGAGGCATCCGGACCTGACCCCCCTGTGTCTGTGTCTGTCTGTCTGTCTGTCTGCAGATGAAGGCACGCTCCGGAAGCGGGGGCTGTTGGTGGCAGCTGTGTTGTTCGTCACAGGCATCATTATCCTCACCAGTAAGAATGGAGGGCTGGGTGGATCTGGTACTGGGAAGGGGAGGCCTGGGATGTGATCAAAATATTGAGCCCAGGGCTTGAACTCAGGACCGGAGCGCTGTCCCAGAGCTTTTTCACTCAGGGCTGGCGTTCTACCTCTTGAGCCACAGCGCCACTTCTGGCTTTGTTGCTGGTTCATTGGAGAGAAGCGTCTCACGGACTTCTCTGCTCCAGCTGGCTTTGAACCGTGATCCTCCGGATCTCAGCCTCCTGAGCAGCTAGGATGACTGGCATGAGACACGGGCGCCCGGCAGGACACTGATTTTTCTTTTCTTCTTCCCTGTTTCACCCTGTTTTCCTTGCCTGGGCTGAGTGAAGCAGCAATTCACAAAACAGCCTGAGTTCTCACAGCACATGTGTGCAGCAGCGTGGAGGAGCTCCAGCTTCGGGGCCTAGCACGGCTGTTTTGTGTGTGTGTGTGTGTGTGTGTGTGCGTGTGCGTGTGCGTGCGTGGGGTTCTCAGTCACACACTTGTGGCATCACTGGGGTGTAGAGCACACCCGTCAGTAACCAGGTATCTGTGGCTCACACCTGGCTACTAAGGAGGCTGAGAAATGAGGATCGATGCTTGAGGCCAGCTCACAGAAGGAAAGGCTATGAGGCTCTTGTCTCCTGTTAACTAGCAAAAAGCCGGAAGTGGAGGTGTGGTAGAGTACCATCCTTGAGTGAAAAGCTCAGGACAGCACCCAGGCCCTGGGTTCAAGCCCCACCCGCATGCGCTTACACACACTTTGTTTCCTTCCTCACACACACACACACACTTTGTTTCCTTCCTCCACAGGCGGCAAGTGCAGGCAGCTGTCCCGGCTCTGCCGGCACAGGTGAGTTCACTGGAAATGGGGGCAACAACTGGAGGGCACCCCAAGATGCAGCCCCTCCAGCTCCACACCCCCTCCTCTCTCCTCAGCAGAGCCTACAGTGTGGTCCGCACCCGACGCCCGGAGCAGGAAGATGGGGGTGCCGGGAACCAAGCCTGCAGCTGACAGTCACCTTCTCCTCTTCATCATCGTCATCCTCCTCCTCCTCCGGCCTCCCCAGCCCCAGCGCCGTTCCTCACCTTGTCTCCCTGTTCAGACGAAAAATAATAAAGTTTGGCCAGGCACCCGTGGTTCATGTCTGTAACCCCAGCTACTCAGGAGGCCGAGGTAGGGCTGCACCTGTGCACCTTGATCAAACCCGACCTGAAGTCCGATCAACCGCCCCATCCCATAAGCCAGGCCCCTGGGTGACCCACGGCTCAGGGCAGGCCTACCAGCCCCTTCACATGTGTATGGAGGAGGCTTGGGGGGCGGGTGGAATGAGGGAAGGGAGGCACACGGGCTCCAGCGGGATCTTCTGCGGTCACTCAGCAGCCCAAGGGGGCCTGGGAGTGGGGCAGGGCTGGTAGCAGTGGTTAGACTGGTTCTTGCTAAAGTCAAGAGACAAGATCCTCTCATAGCTGGTTGCATTAAAAAAAAAAAGAAGTTGCACAAACTTCACCCTGGGCTGGTGGTAGCTGTATGTCACCTTGGTAGGTCAGGAGTTACAGAGGAAAACAAAACACAACAAAAACGCGAAAAGAAATAGAAGAAGGGGGGCTGGGAAGGTGGCTCGGGGTAGAGTAGTTGCCTAGCATGCCTGAAGCCCTGGGTTCGAGTCCTCAGGACCACAAACGCAGAAAAAGCCAGAAGTGGTGCTGTGGCTCAAGGGGTAGAGTGCTAGCCTTGAGCAAAAGAAGCTCAGGGACAGTGCCCAGGCCCTGAGTGCAAACCCCAGGACTGGCAAGAAAAGAAAAGAAAGAAGAAGAAGATGTCCACAAATGGCAGATAATACATTAGGAGCCCAGTACTGGTGGCTCACACCTGTCACCCCAGCTACTCAGGAGGCTGAGATCTGGAGAAAGGTGATTCAAAGCCAGCCTGGGCAGGAAAGTCTGTGAGACTCATCTCCAATGAAGCAGCAAAAAGCCCGAAGTGGAGCTGTGGCTCAAAGTGGTAGAGCGCCAGCTTTGAGAGGAAAAAAAAAAAAACAGGGACCGCAGCGCCCAGGCCCGCAGCGCCCAGGCCTTGAGTTCAAGCCCCAGGACTGGCACACGCACACAAAACAATCAGGTTCCTTTTTAAGTTAATTAATCGTATTGTAAAAGGCCGGGTCATGCACGGGAAATCAATACTGAGCTAAGAGCAGCCGGGAGCCATGGAGAGACCTGGAAGAGAAAAAGAAGCCGGAGCTCACCCCACGCTGGCTGGGCGCACAGTGACAGGGGAGGGGAGGGGCGGGCGTCCAGGGTACCCCCCACAGGCTCCCCGCTCCCACAGACCCAGGACCCCCCCCACGACTCCCATTATGGCCTCATAGTGTATGTCCATAAATGGTTCCAAGCCAGCCTGGGCAGGAAAGTCCTTGAGACTCTTATTTCCAATGAGCCAGCAAAAAGCCCGAGTGGAACAGTGGTTCAACTGGCAGAGTGCCAACCTTGAGTGAAAAGCAGCTTCCGGGACAGGGCCCAGGCCCTGAATTCAAGGCCCAAGGCCACATGTACATCCATTTCCTGTCCTCCCTCAGAAGCGGCCTTTCTTCTTCCCAGGTGAGGTAATTTGGCCTGAATTTGAAGTCTGCATACCTTACTTCCTGGATCTAGACCTGAGCAAGATGTTTAAGGAGAGCCAATGAGAGACGATGGGCTGAAGATACAGTGTTGGGGCTGGGAAGGTGGCTCAGTGGTAGAGCGCTTGCCTTGCATGCCTGAGGCCCTGGGTTTGATTCCTCAGCACCACATAAGCAAAAAGAAAAAAGCTGGAAGTGGCGCTGTGGCTCAAGTGGTAGAGCGCTAGCCTTGAGCTGAAGAGCTGAGGGACAGCGCCCAGGCCCAGAGTTCAGGCCCCACGACTGGACCCAAAAAAACAAAACAAAACAATTCTTCAGTACTCCATACACAGAAAAAGCTGGAAGTGGTGCTGTGGCACAAGCGGTAGAGTGCTAGCCTTGAGCAAAAGAAGCTCAGGGACAGTGCCCAGGCCCAGAGTTCAAGCCCCAGGACTGGCCAAAAGAAAGAAAGAAAGAAAAAATGCAGTTCTCATTCTGTTGTAAGTTGCTTGTCTGTAGCTGACTGGCTGAAGGGGCAAAAGATGTTTGCCACTAGGAGATGAAAATCTGTAGACACACAAAAATCAAATCAGTGTGAAGAAAAGCAAAGGTGTGGCTAAGAGAGAGGGAGGATCAGTAATTTACTTTATCACCTGGATCTAGCCATTCCTGAAATCCACACTGTCCTTGGACTGGTAAGATCCAGTGAATCCCCCCTGTGCTTCAGCCAGTTTGCATTTTTGCCACTTGGGGCAGAAGGCTTGGTTGATAACAAAACTCTGTAAGTGTTTGGATCTCTTTCCCCGGAGTGAGGTGGGCAGAGACCCCGCCCCCTCCAGAGGCTCCACCTCCTGAGAATACCTGAGTTTCACTCTGCCTGCGGCTCAGAAGCAGAATCAGGTCAGAGGCAAACAGCTGCCAAGGCAGTGTAAGACTCCCCGGCGCAGGAGCCGAGAGTCTGCATTATTGATAAGCAAATCCATTTTCTTTTACTCTGCTGTGTAGGCAGAGCCCTCATTTTATTAGTCTATTAACTGTGTGGGGGAAGCAGCCGCTGCTCATGAGTGATCTGTACCTGCCATCCATCTCCTGGAAAGGGTGGATGGCCACTCACTCCTAGCGGGGTGAGGGGTGGGGGGCAGAGTGCTGGGAACTGGCTAGCAAATGAAAATGAAGTTATTAATCAAAAGCAACGCAGCCGAGTGCAGGTGCACATGCCTGTAATTCCAGCTACTTTGGAGGCTGAGAACTGAAGACTGGTTTGAAGTCAGCCTGGGCAGATAAATCCAAAAGATTCTTAAACTTTGATTAACCCAGAAAAGAGCCAGAAGTGGGTGGGTGCCAGTGGCTCACGCCTGCCATCCTAGCTACTCAGGAGGCTGAGATCTGAGGTTCGTGGTTCAAAGCGAACCCAGGTAGGAAAGTCTGTGAGACTCTTGTCTCCAATGAACCAGCAAAAAGTTGGAAGTAGAGACGTGGCTCAAGTGGTAGAGCACTAGCCTTGAGTTAAAAACAAAGCTTATAGCACGCAGGCCCAGAGTTCAGGCTCCAGGATGGTGTGTATGTACACACACGAACGAACACACACACACAGAGCCACATGTGGCTCATGAATTTTTTTGGGGAGGGGTCCAGTCCTGGGACCTGAACTCTGGGCCTGTGCGCTGTCCCTCAGCTCTTCAGCTCAAGGCTAGTGCTCTACCACTTGAGCCACAGCGCCACTTCCGGCTTTTTTCTTTTTGCTTAAGTGATGCTGAGGAATCGAACTCAGGGCCACTGGCATGCAAGGCAAGCATTCTACCAACGAGCCACCTTCCCAGCCCCATGGCTCATGAAATTATAGCACCAACCTTGAGGGGAAAAAGCTAAGCAAAAGCACACGGCCCTGACCGAGTTCAAGCACTGATGCTGACATAGAAATAAAAATTCAAATACAGGATGGATGGGCATGGTAGTGCATGCCTGTAATCTCAGCCCTTGGGAAGTCAGAGGCAACCTTGAGACCAGTCTGTACTACTAGCCAGTATCTCAAAAAAAAAAAAAAAGCAGAAGAAAGAAACTTCCTCTCCCCCCACCCCCTTCCAGCAAGCCACATAAAAGAGACATTGCATTACTTGGTATGAAATTTGAGTCTGCAATTCTCAGCTGGATGTAACTTTATAGCAGCCCTCCGTTTTTCTCCATCCGCACCGATAGGCAGACCAGCCACAAGGGTTCTTCTGATAAATATTTATCTTGCACAGTCTACATGCCAATTTCAGTATTATCCTCTCCGCTCACTTACTTCGTACCAAGCAAACCACTCCGAACTGCAGCCTTTAGAAAGCTAAGCTTTCCTTCCACACGAAGTCCAGAGGTTTCTGTGGCTCACTGAGAAAATGTCAAGGACTTTCCAGCTCTGGGCTGGCTTTGAACCTCCATCCTCAGATCTCAGCCTCCTGAATAGCTAGAATGACAGGTGTGAGCCACCGGCTACGGGCAATTTTTCCTACTTCAAAAACAAAGTGGAAGCTGGGCTCTGGTGGCTCACATGTTTTCATCTCAGCTGCTCAGGAAGAGATCAGAAGGATCATGGCTCCAGACCAGCATTGGCCAAAAAGACAAAAACCAAACCAAAACCAAAAACAAACAACAACAACAAAACCCCAAAAGTTTTCGAGACCTCATCTCAATAGAAAAATGCTGGGCCTGGTGATACGCACTTGTCATCCCAGCCATGGTAGAGGGCGAATGAGAGGATTACAGTCCAAATATGCCTGGGCAGAAAGCAAGATCCATCTCAGAATTAACCAGGGCAGCCCACGCATCGGTTGGCTCACCCCGTCATCCCAGCTACTCAGGAGGCTGAGATCTGAGGATCATAGTTCAAACCCAACCCAGGGCAGGAAAGTCTATAAGACTCTTACCTCCAATAAACAATGCCCCCCCCCAAAAAAAGCCAGAAGTGGAGCTGTGGCTCAAGTGGTAAAGCATCAGTCTTGAGTGAAAAAGCTCAGGGACACATGCCCAGGCCCTGAGTTCAAGTCCCAGTACTGGCACAAACAAACAAGCCCAGATGTAGCAGCCTGAAGCTACGGTTGGAAGTAAAGCTACCCTGTGGGGCAGGGGTCCCCCACATTTACAGACAGTGACCCCCTAGCAGCTCAGAACACCAGGCCACAGAGCAGACCAGGTTGGAAAAGGAAAGAAGGAATGTATTTGTGCATGAATGAATGACTGCAGTCACGCCTACCCCAGCCCCGCCAGGTGGGCACTACCCTCCCCAGGGGTGTGGAAGCGGGTGGGGCCGGGGAGGAACTAAAGCCGTGTGCACCGGAAGGAAGGAAGGGGCCTGCTCAGGAACGCAAGCCTCCACTTCCTGATGAGGAAGTGAGTGGAGAATGGCCTTGTGGGTAACACCCAGGAACCATACCCCAGTGGCATACACATGAAAGCCCCCCCCAAAACAAACCACCCAAACCACACCATGCCAGGCCCCAAATCACCTCTCAGCACAGGGCAGGCCGCTGATGGCCTGGGAAGAGAGAAGGGGTGTCCTGGGAGAAATGGGGTGACAGGCACATGGGGGAAACCCAACCACAGGTCCCTGAGGATCAGAGGCTGGGACGGTGACCTCACCTTCCTGCATCCACAGCCCCTAGATGGGTGCTGGTCCCCGTCTCCTTGAGCAGAGGGATGGGGGGGAGGGGCAGTTGGGAAGTTCTGGAATATTCCACAGGACGCTGTGCAGCCAGCCGGTCCTGCCCACCCTGGAGCGTCAGGCTTGAATCATTGCAGCCCGGCAACAACAGGAAATGCTGGTGTTGAAGGTCTGCTGTGCCAGGCCCCGTCTTCAGCGTGGCCTTTGTCCCGCCTCTTGACTGTAGCAATGAGGGGTGTCAGGCACTCACCCCACTTTGCCCCCCAAAAGTGGAGGCTTAAGGAGAGCCACAGGCACCTGTGGCTCACACCTGTAACCCCCAGCTACGCAGAAGGCTTCGATCTGAGGATCGTGGTTCAAGGCCAGCCCAGGGAGGAAAGTCTCTGAGATTCTAATGTCCAACAAACCACCAGGGAAACTGGAAAGTGGAGCTAGCTTCGAGCAAAGAGGTCAGAGATGGCATCCAGGCCCTGAGTTCAAGCCCAGCGACTGACAAAAAAAAAAAAAGAAAAGAAAAGAAAGAAAATAGAGGCAGAAAAAGGTTTAAAAGCAAAGCACTGAGCGAAAGTGCTACTGGCCCTGTGCAGCCATCGACCTGACCACTTCCTGTGTTCCAATGCAGCCCCCGCCACACACCGCCCGTGAGGCTATGTGCAGGTGCCTAGGCCTCTTGGAGCCTCAGTTTCCCCTCGGAGCCCTACAGCCCAGCTCGCTGGAGGCCCTGGCCCAGCAGCAGGCAGTTACCCACTGCCCTTGGCAGGCAGATCAAAGGGTTATAAATAGCCACGTCTGAGTTTCTCATAAATGTGTTAAGTAGGCCCTGGCGTCTAGCCCAGGCCTCTTGGGAGGGGGGGGGGCAAGGGCATGGGGTCTTCTGGGTAATCAGTTGTGGCTACATGTAAAAGGGGTGATGCCCTAGCTGCTACCTTCCCCCCCATCCCCCATTCCTTCCCTCTGCCACCCCGTCCTGGGCACAGGCTCCGGCCTGGCCAGCCCTGCCCAGTGACTCAGGCCTGGGGACACACTGGCCAGCTCCCCCCAGCGTCACCCCACCCGCCTGGCCTGCATGAGGTCAGTCTGTCTCCCAGGGATTTCTGGGAAGGCTGTGCCAGGCAGCAGGGGTGGAGGAGGAGGAGGAAGAGGCAGACACATGGCTGATTGCTTTGTCCTGTGGCTCTTCTGGGGGACCCCCTCCCCCATCTTGAAGTCTCCAGAAGCTAGCCTTGACCCTGGCTCCAGATTGGGACTCAATGCAGATTCTGGAAGCCAAGGCTTGTCAACTCCCTCGGGCCTCAGTTTCCCTATCCGTGAAATGCAAGAGGTAGTTCTTAGGCCTGGGAATGTGTGAGGATGAGAAACTAAGTTCACACTTGACAAGCACTCCGCGCCACACCCAGCACAAGGTGAGCACTGTTGATAAGGTTAGAAATGAGGCCGCTTCCAGGGAGGCGGGGAGGCTGTGATTTCAGGCTGAGCTGCTGAAAGATGCCTTGTCTGCTCTGGGAAAGCATCTGCTTCAGGACAATGCAATAGAGAGAGAAAGACTGATGGCTCGGAAGGACTTTGTGTGAGCACCTGGATCGAACTGGGCCTGAAGCAGACAGCATTCCTGGAATTCTCAATTCCCCCCCCCCCCAGTGGTCCTGGGGCTTGAACACAGGGCCTGGGCTCCACATGTCCCTGAGCCTCTCTTTGCTCAAGGCTAGTGCTCTACTGCTTGAACCACAGTGCCACTTCTTTTTGTTTGTGTGGTACTGAGGAATTGAACTTGGGGCTTCATGCATGTTGGGCAAGCACTCTACCACTAAGCCACATTCCCAGCCTGGAATTCTCAGTTCTAACAGCCCATGTATTCCTTAATTTAAATCCTGCAGAAGGAATACATTAATTCTCCCCCTCCATACCCAAATAAATGCCTATCTCTCATCAACAGATGGCATCTATCCCAGAGCAGTGTTTCATAGTTTGTAATCCCAACTACTCTGAAGGCACAAATCTGGAGGAACAAATTTTGCAGCTAGTTGAGCAAAATTTTGGGAAGACCCCATTTTCACGAAGAAGCTGAGCATGATGGTGTCCATTTGTGATCTCAGCTATATGCCAAACTGGCCACAACTCCTGGTAGACCAAACTCTTTCTACAGACCAAATTTCAGCCGGGTGCCAGTGGTTCACTCACGCCTGTCATCCTAGCTACTCAGGAGGCTGAGGTCTGAGGATTGCTGCAAGCCAGGACAAGGGAAGTCCATGAGCCTTTTATCTCCAATAAATCACCAGAAAACCAGAAGTGGCGCTGTGGCTCAAGTGGTAGAGCACTTACCTTGCGCTGAAGAGCTGAGGGACAGCGCCCAGGTTGTTCAAGCCCCACGACTGACCAAAAAAAAAAAAAAAGAGAAAAGAAAATAGACCACACCCAGTGACCCACTTCCTCCAATCAAGTCCCTCCAATCTTAGTAGCTCGTGAACACACACACACACACACACACACTTCCTCCAATCAGGCCTGGCCTCTTGTAGACCATACCACACACACACACATTCACACACACACACATTCACACACACACACACATTCACACACACACACACACACACACACACACACACACACATTTCCTCCAATCAGACCTGGCCTCTTGTAGACCATACCATTTCCTCATAGATCCCACCCCCCAGTATTCTACTTCCTCCAACAGGCTCCACCTCCTCTGGAGACCACTTCCTCCAATCAGGCCCTACCTCCTCTGTAATAGACCACATCTCCAGTGACCTACTTCCTCTAACCAAGCCCTGCCTCCTAAGCAGCCTCAGCCATAGACCCACTTCCTCCAAATCAGGCCATACCTCCTAGCAGACCATACGCCCAGTGACCAGCTTCCTCCAAAGGAAAGGTCTGAAGTTGAGGCTGGAAGTTTCCAGCACCTCCCCAAATACCATCAAATCGCAAATCCATAGTGGCCGAATCTATTGATTAGATCAAAGTCCTAAGAATCCAGTCTCCTCTTTCGGGGTCCAAAGCCTCATGGCCTAAATGTTGGGGGAAATGACATTGTATATGCAAACCTCAACATCAGTTGAGTGAAGACAATGTACATTGATGTTGTCTGTGGCCAGTCATTGCTACATCACATTCCACTGAATCTTCCCAAACGCCCACCTTTGGCTCACGTGGCCAGCGGGGGGCCTCCCCAGCCAGAGCCAGGTGCAGTGTGCTGTTCTTGGGCTGACACTCACATAGTCTTGGCATTTGCTATTTGGGTCCCTTTGTGGGCAAACCTGGGTTGTGCCAGTCCTAGGGTTTGAACTCAGGGCCTGACCGCTGTTCCTACGCAGCTGTTGCAGCTCAAGGCTGGTCCTCTATTACTTGAGCCACAGCTCCACTTCTGTTTTTATTGATGCCAAGTAGGATTTTCCTACCCAGACTGCCGTTGAACTTCAATTCTCAGATCTCAGCCTCCTGAGTAGCTAGGATCACAGGCATGAACCAAGGATGCTTGGCTGACTTTTGGCTTTTTGGTAGCTCATTGGAGATCGGAGTTTCCCAGACTTTCCTGCCCAGGTTGGCCTTAAGATGTCAGTGCCCTGAGTAGCTAGGATTACAGGTGTAAGCCACAGCACCTGGTCAACTGTAGCCTGCCTGCCTTCCCTCCCTCCCTTCCCTTTTTTTCTTTCTTTTTTCTGCAATTTGATGTGATTACATAAATTTCACAAATTTCATGGGATAGTGATACTTAAAGTCCCAAACACATTCTAACCTTCATGGGGCAAACTGTCTTTATCATGGTTTAAAAAGTTTATGAATTCTATTTTATTTTGTCGGTCGTTGGCCTTGAACTCTGGGCCTGGGCGCTGTCCCTCAGCTCTTCAGCTCAAGGCGAGCACTCTACCACCTGAGCCACAGTGCCACTTCCTGTCTCCAATAAACCACTAGTGGTTTATTGGAGATAGGAGTCTCACGGTCTTTCCTGCCTGGACTGGCTTTGAACTGCGATCCTCAGATCTCAGCCTCCTGAGTAGCTAGGATGACAGGTGTGAGCCACCAGCGCCCGGCTAAGTTTATGAATTCTATGAGCTTTGACAATAGTTATTTCTTCCACATCGGGTGATTTGTACATTCTTTCCTTTTGCATAGTGCCAGCTGTTCCCTCTTTCCCACTTGTTCCCTCCCTCCCATCGCTGCCATTGAGTTGCTTAGTTCATTTTGATCAATGTCCAGTGCAGCTGATGGGTTCCGCTGTTGTATGTTTTTCCCTGATTCCCTCTAGTTCTGTGTCCTCCTCCTAGTTTCCCTCTGGTGTGCACATATATACCATAATATACTCTCTATGTGGTCAGCAGCATGGGGTCATTTAGTAATGATTCCACCAGATGAGTGGAGGTCCTTTGTTTCTTGAGTCTTGTTTACTTTGTCGTATCCCCTTATGTTTTGGATTTAACATCTACTTATCAGGGAGAGTATGTGTCATTTGTCTCTTTGCTTACCTCACTCAACATGATTTCTTCTAGTTCCATCCATTTCCCTGTGAATACCATTATTTTGTCCTTCCTAATGTATAAACTCTTTCTTAAACCCACTGTGTCAAGGACAAGGACAGTAGAGGAGAGACAGAACCCTAGTCCCCGGCTCCACCCTGGGCCCTGATGTCTCTCCCTACTTGTCCTGTGCCCCCTCCCAATTGTTTCCAGGTCTGCCAGCCCAGCCAGACTCACCAAACCCAAGCCCCAGGGAAGCCTGGGCACGGCTCAGGGTGGGCGGGGAAGAGCAAACCTCAGCTGATACACAGGAATCACCAGGCCAGGCTGTTCCCAGAATTCAAGAATAAGAAATGAAATATTAATACCTTTTCAAATTCATCGCCCTAAAATTTTACTATAATGAAGCAATGAAGACACCAAATGGAAGAGTCTCCTAGAGAAGAGGGGCCTCTGCAGAATAAGATCGGTTCTACCTTCACCCTGAACCAGACAGGGCTCCAGGATTCCCCGAGACAGAGACTCCTGCAGGAGCCAGTGGTCTCTGAGAAAATGCGCATGAGCCTCTGGCAGGCCAAGTCAACAAATAATGAGGACAGTAATGGAACCTATTGCCAAAAAAGTGTTTTAAAAGTCTGTCCAAGCCGGGCGCCAGTGGCTCACGCCTGTAATCCTAGCTACTCAGGAGGCTGAGATCTGAGGATCGCAGTTCAAAGCCAGCCTGGGCAGGAAAATCCCTGAGACTCTTATCTCCAATAAACCACCAGAAAACTAGAAGTGGCACTGTGGCTCAAGGGGTAGAGCACTAGCCTTGAATGAGAAAGCTCAGGAGCAGTACCCAGGCTCTGAGTTCATCCCACCACTGACAAAACAACCCCCAAACCCCAAACCAACAATGAAGAACAGAATGGCAGCCAGTACTGAAGGCCCAGGGCCCCTCTGGCCCCAGGGTTTATTTTATGTCACCAGCACTGCTGGATTGCTTCTTTGGCCCTGAGCGGGGCGCAGGACCTTGAACAACAAACCTAACAAAGCCAGGATGGTCCCCACACACAGGGCCATCTTCAGCCCCTGGAGGACAGCATCTGCCTGCCCAGCCAGGGCCTCGGCCTCGCCCAGCCTCCATGGCTTAGCCTCTGGCCCTGGCCTCGGGGCCTCCAGCCTCTCTGGAGTGACTGGATTGAATTGGGCCACGAGTTCCTGCTCCACGAAGCACGTGTAGGTGGCCATCTGGGAAATCTGCAGCTGCTCACCGCCGGTGAGGGGGGACAGGAAGGTGTGGTTATTTTGGCCAGACAGCTGGCTTTGCCAAGTAACCGGCCTGCCGTCCATCTCCCAGCGTACTGGCCTGCAGAAGGGAACTAGGTTAGCTCCACGCAGCAGGGAGAAAGTGGGGACAGCACAGGAGAGACCCCCTCTCCCCCGGGGAAACAGCAAAGACTGATCTCCCTTCATGGAGTCTGGGGGCAGGGGAGACATGTGGTAAAATGGGGGGTGGGGGCTCTTAGAGCTCTACTTTTCCTGTTGGGTGGGCTGGGATCTGATCTCCAGCTTCTTTTGTGTCATCTAAGTCCGCCTCTGCAAAGGGAGATGGCAAACCAGGTGGCTCATGCCTTTAATCCCAGCTACTCAGGAGGCTGAGCTCTGAGGATCATAGTTTAAAAGTAAGCCCAGGTAGGTTCATTTACAATGAACCAGAAAAAAAAAAAAGCTGGAAACGGATATGGCTCAAGTGGTAGAGCACCAACGTTGAGCACAAAAATCAAAGCAGCAACAACCAAAACACTGAAGAATAGCACCCAGATGGGTGCAAACTAGTGGCTAACACCCAGAATCCCCTTCAGGAGGCTGAAATCTGAGGATTGAAGTTCAAAACCCACCCAGGGAGGAAGTCTGAAAGACTCATCTTCAATTAACTACCAAAAAGCTGGAAGTGGAGCTGGGGCTTAACGTGGTAGAGCACTAGCCTTGAGCACAAAAACTCAAGAGACAGTCAGTGCCCAGGCCCTGAGTTCAAGCCCCACCACAGCCATCACCAACAAAAATAACAACACCCAGGTTCTGAGTTCAAGTCCCAGGACCGGTATCAAGAGGAGCTGGGGGGGGGGGCTGGGAGGAGGGCCCCAGGGAGGGCTGCAGCCCCGCCGGGGGTCACCTGTAGATGGACGCCAAAGGGCAGCTGAGCCACAGGTTCGAGGTCAGCCTGCCCAGCGGGTAAATGTCGAAGACGAAGAAGGGCTGGTGTGTTTCTTTGGGGAAGACACAGGGCGTGTGGCAGGCCTCCACCTGCAGCTCGGGCTGTGCCCGGGGGTACGACAGCCTGCGCTCCCCCAGGTACAGGCCGCAGGCCGTGGGGGGCTCGGGGGGGTCCTGTATGTAGCAGTACCCCAGGCGCTTGCGCTCGCCGGGCTGCCCGCAGCGGTTGCAGTCCTGCCAGGGGCCCCACTGGGTGAAGATCTCCACGGCCGCCGGCCCCACCACCAGGGTCTGGTTCCAGAGAGGCTGCTGGCCCAGGCCCCGGTGGCTGATGCGCAGGCCGCTGGCGTCCTGGAAGTCGAGCTCGTACTCCACCAGCGGGGTCCCGTGGTCCTGCTGGCAGCGGTAGCGCCCCGCGTGGAAGGGCTGCGGGTTCCGCAGCTGCAGGCCGCCCCCGGGCAGCGGGCTCAAGTGGGACAGGGGGCTCAGCAGCGCCAGCTGCTCCCCCCAGACCGACGTGAAGTACCACCGCGCCCGGTGGCTGTCACACTGCAGGACCACGTCGTTGCCCGACACCAGCGCCCGGCGGCACAGGCTGGCCCGGGGGCATCTCACCAGGGTCTGCGTCCACACGGCGCCCGCCGCCAGGCTGAGCCACAGCGCGGCGCCCAGCGCGGGCAGCCAGGCCATGGCTGCTGCCGAGGCTCCGCCCCCCGCCTTGTGACGTCACCGCGGAACCTCCCCCC
>NW_012267308.1:3702044-3710921 GCF_000151885.1 Dipodomys ordii
GGGAAAGGGGGGGGGAGGAGGGCGGGGACCGGAGGCCTGACCCGGGGGAGGGGGTGAGGCCGGCCCCGGGGCTGGGCCACAGGTGGGGGAGGGCTTTGATCTCTCCCCACCTCCACCCCCCCACCTCACCCCGCAGCTCCCGGGCCCCGCCCTCGGGGCGCACCTGGGCGGCCCCCGTGTGTGTGCGCGGGGCGGGGGGGGGTGAGGGGAGGACCGGGCTCCCCTCCACAGGTGAGCCGCGCCCGCCCAGCGATCGGTCCCCCCGATCGTCTGGGACGCCGGGAGGAGCAGAAGTTGGACGGGCGGTGGGAGGGTGGGTCCAGGGTCTCGGTGGCGCCGCCCTCCGCCCACCCCTCCCCTCCCCCTCCCGGGGGCGGTGCACACCTGGGCAGACCCACTTCCGGGGCGGAGCCGGGAGCCCCGCCCTCCCCAGCCCCCCAGGCCCAGCCCTTTTTAATGCCTTGTGTACCTGGGCGGATCCATTTGCCCCGGAGGCGCAGGGGGTGGCCCGGTCCCCCAGGACCTCTCCCCCCCCCCTCCCGTTTCTTTCCCACCCTCTCCTGAAATAAGCCTGGAAACTTGCGGGTGCCCCGCCGCGTTTCTCTTTGTTGAAACTTTTTCCCAGGGCATCCCGCCCGGGGCTCGGGACGGGGGAAGGGGATCCGGAAGGGAGGAGCTGGGCGCCCCCCTCCCGGCCTCGGTGCGCCCCTCCCGCGGCCTCGGCGGCCTCCCCTTTCCCCCTGGTGACCCCGCTTTCTTCCCGGTGCCCGGGACGCGCCCCGCAGGTGGCGATGGCGCCGCGGCCCGGCACGCACTGCTGTAGGCCCGGCTCCCGCCCGGCCGCCGCCGTCCTCCTGTGGCTCTTCCTGAGCACCTGCTGTACAGGTATGGGGGGGCTCTGTACAGGATGGGGGGCCCGGAGGCGGGGGGGTGGGCCGGGGAACTTCCCAGGGACTCCGCACCCGAGGAGGGGAGTTGGGCAGGTGAGGAGTTGAGGGGGGGGCGCAGAGTTTGCGCCTCGGATCTGTTCCCTCCACCACCTCCAGGAATTGTGGGGGTCCTCCCCCACCCCCAGCCTCTCCCACAGTGTTCCCAGAGGCTGCAGGAAGTTCAGATCTGGAGCCCCGAAAGCTGCCCGGGTTTTAGAGAGAGAGTGTGGGGTGCTTTGTGGAGTAGAAGGGGTCGGTCACACAAAAGGCTGTGGGGTTGGGGGAGAGGGGCTCTCAGGCGCACCCCGGGGTTTCCCAAGTGTTGGGGTAACGGGGAAGAGGCCGCCAACCCCACCCACCCCCGGGCTCCGCGGGCGTCCGTGTAGTCCCCACCTGATGTGGTATCTGTGCGTCAGTCGGCCGGGAAGGACCTCTGGACCTGAAACCAGCCCGCCCGCCTCTCCTCTGGATCCTGTGTCGGCTTGAGGGAGGGAAGGGGGAAGTGGGGGCACATTTTTCTTTGTCTAACAGAAAGCGCATTTAGGGGTGCGTCGGAGCTGACTTCGGGTGGCGCATTGGAAGGGGGAGGCTGAGGGAGAGGCTGGGGGCGGGCTAGGAACTGGGACCACAGAGAGGAGGGGTGAGCGGGCTCAAGGCACTGTGGGATGTGTGAGATGGATCCTGCTCTGTGTGTGTGTGTGTGTGTGTGTGTGTGCGCGCGTGTGCGCGCGTGCGTGCGCACGCACACCACGCCTGGGGCTTGAACTCAGGACCTGGGCATTGTCCTTGAGGTGTTTTTTTTTTTTTTTCCATACAAGGCTGGTGCTTTGCCACTTGAACCACAGCTTCACTTCCAGCTTTTTGTGGCTCTTGGGAGATAAAACTCTCACAGACTTTCCTGCCCAGGCTGGCCTTTATTATTTGCCAGTCCTGGGGCTTGAACTCAGGACGTGGGCACGGTTCCTGAGCTTCTTTTGCTTAAGGCTAGCACTCTACCATTTGAGCCACAGGGCCACTTTTGGCTTGTTTTGTGTATGTGGTACTGAGGAATCGAACTCAGGGCTTTATATGTGCTAGACAAGCACTATACCACTGAGACACTTTCCCAGCCCCTGGCTGGCTTTGAACTGAGATCCTTGGATCTCGGCCTTCTGGGATGACAGGCAGGAGCCACAGATAACCAGGCTTGACAGGCCATTTTTTAGCACCCACGGGGACAACGGATCCTGAGGATTAAAGAATAATGGATGCTAAGTGCTATAGAAAGTCATTCCCAAGTGTCAGGCAGGTGACAAAGCATCTTACTCACTGGTATTGAAGTGACTTCCTGATCTCTCAGCCCCCTCTGCTGGTGTGTGTTTTTTTTTTTTTCTTCTCTTTTTGTTGGACTTGCACTCGGGGCCTGGGCACTGTCCCTGAGTTCTTTTGCCCAAGACTAACTCTCTACCACTGAGCCACAGAACCACTCACGGTTTTCTGGTGGTTCATCGGAAATAAGAATCTCAGAGACTTTTCTGCCCGGGCTGCCTTTGAACCTGGCTTTGAACTACGAATCCTCCAGATCTCAGCCTCCTTAGCAGCTAGGATTGCAGGCGTGATCACCAGTGCCCATCTTGATGTTTGTTTTGTCCTCAGTTCCAGCCAGCGCCGTCCAAGTGACTGTGTCGGACCCGTACCATGTGGTCATCCTCTTCCAGCCGGTGACGCTGCCCTGCAGCTACCAGATGGCCGCGTCTCTCACGGCGCCCATTGTGATCTGGAAATATAAGTCGTTTTGCCGAGACCGCATCGCCGATGCCTTCTCCCCGGCCAGCTCAGACAACCAGCTCAACGCGCAGATCGCGGCCGGGAACCCCGGCTATAACCCGTATGTGGAGTGCCAGGACAGCGTGCGCACCGTCCGGGTAGTAGCCACCAAGCAGGGCAACGCGGTGACCCTGGGGGATTACTACCAGGGCCGCAGGATCACCATCACCGGAAGTAGGTGACCCCGGGGTTGGGGTGGCATGGGAGGCCTTCTGGGGATCTTAAAGCCACTTCTGGCTTTTTTGTGGTTCATTGGAGATGAGTCTTACAGACTTTCCTGCCCGGGCTGGCTTTGAACTTCAATCCTTAGATCTCAGCCTCCTGAATAGCTAGGATTACAGGCATGTGAGCCACCCGTGCCTGGCTTCTCCATGCCAGCGCCAGCGTGCTGGAACTGGCTCCCTGCTGGGCACAAAACTGCAGAGCTGGATAAGGCTGGATGTTAGGGGGAGAGGCAGGGGGTCCTGCATTGTCCAGAGCCCTCAAAGGGTCTGGGTCTTCCTCACTTTCTGGTGGGAGCTGTGCCAGAGGCCGTGCTAGGTAAACAGCCATTGTGTCTCTGCCCTTTTCCGGAAACCCTGTAGCCATGATGTTTCCTCCTCTTCCACTTTCATTGTGGAGCAAGCACTTATAAGTGCTGTCCCTAGAATCGCCCACCATCTTGGCTTTAAGAGTAAAATTCGCCTGTTCATCCTAGGTCCTCAGGAAGCTGAGATCTGAGGGGTCACGGTTCAAAGCCAGCCTGAGAAGAAAAGTCCGTGAGACTCTTATTGCCCATGAACCACCAGAACACCAGAAGTGGTGCTGTGGCTCAAAGTGGTAGAGGACTAGGCTTGAGCAAAAGAGCTCAGGGACAGCGCCCAGGCCCCAAGTTCAAGCCCCGGTATCAACAGCAAAATGTTCACATAATTCCAGGAAAGTCAAATAGTGTCTTTCCACTCAGGGTGGGTCCTGGCCCCCCTTCTGTAGTTGTGGGGTACCCATGACTTCAGAGGCTCTGTATCCACTGACTAGCACTGGAGTAATCTTGGTACCTCTGAAAGTATGAGGTCCACCTCTCACGTGTGGAGGGAGGAAATTAGAGCCTGGAGTCGTGGGGGCCTCATTTCTTCTGTTCCTCTCCCAGACCAATATCTGTTCCCTGCGCTTAAAACAACTGCTTTTGTCAGGAGCTGGTAGCTCACGCCTGTCACCCTAGCTGCTGAGGAGGCTGAGATCTGAGGATCTCGGTTCAAAGCCAGCCTGGGCAGGAACAGCCATGAGACTCTCACTTCCAATGAACCACCAGAAAACCGGAAGTGGTGCTGTAGCTCAAGTGGTAGAGCCCTTGCCTTGAGCTGAAGAGCTGAGGGACAGCGCCCAGGCCCAGAGTTCAAGCCCCAGGAACGACCAAAACAAAACAACTGCTTGTGAACTTCAGAGGCAGCTCAGGGAGCAGGAACTGGGTGTCTCCCTTGCAGGAAGGATAGGGGCTCAGGATTGAGCCAAAGAAGCTCACAAGCCATGCTTTACACGGGGGGGGTGGGGGGGGTGGGGGGGAGTGGAGGGGTGGGGGGGTGGGCGTGGGTGGCGCGCACACAAAAATACCGTGTAGGCCAAACCCTGATGCGTGAGACTTGCAAAAATATTGCAAGACTTCCTTGCTTGGAGACTGGGGTTGCTGTCAGGTCTGAATCATTGCTTGCTGTTGTGTTGCGGGGGGCAGGGGGGAGTGAATGTAGAACCTCATTGGCACCCCCCCAGCTAGGGACAGAGTAAGCTAGAGATAGCATGGCAGCCAGGAGAGCTCCCCCGTCTCTAGCACATAGTGCTTGCGGCCAGTCACCTCCCGGTGACCTCCCTCCACCAGTGCCATGGGCCCATCACGGCCCAGAGCAGAAAATGCGGGCGATCCAGGCCACGGTGCCCTGTGCCCACTGACAGGCTGTAAGAGACCCAGGTGGGAAATGAAGAGGCCAAGGGGGTGCTGCAGAAAAATCTGGAGTATGGCAGGTGCCAGTGGCTCATGCCTGTCATCCTAGCTACTCAGGAGGATCATGGTTCAGAGCCAGCCCAGACAGAAAAGTCTGTGAGACTTTTTTTTTTTTTGCTAGTCCTGGGGTTTGAACTCAGGGCCTAGGCACTGTCCCTGAGCTTCTTTTGTTCAAGGCTAGCACTCTACCCCTTGAGCCACAGCACCACTTCTGGCTTTTTCTGTGTATGTGGTACTGAGGACTCGAACCCAGGGCTTTCATGCATGCTAGGCAAGTACTCTACCACTGAGCCACATTCTCAGTCCCAAATCTGTGTGATTCTTAACTCTAATGAGCCACCCAAAAGCTGGAAGTGGAGCTGTGTCTCAACTAGTAAGAATGCCAGCCTTGAAAGAAAAAAAGCTCAGGGACAGCGCCCGGGCCCTGAGTTCAAGTCCCGTGATCAACAACAAAAACAAAGGAAAAACAGAAAAAGAGAGTGGTTCTGACTCTGTGGAAATGGCTGGGGTGGTTTAAGTCTTGTCCTGGATCTCCCCACCCCCACTCCGCCTGGACCTAAGGCAGAGTCACCAAGCAGATGCCATCAGCCCCGGCTGGTGCGCTGGAGACATTTATCTGATGAGGGCGTGAGGAGTGGAGAGGAAGCCGGATGCACTGCAGGACTTTCATTAGCGGGGTAATGGGCAGGCTCGCCTGGCCCGGGGCTGCCGCGGCCCTGGGCGTCCCCAAGCCCAGGACTGACCTAGAATGTGGGGACAGAAAGGGAGGGTACAGCAGGAACTCTGGGAGACTCCTACGCTTCACCCTTGCTGCCCTCCCCGCCCATTTGCCCATCTCCCTGTTATCTGGGACCTGACCTAGTTCATGCTGTCTCCTTGCTGGGAACTCCCTCCACCCCCCAAAACTGGCTGTGTGTGTGTGTGTGTGTGTCTGTGTCTGTGTGTGTGCGCACGCACCAGTCCTGGGGCTTGAACTCAGGGCATGGGCACTCTGTCCCTGAGTTCTTTTGCTCAAGGCTAGTGCTCTACCACTATGAGCCACAGCGCCACTTCAGTTTTCAGGTGGTTCATTGGAGATTAGAGTCTTACTGAGGTTCCTGCCTGGGTGGCTTTGAACTCTGATCTTCAGATCTCAGCCTCCTGGGTAGTTAGGATGACAGGTGAGAGCTATTGTTCCCATGCACCCCTCCTACCCCCAGCTAGGTTTTTTTGTAATAGTTCAAGTTCATTGTCTAGAAGCAAGCCTACTTGGTTCCCTATTTATTTTATCTTATTTTTTTATTGGTCATGGGGCTTGAACTCTGGGCCTGGGCGCTGTCCCTCAGCTCTTCAGCTCAAGGCAAGGGCTCTACCACTTAAGCCACAGCACCACTTCTGGTTTTCTGGTGGTTTATTGGAGATACTAGTCTCAGGGACTTTCCTGCCCAGGCTGGCTTTGAACTATGATCCTCACATCTCAGCCTCCTGAGTAGCTAGGATGACGGGCGTGAGCCTCCGGCGCTCGGTGGTTCCCTATTTTTAATTTCCACAGGATTCATTTGAACAGTCAGGCCGTATCCTGCCTCTCTGGGCTGGGCGTGCGTGTGTGCGTGTGTGTGTGTGTGCTGGGAGGCTCAGGCCCTGTTTGGAATTGTCCCCCTGAACCCTCAGATGTCCTCACCCTGTCTCCTTCCCCCCCAGATGCTGACCTCACCTTTGAGCAGACGGCCTGGGGGGACAGCGGGGTATATTACTGTTCGGTGGTCTCAGCCCAGGACCTGGGTGGAAACAATGAGGCCTACGCTGAGCTGATTGTTCTTGGTGAGTGGGGGCAAGGGCCCTGGGGACAGGGCCTGACTTCTGTCCATTCCTGTCCACTGTCTGTCCTGCGGCTCTTTCTCGCTTTGCTGCCCCCTCCTGGTGTTGCCAGTCACTGGGATTCTGTGTTAGCCAGCACCCCAGGCAGGGTCCCCTCCGTCCACCAGCACTGTCAAGGAGATTCTGGGGAAATCACCCCATTTTATGCAAACGTGTGATCAGAGTTGATCCTTATATGGAGGGGGTTCTGGCACCCCACATGTCTCAGTCCCCTGGATGAAACAGGGATGGGTTTGGGTGGTGGTGCCTGTAATCCCAGCTACTCTGAGATCTGAGGATGGCCGTTTGAAACCAGTCCAGGCAGGAAAGTTCATGAGACTCTTCTCTTCAATTAAGCACTAGAAAATTGGAAGTGATGCTGTGGCTCTGGTGGTAGAGTGCTAGCTTTGAGCGATAAAAGCCCTAAATTCAAGCCCTGGCACAAGATAAGCAAAGTAAAATTGGGGCATTTATGTAAGACCGAACAGATCCTCTTGGAAACTTTCAGTCCTGAGATTCCTTCCATTCCCGATACAATGTAAACACAAAGGAAACAGTTATTACAATGTATTTCTGGAGGGGAATGGGGTGGGAGCTAGGCTCAGGCAGGAAAGCCCTGCCTAGCAAGTGTAAGGAAGTTCTGATCCCAGTACCAGAATCCCCCCCACACCTCCAAATAGGCTGGCACTTGACATCCTACCCACTCAAGAGGCTGAAACCTAGAGGACTAAAGTTCAAAGCCAGTTAAGGCAGAAAAAAAGACTACATCTGCAGCAAAAATGAACTAGCAAAAATGCTGGCCTGGAAGCATGTCTCAAGTGGTAGAGGCACAGGATGTGAGGAAAAAACGCTGAGAATGTGAGGCCCTGAGTTCAAGTTTCTGTACCAGAAAAGACAAAGTTCAAAGCCAGCTTGGGCTGCATATGGACTTGGTGTTCAAAAAAAAAAGCTCTGTGTGTGTGTGTGCACATGCGTGTGTGTGTGTGTGTGTGTGTGTGTGTGTATGTACTGGGGCTTGAATTCAGTGCTTGGGTGCTGTCCTTAGCTTTTCTGCTCAAGGCTGATGCTCTATCACTTGAGCCACAGCTGCACTCCTGGCTTTCTGGTGGTTCATTAAAGAATCTTAATGGACTTTCCCTTCCAGGGCTGGCTTTGAACCTCAGTTCTCTAGATCTCAGCCTCCTAAATAGTTAGGATGAGAGGCGTGAGCCACCAGCACCCAAAGTGTTTTCACACCCCCACACCCCCTGCAGTGGAGGGCTGAGGGCAGACCTGGGAAGAGACTGGCGCCTTCTGCCCTGGCCCAGGGGCACCATGCACCACACCTACACACACACAGCAGCTTTGCTTTTGTCCTCTGGGTACTCGGTAGATTTTTTTTTTCTTTTGTCTGATGTGGGGCTTGAACTCGGGCCTGGACGCTGTCCCTCAGTTCTTCAGCTCAAGACGAGTGTTTCTACCACTTGAGCCACAGCGCCACTTCCTGTTTTCTGGTTGTTCATTGGAGCTGAGAGTTTCATGGCTGTTCCTGCCCAGGCTGGCTTTGAACTGAGATCCTCAGATCTCAGCCTCCTGAGTAGCTAAGTAGCTAGGATTACAGGTGTGAGCCACTGGTGCCCAGTTCTTTATTTTTTTGAGGGGGGTTGGTTATATGTGAAGGATTGACCCCCATCCTATTACACCAGATAGGCGCAGACTGCTTGATGCAGGTGGGACATTCCACCTGGCTGTACACATCCCATTGTGAGCCCAACCGGAAGCCCCCACTTCCCCAACCTAAGGGCTTTTTCAATAACCTGTCTGTCTCCTTGCTCAGATCCCATGAAAGCCTAATTCCAACCCCACCTCCTTGCACAACCTCGGATCCCGTGGGAAGGCTGTGACCCCTCACTGCTCCTCAAACATTCCTAGCCTGTTGAGACTGAGTACCGTCTTTCTACTAACGTGCAATTTGTCTAATACACCGGAAATTAAGCAAGAAGAGAAGTCCAGGCGCCGGTGGCTCACGCCTGTCATCCTAGGTGCTCAGGAGGCTGAGATCTGAGGATCGCGCTTCAAAGCCAGCCTGAGCAGGAAAGTCCATGAGACTCTTTATTGCCACTTAAACCAGCAAAAAGCCAGAAGTGGAGCTGTGGCTCAAAAGTGGTAGAGCGCTGCCCTTGAGCCAAAGAGTTCAGGGGTAGCGCGCAAGCCCTCAGTGCAAGCTCCAGGACTGGCAACAAAGAAAAACACAACAGCCGGGCGCTGGTGGCTCACGCCTGTAATCCTAGCTACTCAGGAGGCTGAGATCTGAGGATCGCGGTTCAAAGCCAGCCCGGGCAGGAGAGACCGTGA
>NW_012267308.1:3710971-3718050 GCF_000151885.1 Dipodomys ordii
GGCTGAGATCTGAGGATCGCGGTTCAAAGCCAGCCCGGGCAGGAGAGACCGTGAGACTCCTATCTCCAATAAACCACCAGAAAACCGGAAGTGGCGCTGTGGCTCAAATGGTAGAGCGCTAGCCTTGAGCTGAAGAGCTGAGGGACAGCGCCCAGGCCCAGAGTTCAAGCCCCACGAACGACAAAAAAAATTAAATAAAATAGAATTCATAAACTTTTTAAACCATGATAAAGACAAACACAACAAACAAAATCTTGTTTAGTGATTGTGTTATTATTCTCGAGACTTCAGTATTATATATGTGTTTCCTCCCCCGCTCCAGATTTGAAAAGCTTCAACATTCTGGCAGAATCTAAGATGGTCCCTGCCATGTATGGGCTGTGCCGCCTGGGTTAGAGCCCATGGAAGAAGCCAGTCCTGGGGTCACACTGTTAGGGACCCCATGAGAATGTGTTTGGGGGTCAGGGAGAGCAATGTGCCTCTGGCAGCATGGAAGGTGGCCAGATTTCTGCCCCCCCTCCCCCACTGATGAGGCCAGAGGAAGGGCATTTCCCCTGGGGCGGGGTGGCCTGGCTGGCTAAGGCCAGCATAATCTGTCTTTTTCTTTTGTCCCTCCAGGGAGGACCTCAGGGGTGGTGACTGAGCTCTTACCTGATTTTCGGGCGGGGCCCATGGAAGGTATGGGGGTGGGGGTGGGGCGCGTGGCGTCTACTAAAGTTGGATTTCTCTCTGGAGTCCCCTGAACATTCTGTCTTTGGTATTCACCCCAACTCCATCGTCTCTGCTCGCGGTAGACCCTCTTCCCTTCCCCTAACCATACCCCATACTTCTCCTGGCTGGCCGAGGGCCTGGGGTGCATACAGTTTCTTGAGTGACTGGCATTCCTTCCCTTGCCGTCCCCTGTTCTCCAGGGGTGGATGGGGCCATGGCTCTCTGTCGCCTCCTGCAGGCCGGTCTCTCTTCTCTTCTGTGTCCTAGTGACGCCCTCCTGTAACATGGAGGAGCCAGCCTGCATTGGAAGGGCATGGGTTTTAGTGGTGAGGGTAGCAGGTTTTCTAACAGCTTTGCAAATAGTCCCGCTGGTTCTGTGTGTCTGTCCCTGGCCATTCCTGTCCCTTCTGTCCTGGTCTCTTTGCAGGATCTCTTGGATGAGGGCCCACTCTCTTCTTGCTTACAGATTGGCTGTTTGTGGTCGTGGTATGTCTGGCCGCCTTCCTCGTCTTCCTCCTCCTAGCCATCTGTTGGTGTCAGTGCTGCCCGCATACCTGCTGCTGCTACGTCAGATGCCCCTGTTGCCCGGACAAGTGCTGCTGCCCCGAGGCCTGTAAGTGCCCATCTCTCGCACCCTGTATTTGGCCCCGGTGCCAGATTTCACCTGCCACTCCTACTCCTTGCCTGGGGGTGGGGTGGTAAGGTGAGCCCAAGGAGAACCAGGCCCAAAGGACTTCTTGGGTTAGGGCACCATGGTTTAAGTGACAGAGCGTCTGCCTAGCAAGGGAAAAGTCCTGAGTTCAAATCCAAGTACTGCCCCCCCCCCAAAAAAAAGGAGAACCTGCTCATCATTTATTTACTTCAACTTGGAATTTTCATTTTGTTTTTGAGGTTTTTGTTGTTTTGTTTTTGCTGATCCTAGGCTTGAACTCAGCGCCTAGGTGCTGTCCCTGAGTTTTTGTGCTCAAGGCTAATTAATGTGCTACTACATGAAGCCATAGCCTCCATTTCCAGCTTTTTCTGTGATTAATTGGAGATAAGAGTTTCACAGGGACTTTGCTGCCCAAGCTGGCTTCAAACCATGATCTTCAGATCTCAGACTCCTGAGTAGTTAGGATTACAGGCATGAGCCACCGGTGCCTGGCTCTGTTCTTTTTTTTTTGGGGAGGGGGTCTGGTCATGGGGCCTGAACTCTGGGCCTGGACACTGCCCCTCAGCTCAAGGCTAGCGCTCTACCATTTGAGCCACAGTGCCACTTCCGGCTTTTTTTTCTGCTTATGTGGTGCTGAGGAATCAAACCCAGGGCCTCATGCATGCAAGGCAAGCCCTCTACCACTGAGCCACCTTCCCAGCCCTGGCCCTGTTCTTTTAAGAGTGTAATTTCAGCCTGCGCCAGTGACTCATGCCTATAATCCTAGCTACTCAGGAGGCTGAGATCTGAGGATTGCAGTTCAAAACCAGCCCGTGCAGGAAAGATCCTGAGACTCTCATTTCCAATAAACCACTCAGAAAACCAAAAGTGGTACTGTGGCTCAAGTGGTAGAGCGCTAGCCTTGAGCTGAAGAGCTGAGGGACAGCGCCTAGGCCCAGAGTTCAAGCCCCATGACTGACCAAAAAAAAAAAAGAGTGTAATTTCAGCCAGGCACTGATGGCTCAGAATAGGACACACTGGGCTATCTCCTTCCCTCAGAGAACACACTAAACAAACAGGGCACCAGGTGGTGGTAACTCACATCTGGAATCCTAGCTACTCTCAGGAGGCTGAGATCTGAGATTCGAGTTCAAAGCCAGACTGGGCAGGAAAGTCCTGTGAGACTCTTCATCTCCAATGAACCACCAGAAAACCAAAAGTGGAGCTGTGGCTCCATGTGGTAGAGCACTAGCCTTAAGCACAAAAGTTCAAGGACAGTGCCCAGATCAAGCCCCATCCCCACCACCACCACCAAAAAGCGTGTGGGAAGAGCGTATAGCCAACAGTCTTAAGATATTCACAAGAAAGTAAAATCCCCTTTAAAAATCAAATGTTTGCCAGGTACCAGTAGCTCACAACTGTAATCCCAGCCACACAGGAGGCTGAGCTCTGAGGATCATGGTTCAAAGCTAAGTTTCTGAGCAGAAAATATTTGTGAGACTTATCTCCAGCAAAAAAGCTAGGTGTGGCTAACAAGGTAGAGCATGTGAGCCAAAAATCTGGGCAAGGGGCTGGGAAGGTGGCTCAGTGGTAGAGTGCTTGCCTTGCATGCTTGAGGCCCTGGGTTCGATTCCTCAGCACCACATAAGCAAAAATAAAAAAAGCCAGAAGTGGCGCTGTGGCTCAAGTGGTAGAGCGCTAGCCTTGAGCTGAAGAGCTGAGGGACAGTGCCCAGGCCCAGAATTCAGGCCCCACGACCGGACCCCCCCCCCAAAAAAAAAAAAAAGCTGGGCAAGGTTCTGAGTTCAAGTACGCATGCATGCATGCACACACACACCTACCTTTTCCCAGATAAGGAAGTTTATGGCTGAACCTTAGGCCTCCTCTCACACATAAATCTTTTCCCAGATAAGGAAGTTTATGGCTGAACCTAAGGCCAACTCTTACTTTTTCTACTCCAGGCCCACGCTCTTGAGCCACAGCTCTACTTGCAACTTTTTTGCTGGTTACTGGGAGATAAGAGTCTCACGGAATTTCCTGCTGGGGCTGGCTTTAAACAGATCCTCAGGATCTCATCCTTAGGAGCGGCTGGGATTAGAGGCATGAGCCACCATCCCTCCCTGTTATTTCTAATGCCCACAGGAAGTGGCAGCTACCCCCTGCTAATTATACCATGGCAAGTCACTTGAGATAATGAAGGCTTTCTCCTGGGTGGAGTTGAGCGCTGAAGCCTTCAGCTTCTAAATGAAACTAGGGGCACATGGGAGCCTGGCTGAGTCCTCAAGAGGAAGTGATTTGCATAAGCCAGTGACCTTGTCCCAAGCCCAGTCACCAGGAAAGACCTAGCCTCCCACCTTGGGGAGGAAGGAACCAAGGCTTTGCCCTTGAGCTGGGGGGGGGGAGGAGGGAGGGAGGGAGCTGGTGGGTGCTTGGGGGGGTGGCTAGGAGTTGGAACTAGGGGCCCGGGATGAGCCCAACATGGGGGTTACTTGCTGTAGAGGCAGCAGTGGCCCATCCCCTAAAAGCACAGATCTGTCTTTGATAATGTCTTACAGTAGCAATTGCATGGGAAACAGTTTGACTGACAAATGGCAGAATGCCATTGGAATGTCCAGCCAAAGTGTGTGAAGTGAGCTGGGGGGGGGGTGGGCTCCCAGTGCATACCCACCCCTCCCCTTTCTGAAAGCTCCAGGAGTCACATAGGAGGCGAGGGCTTGGGATGCCAGCGACCCTTAGCCTTATGGGGTACTGCAGAAATCCGTAGGAACGGCATATTCTCCAGATCCTAGCACAGCACAGGGCAGCTTGGCTCCTGGATACTTTTTTTTTTTTGGTCCTGGGCCTTGAACTTGGGGCCTGAGCACTATCCTTGAGCACCTCTTAGCACTTGAGCCACAGTGCCACTTCCAGCTTTTTCTGAGTAGTTTATTGGAGATAAGAGGCTCACAGACTTTCCTCCCTGGCTGGCTTTAAAACTGTGATCCTCAGATTCAGCCTCCTGAGTAGCTAGGAATGACAGGCGGGATCTATCGGCTGCCCAGCCTTCCTGGCCGCCTTCTCATGCCCGTTGTGTGCCCTCAGTATACGCCGCCGGCAAAGCAGCCACGTCAGGGGTCCCCAGCATCTACGCCCCCAGCATCTACACCCACCTCTCCCCGGCCAAGACCCCGCCCCCACCACCTGCCCTCATTCCCATGGGCCCCGTCTACAATGGCTACCCTGGAGAATTTGACCGGAACAGCTCAGGTGAGGCCTGGGGGTAGGGTGGGGTGGGAGGGGCTGGGCCCTGGCAAGGGAGGGGGATAGAAGGTCCTGCTCCAGCTGTACCACCCTCAGCAGCCATCTCCCCGCAGTTGGCCATGGCTCCCACGTACCATTGCTTCGAGACACAGACAGCAGTGTGAACTCCGGTGAGAAGCTGTTATCCTGAGGTTGTCTACAGGGAGGGGCTGGGACCCCAGCCATCCTCCCAAGCCAATCGTGTGTGTCCCCCTCCTCCCCCTCCTGTCCCCAGAAGTCCGTAGTGGCTACAGGATCCAGGCTAACCAGCAAGATGACTCCATGCGCGTCCTGTACTACATGGAGAAAGAGCTGGCCAACTTTGACCCCTCTCGACCTGGACCGCCCAATGGCCGTGTAGAGAGGGGTGAGCAGCACCTCTTTCCAACCTGGGGTCTGAAGGAAGAGGGGGAAGGTTGTTACACACCTCCGGTATAGTCCCTCCTTCCCTCCTGTGGTCCCCAGGTAGGGGAGGGGCCAGCGGATGGATCATTCTTGCACAGTACCCACCCTCCTGTGCCCCCCCCACCCCTCCCCATCAGTGACTCCCAGTCCTCCCTTACAGCCATGAGTGAAGTCACTTCCCTTCATGAAGACGACTGGAGAGCCCGGCCTTCCAGGGGTCCTGCCCTCACCCCGATCCGGGATGAGGAGTGGGGTCGCCACTCCCCCCGGAGTCCCAGGAGATGGGAGCAAGACACTGTCCCTGAGCGCCCAGGGACAGGGGGCCGGGGGGCTGGACGGCCTCGGGCTCGGTCTGTGGATGCCTTGGATGACTACACCAGACCCAGCTCTGCTGAATCAGGGAGAAGGTCTCCCCCAAACAGTGGGAGGAGAGGCCGGGCCTATGCCCCCCCCAGGAGCCGCAGCCGTGATGACCTCTACGACCCAGATGACCCAAGGGACTTTCCACCCTCGAGGGATCCTCACTACGACAATGCCAGGTCCAGAGACCGTCCTCAAACTGACCTCAGGTCCCGCCATCCCCGACCCCGAGAGGATGGCTCCAGGCCCAGTGATCCCCAGTATGATGGACGGCTAATAGAAGAGGCCTTGAGAAAAAAGGGGCCAGGGGAGAAGAGAAGGCCTTACAGGGAGGAGGAGGAGGAGGAGGAGGAAGGCTACTACCCTCCCGCTCCTCCTCCATACTCTGAGACAGATTCTCAGGCTTCCAGGGAGCGCAGGCTTAAGAAGGTGAGAGCTCCCCCCCCCCCAGCTCTGGGTCCCTGTGGGTGACCCCTCTTCTCCTTCCCACCCAGCTCACAATCTTCTTTCTCTCTGTTTGCAGAATCTGGCCCTGAGTCGGGAAAGTTTAGTCGTCTAATTTTTTGTTTGTTTTTTTTTTGGTGCCGGTTCTGGGACTGAACTCAGAGCCTGGGTGCTGTTTCTGAGCTTTTTTGCTCAGGCTATGTTCTACCACTTGAGCCACAGCTCCACTTCTGCCTTTTTTGGTGGTTTATTGCCGAAGAGTCTCACAGCCTTTTTTGTCCAGGCTGGCTTTGAACTGCAGTCCCCAGATCTCAGCCTCCTGAGTAGCTAGGATGACAGGTGTGAGCCACTGGTGCCTGGCACTTTTGTGTGTGTGTGTGTGTTATGTAGCTTTTGTATATTTTCTTTTTTTGAGAATATTTGATGAAGTTCTTCACCACCTAAGTCGAATAAAATTTATAAATCACAAGTCTAAGCGTTTTAAGTTGTGGCTGCATTGGGTGAGCCCCAACTCCTAAAAGCTGCTGTGTAGGTGCGACCAATGAAGGCCACGTCCAGTCTGCTCCCCACAGGCTGAGTGAGGGGGGTTCCCCTAAAACAAGAGGAAGTCAAGCGTCCCCGCCCCCCCCATCAAGTCGGTCTGCATGCATCCTGCCGGCTGCTGCACAGGCTGACTACGTATCTCCCCCCCCCCACGCAGCCGTGGTCCCGCCCCCAGCGTGCAAGCCCGGGCCCCGCCCCAACGTGCGCATGCGCCTAGCCTTGCGAGCCCTCCGCCGTCGCGCACGGGCACTTGGGTCATCGGGGACGCGCAGGCGCGCTCCTTTCCACCTCATTCACCCCCCCCCTCCCTCGCCGACCTACTTTACTCGTTCCAAAACCCCGGATGTGCCTCTCTGGCCTTTCCCGCCGCCACCTTTCCCCCCACCCCCATTCGGTTCCCATCACCACCTCAGGGTGTCCCGGAGTTCCAGCCGGGCCCGCGTTCCAACCCGCAGGCAGCGCGCGCCGGGCAAAGGAGGAGGGGGGGGGGCCTGGGGGGAGGCCCGGCCCCGGGTCCGCGGGATCCGTGACAGACAGCGTGCGTGCGTGCGTGCGCGCTCCCGGAAGCGGCGGGGGGCAAGAGTGTAATTTCAGCCTGCGCCAGTGACTCATGCCTATAATCCTAGCTACTCAGGAGGCTGAGATCTGAGGATCGCGGTTCAAAGCCAGCCCGGGCAGGAGAGACCGTGAGACTCCTATCTCCAAT
>NW_012267308.1:3718865-3746386 GCF_000151885.1 Dipodomys ordii
AAAGCACTGGGAGGTGGGGGGGCGTTGCACTTAGTCCGGGGGTGCACAGCCAGGCGTGACCCCCCTCGCCCCCTCCGCCACCTCGCTTCCTGCCTCCTGTCCTCCCCGCAGCCACGACAAGGGACCCGAGGCTGAGGAGGGCGTCGAGCTGCAAGAAGGTGAGGGCGTCTGTTTGGGGGTGCCACTGAGACCTGGGGGTGCTGGGGTTCCCGTCATGGCGACACCCCCCCCCTTGATCGTGTCTCCCCCCCCCCCGCCCCACCCCTCTCAACACTTTTGCCCTTCGGGTCTCAGGCGGGGACGGTCCTGGGGCGGAGGAGCAGACGGCGGTGGCCATCGCCAGCGTCCAGCAGGCGGCGTTCGGTGACCACAACATCCAGTACCAGTTCCGCACAGAGAATAATGGAGGACAGGTGAGCCGGAAGTCGGGGTGCCCAAGGTGGGCTCAAGGCAGGCCCTGGGGAGAAGCAGCTCCCGCTCCACGCCCGGGGCCGGTCCCCCCTCCCTCCAGCATCAGTCCTTGTCTCTCTACGGCCCCCTGCAGGTGACATACCGCGTAGTCCAGGTGACTGATGGTCAGCTGGACGGCCAGGGGGACACGGCTGGTGCTGTCAGCGTCGTGTCCACCGCTGCTTTTGCTGGGGGGCAGCAGGCTGTGGCCCAGGTGGGTGTGGATGGGGCCACCCAGCGTCCCGGCCCTACCGCTTCCTCCGTGCCCCCAGGTCCAGCAGCCCCCTTCCCCCTGGTAGGTGACCAGCAACATCCGGGGTGGGTAAGAGGGAGGGGAACACATGGAGAAGGGACATTGCTTCCGCCATTGGGGAGCCCCTCCCCCCCCAAGGCACAACAGGAAGTGTACACATGGTCAGGTCCAGAGATAGGCCTGTCCTGGTATTTGAACTCAGGATCTAGGCTCAGTCCCTGAGTGTTATGTTGGTCTTTTTTTTTTACAGGGTTAATTGTAGATAAGAGTCTCAAGGAATTTTTGAACCATGATTCTTAGATCTCAGTCTCCTGAATAGCTAGGGTTACAGGCATGAGCCCTGTGTGTGTATGTGTGTGTGTTTGTGTGTGTGTATGGTGTTCTTTTTTGCTTCTTAATTTATAAAATGGGATGCTGTTTAGCAAGTGACAGCTGTGTATCTAGCCAGCAAGGACTGAAAGGGGGGAACAGAATGGGACACACTGGACTTTCCCCTCCCCACAAAGAACACACTAAATAAACACCAAGCAGGGCACCAGGTGCTGGATGCTCGTGCCTGTCATCCTAACTTCTCAGGAGGCTGAGATCTGAGGATCATGGTTCAAAGTCATCCCAGGCAGAAAAGTCCATGAGACTCTTACCTTCAATGAACCACCACAAAACCAGAAGTGGCACTGTGGCTCAAAGTGGTAGAGCGCTAGCCTTGAGCAGAAAAGCTCAGTAACAGTGCCCAGGCCCTGAGTTCAAGCCCCATGACAAATAATTTGATGCTCAGGAACAAAGGGAGATGGGATGGGTGAGGTGACAAAGGTAGCTGAGGCTAGCCTGTCTGTCTGACTGTCTGTCTGTCTCACTTGTTATCTGCAGGCTGTAATCCAAAACCCCTTTAGTAATGGTGGCAGCCCAGCAGCTGAGGCTGTCAGTGGAGAGGCAAGGTTTGCCTATTTCCCAGCGTCCAGTGTGGGCGATTCCACAGCTGTGTCGGTGCAGACCACAGACCAGAGCTTGCAGGCAGGAGGTAAGGAGAGGAAGGGGCTGCTGGGGGCGGGGGAGGGGAGCCCCTCAGCCTGTGCTGACTTTCCTCCCTGCATCTCTGCAGGCCAGTTCTATGTCATGATGACGCCCCAGGATGTGCTTCAGACAGGAACACAGAGAACAATTGCACCCCGGACGCACCCCTACTCTCCGTATGTGCAGGACTCTCCAACTTAGGAACAGAGGATGCTGGGAGGGCCTCATATTGAGACTGGGGGAAGAGAGGGATTTTGGGCCTAGGAGCAGGTTAGCTCACAGCAGGGACAGGCTGGAATTCTCCCTTTTTTTATTTTTTGGTGCCAGTTCTGGGGCTTGAACTCAGGGCCTGGGTGCTGCCCTGAGTTTCTGTGCTCAAGGCTAGCCCTTTACTAGTTGAGCCACAGCTCCACTTCTTGCTTTTAATGGTTAATTGAAGTTAAGGGTCTCGGGTTTAGCCAGGCACCGGTGGCTCAGCCTGTAATCCTAGCTACTCAAGAGGCTGAGATCTGAGGATTGTGGTTCAAAGCCAGCCCTGGCAGGAAAGTCTATGAGATTCTTATCTCCGACAAGATAAAATAGAAAACCAGAAGTGGCGCTACGGTTCAAGTGGTAGAGTGCCAGCGTTGAGCTAAAGAGCACCCAGGCCCAGAGTTCAGGCCCATGGTAGACCAAAAAAATTTTTTTAAAAAAGTTTCAGGTTTGTCTGACTGAGGTGGCTTCGAACCATTATCCTCAGATCTCAGCCTCTTGAATAGCTAGGATTATAGGTGTGTGCCACTGGTACCAGCCTGTATTTTTTTTAAGCTGGGTTTTGCTTCTAAGAAGCCAGTTTAGAAACTGCCTACATGTATATGCGCATTTTCTGTCTGTCTCCCCCCCCTCTCCCTCTCTCTCTCTTTCTCTCTCTCTCTCCCTCTCTCCCTCCCTCCCTCCCTCCCTCTCTCTCCCTTTCTCCCTCTGTCTCTCTTTGCCTCTCTTCCAGTCCTGGAGCTAAGCTTTTTTGCTTAAGATTCGTATTCTACCACTTGAGCCACAGTTCCACTTTCAGTTTCTTGATGAATTGGAGATAAGTCTCACAGACTTTCCTTCTTGAACTTCCTTCAAGCCCAGATCCTCAGCTCTTAGCCGCTTGCATAGCTAAGATTATAGATACGAGCCATTGGTGCCATTTACCTTTCTGTACATGGGTTTACTTTGCCAACATAATTGTCAAATCTGAGACAGTGGACCTGAGATAATATATGTGCATTTTGTCCTCCTTCTTCTAGAAAAATCGATGGAACCAGAACGCCCCGGGATGAGAGGAGGAGAGCCCAGCACAATGAGGGTAAGGACACTCTGGGCCCAGCCAGGGGCAGGGTGGCAGCACAGGCCCATCGCCTGGCATGCTCCAAGTATTGGAGAGGCATTCGTTGCAGGCTAGCATGGTGGAAATGGAGAGGCCAAGGAAGGAAGTAGAAAGAGGTCAGCCGGTTGTGACTTCAGTCTGGCCAGTTGTCTTGTATTGATGACCAGTGTCTAAAATGGCAGGCTTTGCCATCACATGTGGATTTTCCTGTTCCTCTTGAAAAGCTGGCTTGGCCTGGTTGTCCCGGACTGGCCTTCCATAGGAGTGCCTTTGTGCCCCCCGTACCCCATTCCCCTGCCAGCTGCCCTGCAGCAGTGGCAGCTGGGAAGAGCGAGCTGTGCGCTGGCTAGGCAAGGCCAGCATATGTCTCCCTTATCCCTTCCCAGAACGCTTAGATCCCACCCTGAGGTCTCTCTGCCGTGGTCCTTTGCCACCCTGGCACACATGGCAGCCTGACACCCAAATAGCCAGCCTTCAACAAATATTTACTGAACCTGGCGGGGTGGCATGGGGCCTGTGCCAGGTCTGTGGCCCAGCCTGGAGCATCTGAAGCTCTGGGGAGGGGCGGAAAACGGGGATGAGGCGAGGCAAGGCCACACAAGGAAGGCTGGGGTGGTGGGTGGAAGGGGTGTGGTGGTTTGGGGGGGCGGGGCACGGGCTGGGGAGGGGGAACTTTTCAGGAAGGTCCCTGGAAGCCTTGAATGGCATGTCAGGTGCTGAGGGGGTTGGATGTGGGGTAAGGGGCCTGTTCTGCTCTTCCAAGCTGCTTGTGCCATCTGGCTTCCAGCTGTGATACAGCTGTGCAGCTCCCTGACCCCTGGCCCCCCAGTGTGCTGGTCCTGGGCTATGTTGTGTCACAAGCATTGGGGTGCATGGCTGGGCAACCAGAGAAAGATGAGAGCTGAGTTGGAGGAATGATAGCTGACTTTGAAGACCCTTTGAGAGGTCTTAGAACAAAGGCCTGGAGGGGCCTTGAAGGCAGGAGCGATGACAAGGGTTGGGGTGGGGAAGAGCCACAGGCCTAGGGTCTGCTGAGGCCCTCAGCTGTTGGAAGCATGGGACTCTGGGAATGAGGAAGGGGCCAAAGCTCCCCAAGCCTCCTCTTGGTCTCTGGTCCTGGAGGGTCGCCTGGCGTGACAGGAAGCCAGCTGAGGATTTGTGGATTGATTTTTATTATTTCTTTTTTTTTTTTTTTTTGGTCAGTCATGGGGCTTGAACTCTGGGCCTGGGCGCTGTCCCTCAGCTCTTCAGCTCAAGGCGAGCGCTCTACCCCTTGAGCTACAGCGCCACTTCCCGTTTTCTGGTGATTCATTGGAGATAAGAGTCTCACAGACTTTCTTGCCCAGGCTGGCTTTGAACCTCGATTCTCAGATCTCAGCCTCCTGAGTTGCTAGGATTACAGGTATGAGTCACTGGCAGCTGGCTATTTATTTTCTGTGTGTGCCAGTTCTGGGGCTTGAACTCAGGTCCTGGATGCTTTTGTGCTCAAAGGTAGCACTTTAGCGCTTGAGCCACCGCTCCCCTTCTAACTCTTTTGGTGTTTCATTGGAGAGAAGAGTCTCACAGGCTTGTCTTCTTGGTCTGGTTTTGAATCCAGATCCTCAGATCTCAGCCTCCTGAGTGGCTGGGATTACAGACATGAGAAATTGTATCTAGCTGGATATTAGATTGAAGGTGGGGGGGTGGGGATTGTGGGACTCAAGGGTAGGCAAGTTGGAGGTGACTTCAGGTAGGACCCTGGCCTGGGCAGGAACGAAGAGCTGGGTGCGCTTCAGAGCTGTGGGATCTGGACGTGACATTGAGGGTGGGTTGTTCTAAAGAGAAAGGAGGAGTTAGGGTTTGGTTAACAGGAACTTGGGGGAGTTTGAGGATTGGAGGGTAGGGTTCCCACCTCTTGCCTGTGCCCAGATCCATTCATTCCCCCGCCCCCAGGCTGACCCACCATCCACCCCTCACTCAGTCCCCTGGCAGTCTGGCCTTACCAGAGCGGCTCCATTAAACATCACCTGTGATGACCCATTGCCAAATCCACTGGCTCCCTTTCCTGTCTGTGGGCCAAGCATCTAAACTGGCCTGTCCCTGTTTCAGGAATGTTCTTAATGCTCCGCCCTTTCTGAGTCCCCTGTGTTCCTGACCTGCCCGCAAGGCAAGGCTCCTCAACTTTCCTTCCCAGTCTGGCTCTCCCTTAGAAGTTTCTGATGAGTGTATCAGAGGGGGCCGAAGTTGATTTATACCTAGCATGCAAGCCACCTTGATCAGGGATCTAAGGCCTGGCCCCTCTTCCATGGGCCTCAGAAGTACAGGGGGTTCAGGGCAGGCAGGCAGGCCTGGCCCTCAGAAGTTCTGCTGGGGCAAAAATTAGCCTCAGCTGGGTGCTGGTGGCTCACACCTGTAATCCTAGCTACTCAGGAGGCTGAGATCTGAGGATCGTGGTTGGAAGCCAGACAGGACAGCAAAACCTGTGAGACTCTCATCTCCAAAAAAATGACTGAATTAAGTGGATAAAACAAAGCAAGAAGAGTGATAGATCATTAGCCTTAAGCAGAAAAACAGGGATCTGAGGATCATGGTTCGAAAGCCAACAGCGCAGGAAAGTCCCTGAGACTCTTCATCTCCACTGAAGCCAGAAGAGGAGCTGTGGCTCAATTGGTAGAGCACTAACTAGCTTTGAGCAAGGAAAACAACAACAACAAAAACACTTTAGGGACAGTGCCCAGGCCCTGAGTTCAAGCCCCAGGACCTGCTCCCGGTCCTCCTACAAAGTTAGCCTCCAGGTAGGGATGTGAGTCTGTGGCTGAGGAAGATGAACCCCAACCCTCACTGTCTCCACGATCCTAGAGATACTGAAATCGTCTTTCTCCTCCATCTTCCTCTCTGGCTCCATCCACACTCCCTTCAGAGCTGTGCGCAGCCTGCACTCCGCTCGGCCCCAACAGAGCTGCAGGCCCAGCTTCCCCCTTCCCATGCTGCACACACGGCTCCCTGTGCTTAGATCCCTGTCACAGCCCAGGCTGCTTTGGGGGCTCCGGGAATCCCATTCTGTGTTCTAAGGAGGCTCAAGGAAGGAAGGCCTCTGCTGTGTCACTCCGGGGAGCAGGACCCCGGACCCGAGTGAACCAGAGTGCATGGCTTAGCCCACCGTGGCTGGGGCACAATTTGGGGCTGACCAGGGCTAGAAGTCTGGATCTTTACAGGGAAGCTGGCGTTCCATGCCAGGCCTGATCGCCTTTGTGTTCCACTGACAACACTGTGTGAAGTCGCTCACTTCTCTTTACTTTGACTTTTATTTACTTGCTGGATTTTTTTTTGGGGGGGGGTCCAGTTGTGGGGCCTGAACTCTGGGCCTGGGTGCTGTCCCTCAGCTCTTCAGCTCAAGGCTAGCACTCTACCACTTGAGCCACAGCGCCACTTCCAGCTTTTTTTTTTTTTGCTTATGTGGTGCTGAGGAATCGAACCCAGGGCCTCATGCATGCAAGGCAAGTGCTCTACCACTGAGCCACCTTCCCAGCCCCTGTTTTTTTTTTTTGTTCCACACATGCACTCTTTTTTTTTTTTTTTGGTGCCAGTCTTAGTAGGGCCTAGGCTCTGCTCTGTCCCTGAGCTTTTTTACCCCATGCTAGCACTCTACCACTTCAGCCACAGCACCACTTCCAGCTTTTGATGGTTCATTGGAGGTAAGAGTATCGCAATCTTTTCTGCCAGGGCTGGCTTTGAACTGTGATCCTCAGATCGCAGCCTCCTAAGTAGCTAAGATGACAGGCATGAGCCACTGGTACCCTGCAGTTTTGTTTTTTTGTTTTTTGTTTTGGTCAGTTGTGGGGCCTGAACTCTGGGCCTGGGCGCTGTTCTCAGCTCTTCAACTCAAGGCTAGCACTCTACCACTTGAGCCACAGCGCCACTTCTGGCTTTTTTCTCTTTGCTTATGTGGTGCTGAGGAATCAAACCCAGGGCCTCATGTATGCAAGGCAAGCGCTCTACCACTGAGCACCTTCCCAGCCCCTGTTTGTTTTTTGAGATAGGGTCTCACTGTATAGTCGAGACTGGCCTCTACTCCATCCTCCGGCCTCTGCCTCTGGGGTGCTAGAATGACACACGTAGCCACTACTCTTGGCTGATGGATCTGCACAGGCTGTGTCACTGTTACAATAGCTTCTTCTCATTCTCAGTTTGACCTGTTCTCTGGTTTTCCTTGTGATTTCTTTGACTTGGGTTATTTGGGAGTACGTTGCTTAATTAATGTTCATGAAGTTTCTGGCTGCTTTTGTTCATTGTTGTCCTTGCAGATCTGTTGTCAGAACGTGCTGTACTCTGGTTGTGAATCTCTGTGTTGTAAGTCACCTTGGCCTTGATAGTGTGTCCTAGGGAGTGTGTGTGTGTGTGTGTGTGTGTGTGTGAGAGAGAGAGAGAGACAGAGACAGAGACAGAGACAGTTGTAGGTAGACAGTCCCTCTGTATTACAGGCCACCTAACTGATGCTGAGATTTCTCTCCAGAGTGGTTTTTTCTTTCTTTGCTTTTTATTACATTTGATTGGTTTTTGTGTCTTTACTGGGGCTTATACTCAGGGCTTCCCCCTCTCACTTGGCTTTTTCCTCCTGGCTCAAGGCTGGTGCTCTACCACCTGAGCCACACCTCCACTTCTGTCCCCCCTGCTTTTGCAGTCTGCTTGTTTTCTCAGTTGCTGGAGGCGATCAGTCACTGGGGTCAAGTCCACTGGCAGATGTGTCGTTCCCCTCCGTACTGCCTGGTTGCACTGAGTGCTGCGTGAGCATCTGAGAGCTTCTAGGGGGTAGACGTGGCCTTGGCCTTGATCTTCCCAAGCCACAGGCTGACCCCACAGTCCAGGCCTCCAGAGCAGACCAGGCGCTCCACCCCAGAGCCGCTCTGTGTGGTCATTTCGGGGATGCTGTCACATCCTCTTCTCGGAAGGCAGCCTCAGCATTTCCTGGGCCTCCTCTGAAGATCCTCCATCCCCCGCCTCCCTGTCATTGTGTCCTTGCCTCCCTCTCCCATGGCTGTGGGGTGAGCATCATGTGTGGTCCTCTGCTTCCCAGGGCTGCTGCAGGAGTGCACAACAGAGCTGGGCCTGACCACCCCCAGGGTCCAGCCTTGTGCAGGGCATGCACCTTTTCAGAAGTAAATAATCTGAAGTACATGCGTGTGTGTGCACACACACATGTGGGAGCGCACACACACCCCCTGCCGCTGATGGCTTGGAGTGAGGTGCACCCGAGAGATGGCAGGGTCCAAGTCAGCGAAGGAGAGCCCATAGGATGACGTAGCCCAACCCTGGCTGAGCTGAATGGCAGATAGCCTTGGTGTTGGGCTCACTGGGGGAGGGGAGGCATGGTCAGCAGCAGAGGGCCGCCCCCCTCTGACACTCAGGCTGGTGATGGGATGAGGGGCACCTGGCTCAGCCAATGAGGACACACCAGGAGCAGGCCGCGGCCTCGGCTTGTTCATGCTCCGTGAGGTTCCCTTGAAGGAATGGAACGGAGGTGCAGGGACAGGACGTGAGGAGGAAGCGGGGTGCCCTTGCCCATCCAGAGTGCTCCTCCTCTAGTGCTCCCTTGTCCTCTGTTCCAAGGCCTACCTGGGCATAGGCCCCCCTCTCCACACACTGCTCAGCAGGAAGATGGGGTGCCAGGCCCTCATAGGTCCCAGGGACACGGAGACGATGAAACAGAAACAGCAGAGCTGTGGGGGCCAAAAGTCCTGGGGGGAAAGCTTCTGGGCTTCTGGACATTTCTTTCTTGCTCTCGCTCACTCTCTCTCCCTTCTTTTTCCTCAGTCATGGTGTTTGAACTCGGGCCTGGGCGCTGTCCCTGAGCTCTTTTGCTCAAAGCTAGTGCTCTACCACTTAGAGCCACAGCACCACTTCCGGTTTTTGCCTGGGCTGCCTTTGACCTGTGATCCTCCAGTCTTTGCCTCTTGAGTCGCTAGGATTACAGGCGTCAGCCACCAGCACCAGGCTGCTTCCAGACCTTTCTTATCCCCCAAGAATATGAGCCCACTGTGTCCAGAGCTCTGTTGACCCAAGCCCAAAGCTGCTGATGCTGACAGGAAATGGCCTTATTTTAAACGTTGATTCAGATGCTTGTGAGTGTGCTAGGCAGGCCTAGCAGCACAAACCCGGAGGCCTAGTTTTTCCTTTCTGCCCTGGCATTGGAGGGCCAGGACTCGGCAGGGCAGCCTGTAGCCAAGTCACGATGTTGACCATCTGCCCGCCAAAGGGACCCACCGAGCCCAGGGCCCCGTAGCCATGGATGCTGCCATTTTCCCTGCAGTAGAGCGGAGGCGGAGGGACAAAATCAACAACTGGATCGTGCAACTTTCCAAAATCATTCCAGATTGTAACGCGGACAACAGTAAGACAGGAGCGGTGAGTGTCCCCGCTCCCTGGGGCCAGGAGGCCACGGTGCCTGCCTTCCACCGCTGTCCTGGGGCTGGGCTGGTTGGGCAGCGCTGGCGCTGATGCTCTTGCCCACCCCGTACCCCAGAGTAAAGGGGGGATCCTGTCGAAGGCCTGCGATTACATCCGGGAACTCAGGCAGACCAACCAGCGCATGCAGGAGACCTTCAAGGAGGCCGAGCGACTGCAGGTGGACAATGAGCTTCTCCGACAGCAGGTGGGTGCCAGGCCTGGAGCCCGGCTAGGACACCGCCGGCCGGGCCCCCCGCCCCACCTCACATTATCCCCCCCCATGTCACACACCTGCAGATCGAGGAGCTGAAGAATGAGAACGCCCTCCTCCGAGCCCAGCTACAGCAGCACAACCTGGAGCTGGTGGGCGAAGGTACCCGGCAGTGACGCAGGGTGGACCCTCGGTGCCCGTCGCCCGGTGCCCGTGCGCCGCCGGCCTCGCTGCCCTCCCCAGCCCTTAGCACACAGAGGGGCGACGCCCCTCCCCCAGCTGCGATTTTTTTATAGTAGATTTTTAACAAACACGGGGAGACATACATGCATTTCTGTGGATACATTGCCCACCACCCTCCTCAACTTGGAAATGAGTCCCTGTCCGTCCGTCCGTCTGTCTGTCTGTCTCCCGGTCTGCACCAGGCGCCCCCCACCCTCCTTCCAGGGGACAGAGGCCCTGCCCTTCCCACTGCCTCCTTGGTCTCTAGAGGAATTGAGACAGGGTGCTTATGGGAAGAAAGGAGCTTTGGGGGAGGGGGGCCCTCTGGTCCCTGGGCCTATGCAGGGAGGCCTTGTCCCACCCCACCTCTTGTTTCTGGATCCCTGCTCCCCCGAGTGTGTGTGCGCGTGTATGTGTGTGTGCGTGTGTGTGTGTGTGCGCGCGCGTGTGTGTGTGTGTGTGTGTTTTAATTTTCTTTATGGAAAAGTGGACAAAAAAAATAGAGAGGTATTTAACTGCAATAAACTGGCCCCCTGCGGCCCCCGCCTTGTCTGTCTGTGTGTCTGGCCATCTTGGGGGGGTGGGAAGGGGCTAGGCCCTGCCACCCCCCTACCAACAGGTCCCCAGTCTGCTGTGGGGGTGGATAGGGGAATTCCAGGCCCCAGGGGGTGAGGTGCAGGGCCAGGGAGTAGAAGAGGCTGGGGTCCCCCATGTCAACAGTTCCAGCCCAGCTGGCTCCCGCCCTCCCCTCTGCAGCAGCCAATGAGGGGGCCCGGCCTTGAGCCCCCCCGCCCCCTGGGAGGGCAGGTGGCCAGGGAGCCTGGCTTGGCCCGGCAGCCTGTCGCCTCGCACCGCGCCTCTGGCGCCTCCACTGTGACCCCTGCCCCTGGCCGATGATGAAACCTGGCAGCAGGGCTGGGGTGCCGGCCGTGCCCCCCAGGGAGGCCCGTGCAGCCCCTGGTGCGAAGCCTGCGCTCTGCTCACCTTGCTGAGCCCCTCGCCAGCCCCATCCCCTAGCAGTTCCCCTCCAGGATCTCGAATTCAGGTTTTAGGGTACTCTGGGCCACATGTACTGAGGGGGTCCCCATAAGCAGATAAGTGAAGGCATCAAGGTAGTAACTAAGAAACTTGAAGCAGGGCACTGTTGCTCACACCTCTAACCCTAGCTACTTAGGAGGCTGAGATCTGAGAATCGTGGTTCAAAGCCAGCCCAGGCAGGAAAGAGACTCGTCTCCACTTTACCTCCAAAAAGATAGAGGTGTGGCTGAAGTGGTAGGGCACCATCTTTGAACAAAACAAAAGCTACTAGGGGACAGTGTCCAGGCCCAGGGTTCAAGCCCCAATTCCTGCACACAAAACACCAAATTCTGTCTATCGGCCAGTTCTGTGGTAGAAACACCCAGCCCTGCCAGTCTCAGGTGCCAGCATGATGGTGCTAAAGAGTTGGGGTGAGCCAAGAGCTGGGGGCTCACGCCTGTCACCCCAGCTACCCAAGAGGCTGAGATCTGAGGATCACGGTTCAAAACCAGCTGGGGCAAGAAAGTCTGTGAGACTCATCTTCAGTAAATCACCAGAAAACCCGAAGTGTGGCTCAAGTGGTAGAGCACTTGCCTTGAGCTGAGGAGCTCAGGGACAGCGCCCAGGCTGTCAAGCCCCACAACAGACCAAAAAAACCCCAAACAAACGGGGGAGGGGTGAGCGCCACAAACTTGTTTATAGCAGGAGTCAGAACAGCTTGATGACAAACATCACAGGCCACAGTGTCCGAGACCAGGGTCCTGGGATCATTGGTTGACAACACAGCCAACAATCTAAAACCTCTTGTGGGGCCACCGATGGGGCAGGCTGCACTGGGAGAGATAGTGGTCACACTGGTGTGTAAGATGGCACCAGGTACAGCCTGAGAGGATTCTTGTCAAAAGAGAGCCCAGAGTCCTGGCCCTTGGGGAACCCTATGTTCCCCTCCTTCCCCCCTCCTTTCACCCGTGCTCAAAGGATAGAAGTATCAGGGAACCCATGTCCTGACCCCTAGTATTGCACACCCTTTCTGATGGCTACAGACAGCCATGAACAATGAAATGACTTCAGAAATGGGGTGAGGGGGCCGGGTGCTGGGGGTTTACCCCTGTCAGCTACTCAGGAAGCTGAGATCTGAGGATCATGGTTCAAAGCCAGCCTGGGCAGGAAAGTGCCCACCAGAAAATGAAGTGGTGCTGTGGCTCAAAGAAGTAGAGCCCCAGCCTTGAGCAAAAGAGCTCAAGAACAGTGCCCAGGCCCCCAGTTCAAGTCCTACCACTGACCAGGAAAAAAAGTCTGTGTGGGGGAGGTAAGAGGCACCAGACCTTTGTGCAGCAAGAAGGGAAATTTTCTAAGATAACAGAGTGACATCATGTGCAGGAAAAGGGAGCTTGCCAGAGTCCCAGGTACCTGGGTCACCTCGACCCTGCCCCCCCCCCCATCTCCCGGGGACGAAGATGACACAATCCCCTTGTCACCATTCCCGCTTATCTCTCCAGACCTTTTGGCGCCACCACCTTCTTAGAAATGAGTCAGGGTGAAGGGGTGGGGGTTCAGACCCCCGCCCCCCACCCCTCCTCCTCCAACTACCCACATAAAAGTCCACTAACTGCGCCACGGACACTCAGAGCAGATCCCAGCCAAGCACACGGACTGCACGGGGCACCATGGCACTGTCTGCTCGGGTCCCCGCCGCCTGCCTCCTCCTGCTGCTCCTGCTCTCCAGCCTGGCCAGTGCTGCTGACCTCCAGCAACAGGTGAGAGCCACGGGGGGTTTGGGGGTGCTGGGGTCCCCCACCCTGCACCATGCAGGACAGTTGGGATCCTGACTGCAGCTGGAAGACTAGGAGTGGTGCACTAGGGGAAGCCTGCCCTAATGACACGGGCCTCATCCTGGGTCACCCAGGGTCAGCTCCTCCGTGGCCAGCGGGGAGAGCAGAGGAGAGAGTTCCTTATCAAAACCTGTATTGTGAGCTGGGAAGGTGGCTCAGTGGTAGAGTGCTTGTCTAGCACGCATGAAGCCCTGGGTTCGAGTCCTATCCACAGAAAAAGCCGGAAGTGGTGCTGTGACTCAAGTGGTAGAGGGCTAGCCTCAAGTGGTAGAGGGCGCTGTGGCTCAAGTAAGTGGTAGAGTGTTAACCTTGAGCAAAAGAAGCTCAGGGACAGCGCCCAGGCCCTGAGTTCAAGCCCCAGGATTGGCGAGAGAGGGGGGGAGAAGGGAGGGAAAGAGAGGAACAGACAGATCTGGGACTTTTGTTGTTGTTGTGGGGCTTGAACTCAGGACCTGGGCGCTTTCCCTGAGCTTCTTTGTGCTCAAGGCTAGCGCTCTACCCCTTGAGCCACAGCACCACTTCCAGTTTCTGAGTGGTTAACTGGAGATAAGAGTCTCACGGGGACTTTCCTGCCTGGGCTGGCTTTGAACTGCGATCCTCAGATCTCAGTCTCCTGGGTAGCTAGGATGACAGGTGTGAGCCACCGGCACGCAGCAGCATTTTTAGGAAGAATTGATTGGGGGGAGAGTGAAGGAATCAAGATATCAAGGTCCTCCTGGGGAACTGGGGGTGGGGGGTGAGGAGGATGGGGAGGACTGGGGGATGGGGAGGTCAGGGCTGAGTGCTGTGGCCCCCCGCTGTCATCTGTGTCCCTTCTGTCTTGTAGGCAGGAGAGCTCGCAGCCCTCCAGCCCCAGCACACAGCGGAAGCCAGGTCGGGCTTGCAGGTGAGAGCAATTTACCCTGGCTCCCCAAGTCCACCTTCTTGTGCACAGACTCCCCCAGCCCCCCGGGCTCACCCCCTCTTCTTTCTTCCAGCCTGTGCCCCAGAAGCTGAGAGAGCGGAGAGACAGCCACTTCCCCATCTGTGTCTTCTGCTGCGGCTGCTGCAAGATGGAATCAGCCTGTGGCATTTGCTGCAAGACTTAGTGGGGTCCGCTCCCCACTCCCCACCCGAAGCCTCAGCCCCCCTTATTTATACCTGTTACCCCCTCACCCGTGATTTTGGAATAAAACCGCTGTTATTTTGCAAACGTGAGTCGCTGTGCTTCTTCTTTCTTTCTTCTCCTTTCCCTCCCTCCATCCCTCCCTCCCTCCCTCCCTTCCTTCCTTCCTTTCTCTTTCCTTTTTCTTTTTTTGCCAGTCCTGGGGCTTGAACTCTGGGCCTGGGCACTGTCCCTGAGCTTCTTTTGCTCAAGGTTAACACTCTACCACTTACTTGAGCCACAGCGCCACTTCTGATGTTGATGTGGTAATGAGGAATTGAACCCAGGGCTTCATAAATGCCACTAAGCTTCCAGATCCCAAGCTTCTCATTTCTTTTCGTGCCAGTCTTCAGACCTAAATTCAGGACTTGGGTACTGTCCCTGAGGGGTGTGTGTGTACATGTGCATGCATGTGTTTGTGTGTTTTGCTCAAGGCTGGTTCTCTACTATTTGAGGTACAGCTCTACTTCCAGGCTTTTGCTGGTTCATTGGAGATAAGAGTTTCACAAACTTTCTTATCCAGGCTGGCTTCAAACCACAATCCCGCAATCCTCAGCCTCCTGAGTAGCACAGATTATAGGAATGAGCCACCAAGCTTGGCCACATTCTGGTTGTGTGTGTGTGTGTGTGTGTGTGTGTGTGTGTGTGTGTGTGTGTGTGCGTATTGGTACTGTGACTTGAACTCAAGGCCTGTTACTCTTGCTTAGTTTTCTTGTTCACAGCTAGTACTCTACCACTTGAGCCAAACTTCCAGCCTGGCTTTTGATGTTGTTGGTTAATATATGAAGAGGGAAAGCCAGGTGCCCGTGGCTCATACCTGTAATACTAACGACTCATGAGGCTGAGATCTGAGGATCACAGTTCAAAGCCAGCCCAGGCAGGAAAGTTTGTGAGACTCATCTCCAATTAACCACTAGAAAAAGTGGCGCTGTAGCTCAAGTAGTAGAGCACTTGCCTTGAGTTGAAGAGCTGAGGGACAGCGCCTAGGTCCAAGACCACCACCAACAACAACAAAAAGAAGAAGAAGAAGAAGGAGAGGAAGAAGAAGAAGAAGAGGAAGAGGAGGAGGAGGAGAAGGAGGAGGTGGAGGAGGAGGAGGAAGAAAATGAAGTCTATCAAATTGGCTGGCTTTGAACTGTAATCTTTACAGATTCCTGCCTCCTGAGTAGTGTGGATTACAGGCATAAGCCACTGCATCCTGGCTCACATGGCTGACATTCTGAGGGTTTCTGTTTTGTTTTGTGCTGGTCCTAGGGCTTGAACTCAGGACCTAGGCACTGTCCCTGAGCTGTTGTGCTCCAGGCTAGTGCTCTGCCACTTGGAGCTACAGCAGCATTTATGGCTTTTGGGTAATTAATTGGACATAATCTCCTAGACTTCCCTGCCGGGACTGGCTTTAAACTGTGAGCCTCAGATCTCAGCTTCTGGAGTAGCTAGGATGACAGGCGTGAGCCATTAGCTGCTGGCTTCACCGTCTGAGTGTGAAGCCCAGGGATTGAAGCCCAGGGATCGAATCCCACCTGCTCTTTTGAAAAGCCATGAGCTCTACAGCCAGGCGGGTGAGTCTGGTTTCTGAGTCTGTCCCGCCCCCCATCCATCCCCTCAGTCACCCTCACTGGAACCATCGGCCTGAACTTAGGGGACTCCCTCCTCCACTGTAGCGCTGAGCAGCAACAACCCCCCTCCCCCCGCCGTGGGGTTCACAGTCAGAATGGACATGTCCACCCCCACCTCCCCTCAGCACCCTCAGCCGAGCTGCTGACAGCCAGCCAGATGGAAAGCTAGGACACAGAGCGCCCCACAATCTCCGTGTTCACCCCCAAAACCCAGGCACCAGGTCTCACTCTTCTCTGGGATCCGTGGGGCTGTGGAAGCCCCGCCCCTCCTTCAATGGGCCATTGTGCCCGATGGGAGGCACGGGCAGAGGCTGACCTCATGAGGCCGGGTGGGGGTGGGGCGGGACCCTGTGCCTTCTGAGTCCTGCAAGGCACGCTGGGCCCAGGGATTTCCCCATTCTCCCTGGGGACTGAGGACCCTCCCTCCCTCCTTCCCTCCTCCCTCTCCCTCCCTCCTCCACTGGCCACTACTCTAGCCTGACTGGGCAGGGGGACAGCTGGGCTGTTTCTCCACTTTCTGCACCCCTCCCTGTCCCCCCCATCCGCCCACCTGCCCAGGATAGGAGATGAAGTAGTGGCTGAACCTCTGGAGTACCCACAAAACCACAACAAGAAAAGAAAAGCACAGCACGCAGGGCAGGGCTGCAGCTAGGGAAATGGCACCAAAGCCTAAGAGATGGAGAAGTCTGGGATGGGGTCTGCTTTCCAGGAAAGAGGAGCCCAGGGTGCCCCAAGACATTTGAAAAACCCATCCAGGGCCCTACCTCACAAGCAGGACTGATCAGAAGGAGGCGGGCAAAGCCAAGCCCTGGCCTTTGGGGGTGGGAGTGGGCATTGTATTCTCAGAAGAGGCATTGGGTACTTAAGGTCATTCTGGATGCAAGAAAAATATGAGGAGCTGGGGGCCAGTGGCTCGTGCTTGTCATCCTAGCTAGTTGGGAAGCTGAGATCTGAGGATTGCTGTTCAAAGCCAACCTGGTCAGCAAAGTCTGTGAGACTCATCTCCAATAAACTACTCAGAAAAAGCTGGAAGTGGGCTGGGAAGGTGGCTCAGTGGTAGAGCGCTTGCCTTGCATGCCTGAAGCCCTGGGTTCAATTCCTCAGCATCACATAAACAGAAAAAGCTGGAAGTGGCGCTGTGGCTCAAGTGGTAGAGTGCTAGCCTTGAGTAAAAGAAGCTCAGGGACAGCACTAGGCCCTGAGTTCAAGCCCTAGGACTGGCAACTAAATAAATAAATGGGCAAGTGACTGGAAACATGGCAGGGTAACACTGTGTGTGGGGGGGAGGGGTGTGGCGTCGGGGGTGGGGGGAGACTTGTCTCCTCTCCCCGTCAAACCCCGCCTCTGCTGGCCTCAGGAATACAACCAATAACACCACCAGACCCTTAAAGGACAATGGTTTGAGCCGGGCATTGATGGTCACACACACGAGGCTAAGATCTGGAGGATCATAGTTCAAAGCCAGCCTGGGGCAGGAAAGTCTATGAGATTCGTATCTCCAATGAGTCACCAAAAAAGACAGAAGTGGAGCTGTGGCTCAAGTGGTAGAGCCTCAGCCTTGGGCAACAACAACAAGAAGCTCAGGGCCAGTGCCCAGGCCCTGAGTTCAAGCCCCGGGTTGAACAAACAATGGTTTGTGCCTTCAATTTGGGACTGACAGATTAACCTTCCTGTCCCCCCTGGCCCCTGCATGAGGGTGGAGGACGGAGGGGTGCAGCAGCGCCCTGTCCCCGCAGGAAGGACCCAGCGGAGCCCGGGCGTCAGGCTGCTCAGGCTGACAAGGGCTCTTTGTGCCCATCCCAGGGCAGGGAGGAGCTGGGCCCTGGAGGCAGGCGGCCCCTGGCACCCCAGGGCAGGGAGGGGCTGGCAAGTGGGGGGCCAGGGGCCACTGTGAGCCTGGCTAGCAGAGCAGAAGGTCAGAAGCCACCGCACCCAGTAAGTACTGCAGCAAGGTAGTGGGAGACTGGGGTGCAGGGCGGGCCTGGGGGCCCCAGGGGGGCTGAAAGGGTGACTTTGTGCAAGGCCAGGTACCCTGGGCCCTGGTGAGAAGATGCTGGGGGGCTCTTGGGGACAGCCCTGGGGCTCTGGGAAGGGATCACAGGAAGAGGGGTTCTGGACAACAGCTCCCTGGGGCTCCCAAGTTTGGGGTACGTGATGTGGCAGTGGTCTGGGCTGGGGCAGTGAGACACCTGGTTGAGGGCCCTGGGCTGTGAATGAGAATGTTCAAGAACTGAGTGCACAGCAGGTGTGTGTGTGTGTGTGTGTGTGTGTGTGTGTGTGCACAAACATCAGTGTATCCAGATGCATAGCTCCTCTTTTTCCTCCTCTTCTCCTTCTCCTTCCTCCTTCCACTTCTCCTCCTCCTCCTTCTTCTCCTCCTCTCCTCTTCCTCCTCTTCCTCTTTCTTTTCCACTTCTCCTTTTTTCTTCTTCTGCTAGTCCTAGGGCTTGAACCCAGGACCTGGATGCTGTCCCTGAGCTTTTTTATTTTCTATTTTTGCTCAGGGCTAGCACTCTACCATTTGAGCCACAGCTCCACTTCCATTTTTGTGTTTTTGGTAGTTTTTGTGGCGCTTTCTTGCCCCAGGCTGGCTTTGAATCATGATCTTCCAGATCTCAGCCTCCGAGTGGCTGGGGTGATCATGATCTTGCAGATCTCAGCCTCCTGAGTGGCTGGGGAACAGGCGTGAGCCGCTCTTGCTTGGTGAGTTTTCTCATCGTCTTTGTAGATGCGTTTTTAGCCACGGGCCCCTCCTTCAGAAGTGGAGTAAGGACAGCTTGCTACCTGGACTGACACTTGAGCACTGGGCTTTTTTGGGGAGACCACAAATCAGTCACAGCTAGTATTGTTTGGGTCCTTACCCCACTACTAATTTTCATCCCCTATGGAGAATACAAGTTCCACATGCTCATTGAATGTGTGGCCAGTGCTTATCTGAGTATCTACCTATCACTGGGGCCAGGGCTGTGGTTGCTGTTGGACGTGTGTGTGTGTGTGTGTGTGTGTTTGAGAGAGAGAGCATGGCACACAGGACCGTGTGTGTACCCTGCAGGGCCACTCCATGCATGCCCAAGAAAAGGCAGGACTGCCCGGTGGTGGTGGCTCACACCTGTCATCCTAGCTACTCAGGAAGCTGAGATCTGGAGGCTCACAGTTCATTCTCCAGTGAACCACAAAAAAAAACCCTGAAGAAGTAGAGCTATGGCTCAAATAGTGGAGTGCTAGCCTTGGGTCAAAAGAAAAAGCTCAGCAACAGCGCCCAAGTCGCGAGTTCAAATACACTGGTACCTTCTTGATCACACATGGGGCAGAGAGTGTCCTGTCTGTCCACGTCCAGCCTTGGCATGTGTCTGAGCATGTGTCTGTGTCTGTGGGAAGTGGGTGGCCTGGGCCGGGCTAAGTGTTAGATCCAAGCAACCCACAGAGCATCGGTGGCAATTGGGGGGGGCTCACCCCTCTGGACCTTCATGGGCCCACTCTGAGCCTCCTCAAAAATGCCCCACCCCTCACTGTCAACCCTGGGGGTCCCCCAGTACCCCCAAGGGAACAGAACAGGCCTCTTTTTGTGCTGGGCTCCCGGCTCTGGGGAGGGTGGGGCCACAGGGGCCGGGCCGCAGGGTGGCAGAGGGCGGCAGGAATTCACACGGCATGTGGAGAATGCTGATGCTGTGAAACCCTGTCATTGATGGGGTCCCTGCTTTGCCACCCCCAGGTCCTCAGGGGTGACACAACTGCTCCTTCGCCCCATTCACCACTGCTCCTGGCCCCCCTCCACCCCAGCCCACGGCCGCCATTCCCCCGATCTCTTTCCCCACGGTTCTCCCACGTGTCATCCATCCAGTCTGGAAAGGAGAGGGTGGTGGCTTCTGTTATCTCCTGGCTGGAGGGGGTGGGGGAGCTTCCTGGGGAGCTTACAGGGCCAGAGTACATGATACAAGAGGGGCCAGCAAGTGCTTAGCCTCTCACCCCCCAACTAAACTCTTACTCCAGGTGAACTGACTGGCACCTTCTGGAGATCAGGATATAATTGTCAACTCAGGGAGAACGAGGTAAGGGGCTGGGGTACTACCATCCCCCCTCCCTTTCCTTGGCTTTCCTCACTTCTTACTTTCCTGTCACTGGCCCAGATCCCACTTGCTCTTGATCTGTCCAGGGGGCACAATAGCATTCAATATTATATTCCACATGTCATGACCACACAGAGACAGGACAGTGGGTGGCTGAGACTAAAGGCTGGCCACCACCGCTGGTGGCTCACACCGGGTTTCTTAGAATGCTGAGATCTAGAAGATGACGGGTTAAAGCCAGCCTGGGCAGGAAAGGCAGTGAGACTTATCTCCAATGAACCACCAGAAAACCGCACGTGGAGCAATGGCTCAAGTGATAGAGTGCTAGCTAGCCTTAGGGACAGTACCCAGGCCCTGAATTCAAGCCTCACGACCAACTAAAAACAGAAAAAGAAGTTAGTGAGATACCCTCACCCCATCTAAACCAACAAGCTGAGTGTGGTGATCATATCCTTAATCACAGCTATGCAGGAGCTTAGGAGAGTTGCATTGGTAGGCAGCCAGGATAAAGAAGGCCAGGTATCCTTCTGAAAAAATAGATGAAAGCAGATAGGATGGGGGCGTGGTTTAAGTGGGAGAGTGCCTGCCTAGCAAACACAGAGCCCTGAGTTCAAATCCTAATACTGAAAAAAAACTCAAACCAAAAAGTATACACACGAGAGTAGCAGCTACTTCTGCGCATCTTGGGGCCTTTCAGAAGCTTCGTTTGTCACTTTCCCTGGCTTTACTCATGAATCCCTCTTTTTCCCCCAGCTCCGGCTCACTGGTTTGCTATCCAAAATGATATTCCTCACAACACTACCTTTATTTTGGATTATGATTTCAGGTAACAACCCCCCCCCCAAAAAAACTGGGGGTATATGGGGCTGCTGGCGTCCTGATTATATTATTATTATTATTTGGTCCTAAGAGCCCCTAGGCCATTGATTGGCAGGTGATGGGAGTTGGAGGTTGGTCATTGGATACGGGAGCTGTCACTCAGCCTGTGCGCCCCTGCCCCGTCCTCAGCCCCATGGCCATTGATTGGCAGGTGATGGGAGCTGGAGGTTGGTCATTCATTGGGTAGGGGAGCTGTCACTCAGCCCGTGCGCCTCTGCCCTGCCCACAGCCTCCCGGGGCGGCCACTGGAGCGCGTGGATGCCCGCGTCCATCTCGGCCTTCGAGGGCACCTGTGTCTCCATTCCCTGTCGCTTCGACTTCCCGGATGAGCTGCGGCCGGCGGTGGTGCACGGGGTCTGGTATTTCAACAGCCCCTACCCCAAGAACTACCCCCCGGTGGTCTTCAAGTCCCGCACGCAAGTGGTCCACGAGAGCTTCCAGGGGCGCAGCCGCCTGCTGGGGGACCTGGGCCTGCGGAACTGCACCCTGCTGCTCAGCACCCTCAGCCCGGAGCTGGGGGGCAAGTACTATTTCCGAGGAGACCTGGGGGGCTACAACCAGTACACATTCTCGGAGCACAGCGTCCTGGACATCATCAGTGAGTCCCCGGGGCTGGGTGGGGTATGGGGGGCTCTCCTGCCCGCCTGGCAGCTCTGGAAGTTAAGGCTAGAGCTCCACCACTTAAGCCTCGGGCTGGCTTCGAACCATGGTCCTTAGATCTCAGCCTCCTGAGTAGCTAGGATGACAGGCGCCAGTTATCAGTGTCTGGTGAAACGTTTGCTTTTATTCTGGGAGCACACGGGGAGGGGGTGACTCAAGGCAGTAGGCCATGATTAGGGGGTGGCTGGGTGTCTCTGCTTTTGCTGGGTGACCTTAAGCAAGTTAATTGTCTTCCCTGGACCTGGCTTTCCTTTGGTGTAAAGTGGAGATGAGAACATTTGTAGCTACTCAGGATGGGTTTGGAGGCTAAAAGTTGGAAACAAGCTCAAGTCATAAAGTCCTAAGGCCTCTTATCTCCACTTAACCAGCACAAAGCTGGACTGGAGGTGTGGCTCAGGTGGTAGAGTGTCAGCTATGAACAAGAGTGTGAAGCCCTGTAATGGCACACACACACACACACACACACACACACACACACAAGAACAGAGTGTACAGCTTTGTGAGTGAATGGTTGTCAGGTTGTGAGTGAATGCTGCCTGCGCCTGGCACCGGGTGCCCAGCTCTAGCTTACAGGCTACAGGTCACTGCACCTGGCCGTTCAGAATTTTCCACAGGAACAAGATTGTCTACTATTGGCTGCTACTTAACATATAAATATATATACTCATGGTCAGGAAGGTGGCTCAGTGGTAGATGCTTGCCTTGCATGGATGAGGCCCTGGGTTCGATTCCTCAGCACCACATAGGTAGAAAAAGCCAGAAGTGGTGCTGTGGCTCAAGTGGTAGAGTGCTAGCCTTGCTAGCCTGGAGCTGAAGAGGGGCAGTGCCCAGGCCCATGACTGACAAAAGAAAATAAGAAAAAGAAAAAAAAAGAAAACAAGGGCTGGAAAGGTGGCTTAATGGTAGAGTGCTTGCCTTGCATGCAAGAGGCCCTGGGTTCAATTCCTCAGCACCACATAAGCAGAAAAAGCCAGAAGTTGTCCTGTGGCTCAAGTGGTAGAGCGCTAGCCTTAAACTGAAGAGCTGAGGGACAGCGCCCAGGCCCAGAATTCAGCCCCACAACCCACCTATATATATATGTGTGTATATATGTGTGTGTGTATACATATACACACACAAATATGTACATATACATGCATGTATATACACATAGGTATACATGCGCATGTATACCTGGGCTGTAGCTCAGTGGTCGAGCGTTTGCCTAGCGTGTGCAAGGGTTCCATCCCCCACACTGCCTCAAGTTCACCCTCAGGAAACAAGATGCCAGGATCATGGTGGTCCAGGGAGGCGTGGCCCCTAATACAGTACCGCCTTCTCACCTTCTCTTTCTTCTCCCCACGCAGACACCCCCAATATCGTGGTGCCCCCCGAGGTGGTGGCCGGCAAGGAGGTGGAGGTCAGCTGCATGGTGCCGGATAACTGTCCGGAGCTGCGTCCGGAGCTGAGCTGGCTGGGCCACGTGGGGCTGGGGGAGCCCACCGTGCTGGGCCGGCTGCGTGAGGACGAGGGTACCTGGGTGCAGGTGTCGCTGCTGCACTTCGTGCCCACCAGGGAGGCCAACGGGCACCGGCTGGGCTGCCAGGCCGCCTTCCCCAACACCACCCTGCAGTTCGAGGGCTACGCCAGCCTGGACGTCAAATGTGAGCCTGGGGGCGGGCCGGGGCGGGGCCAGGCCGGGGATAGGTGGAGGTGTGGGCGGGGTGAGAGTGGGCGTGGTCAGCACGGAGTGGGTGGGGCTTCTGCAAGGCTGGGCCGGGTCAGGGAGGAGCTAAGTGTGGACAGAGGCGGGGCTAGATGAGGGCATGGCGGGCCAAGTCGGGGACTTCGCGTGGGGCCTGGATGTGGCCCTGGCTAAGTTCGCGCGAAGGCATGGGGCTAGGGCAGGACTGGGTGTGGGCGTGGCGTGGTGTGGGTGGGGCCTCTGCGAGGCTGGGCCCGGTCAGGGAGGGGCTAAGGATGGGCGCATGGTGGCCCAAGCCGGGACTTAGGAGTGGGACCTGGGGCTGGGAAGGTGGCTCAGTGGTAGAGTGCTTGCCTTGAGCAAAAGCAGCTCAGGGACAGTGCCCAGGCCCTGAGTGCCAGCCCCAGGACTGGCAAAAAAGAAAAAGAGGGGGGCTACGTACACGAGGGGGTGAGGGTAAGATGGGAAGGGGCGGGGATAGACTTGTGATAGATGGGCGGGGTATGAACGGGACGGGAAGGGTGTGGGCGGGGTTAAGCAGGAGTGGGCGAGGCCTCTGAGAGGCGGGGCCTCCTCTGGGAGGAGCTAATTATGGGCGGGGCCTGGGCGGGGCTAGAGGAAGAGCCACGGGGGGGGGCTGGGCGGGGCTTCAGGCCCAGACCTAGCTGAACTGAGCCGGGTCTTCCAGTGGGACCAAGGACTTGGGTGTGGCTAGACTGATAGGGCGGGGCTATAACGGGAAGGGGCGGGGCTTGCTCTAGGCTCCGGCCAGCCAGGATGGGACCAGGTAAGGACGGGGTGTGGCTGTGGCGGGGGAGGGCGGAGTCTGTGCTGGGGGCGGGACTTGGGCGTGGAGGTTGGGCGGTGGGTGGGGCCGGCCGCTGCCCCGCGGGATGACCCGTTCCCCAACCCCGGCCCCCCGGCCTCAGACCCGCCGGTGATCGTGGAGATGAACACCTCGGTGGAGGCCATCGAGGGCTCCCAGGTGAGCTTGCTGTGCGGCGCTGACAGCAACCCGCCGCCGCTGCTCACCTGGATGCGCGACGGCACGGTGCTCCGGGAGGCGGTGGCCGAGAGCCTGTACCTGGAGCTGGACGAGGTGACCCCCGGGGAGGACGGCGTCTACGCCTGCCTGGCCGAGAACGCCTACGGCCAGGACAATCGCACCGTGGAGCTCAGTGTCATGTGTGAGTCCACGCTGCGCGCAGGGGGCCCAGGGACCCCCGGACCAGACAGGCCCAGGTGGGGGGACCCACTCAGGGACCCCCGGACCAGCCACAGAGGCCAAGATGGAGAGGAGGATGCAGGCCTAGGGCTTCCTCCCTCCCTCCCTTTGTACTGGTGCATGCCAGCCAGTGAGAAGACAATTCCTCCTCTGGGCCTGAGCTACTTCACCCAGCCTGAGGTCACAGCCCACGCGATCCATGCTTTAAAATAAATGCAAGATGGCTCTTAAACACCAGACATCCTCATCCTAGCTACTCAGGAAGCCGACATCAGAGGATCAAGGTTCAAAGCCAGCCCTGGCAGGAAAGTCGGCCAGATTCTTATCTCCAACAAGCCAGCAAAAAGCCAGAGGTGGAAGTGTGGTTCAAGTGGCAGGACACAAGTCTTAAGCAGAAAAAGAACACCTAAGTAACAGCACTCAGACTGTGTATTCAAGACCCAGTACCAGCAGAAGAAGGGGGATAGGAGTGAATGACACTGAGGATTGAACTCAGGGCATGCTTGCTAGGCAGGTGCTCTACAACTTGAGTCATATCTTCAGCTCCTTTTTTTGCTTTATTTTTCAGAGAGGGTCTTAACCTGGAGCCAGCCTTCCTACCTCTGCCTCTTGAGTAGGGGGATTTCAGAATTCTGCCACTATGCTAGGCTTCTTTTCTTTTTCTTTTTGTTGGTCGTGGGGCCTGAACTCTGGGCCTGGGCGCTCTCCTTCAGCTCTTCAGCCAAGGCTAATGCTCTACCACTTGAGCCACAGTGCCACTTCCGGTTTTCTGATGGTTTATTGGAGATAAGAGTCTCACAGACTTTCCTGCCTGGTCTGGCTTTGAACCCTGATCCTCAGATCTCTGAGTAGCTAGGATTACAGGCATGAGCCACTGTGCCTGGCTTGGTTGTATTTCTAATAAGAGGATTGAGGGCCTTATCAAGTCTCATCTAGCTTCTTCAGGTATGTATGGATATTGGACAGGGGCACTGCATGATTCAGGTGGGCACCGGGAAGAAGGCGTTCATTAATTCTTCATTCATACACTCATTCATAAATAGCTATTGAAGCAAAGTGCCCAGGAACTGGGGCTCATCACAATAGCACAGCCCACATATATGCAGCACTTCTGGAATGCTTTCGGTACATACACTTCTCAGGCTCCCCTTGCTCACCCCTCTGCTCCCCAAGCCTTCCTTCATTCTCATTCTCATATTTCCAACCATGGAGGTCCTGACTCCACTCCCTGACTTTTGGTTTTCATAGTCCTGAGTTGGAAATGCATTTTATTTTATTCTACGGCATCCCACATAGACCTTGTTTAAGCTAAAAATGTATCTGTTACTAGGCAGGTTCTCATCAAGTGAGGGATAATAGCTTGAGGTTGGATTTATGCAGGCGTGTGTGTGTGTGTGTGTGTGTGTTCGTGCACGTGCACGTGCGTGTGTTTGTGCCAGTACTAGGTCTTAAACTCAGGGCCTGGGTGCTGTGCCTTAGCTTTTTCACTCAAGGCCTGTACTCTACTATTTGAACCACAGCTCCAGTTTCTGACTTTTTTTGGACTCTTCAATTAATCACAGAACAAGCAGAAAGTGGTGCTGTGGCGCATATGGTAGAGTGCTAGCCTTGAACAAAAGGAGTTTAGGGACAACACCCAGGCCCAGGGTTCAAGGCCTAGGATCAGAAAAAAAAAAAAAAGTCTTACATACTTTCTTGCCCAAGCTGGATTTGAACCATGACCCTCAGATCTCAGCCTCCTGAGTAGCTAAAGATTACAGGCGTGAGACACCAGGGGCCTTGTTTGTGCGATGGAAATTGAAGAAGGCCATTTTCCAGATGGGAAAAGTGAGACCCGGGGATCCATAGGGCCCTGCACACAGGTAGGAAGGGGTGAATAGCTCCAGGATCCAAAAAAGACAAGCTGCCAGGCACAGCACGGCCATTTGTGTAAATAAAACTCACCAGGCCTGGGGTTCTCTTGGGGCCCCCTGAAGAGGTGGACTAGGTTTAGGATGTCAAGGGTCACATGTGAAGGTGGGACTTGGCGGCCTGACCACCTCCCCCGCTTCCCCCAGATGCCCCTTGGAAGCCAACGGTGAACGGGACCTGGGTGGCCGTGGAGGGGGAGACGGCGACCATCATCTGCTCCACCCAGAGCAACCCCGACCCCATCCTCACCATCTTCAAGGAGAAGCAGATCCTGGCCACAGTGATCTACGAGAGCCAGCTGCAGCTGGAGCTGCCCGCCGTCAGCCCCGAGGATGACGGGGAGTACTGGTGTGTGGCTGAGAACCAGTATGGTCAGCGGGCCACTGCCTTCAACCTGTCCGTGGAGTGTGCGTACCGTCCTTTTCCTTCCCCCTGACTCCCCAGGCTGCTGACCCGTGGTTCCAGTGTGGGGGAGATCTAGGGGTGCCACGGGGTTCCTGGCATCCCAGCCTGAAGCCCGTGCTGGTGCTGCCTCTACTCACCAGAAGATGGCAGGGAGGGTTTGGGGAGGGGTTTTCAGGGAAGCAGAGTCCACAGCAACAGAATCAAAATCCAGCCAGGCACCGGTGGCTCACACCTGGCATCTCAGCTACTCAGGAGGCTGAGATCTGGAGAATCACAGTTCAAAGCCAGCCTGGGGCAGGAAAATCCATGAGATTCTTATCTCCAATGACCAGCAAAAAGTCAGAAGTGGAAATGTGACCAAAGTGATAGAGTGCCAGCTGTGAGCAGAAAAAGCTCTAGGACAGCCCCCAGGCCCTGAGTTCAAGCTCCATAACCACTACCACCATCAACAATTTAAAATAAAATCTCACAGACTTGCTGGCCCAGGATGGCTTTAAACTAAGATGATCAGGTCTCGGCCTCCTGAGTAGCTAGGATTACTGGCTGGTTATAGCTTTTAGTTCCTATGCGCCCCTATGGGAGCTGAAAGTCCTTGTATGGATTCAGAGTGTTTCCAACTCACCGCCTCTGGAGTCCCATAGTCCTTTGCAAGTTTAGGAACCGTGGCTGCCCTGTCTGTATCAGGAGTTTCCATCCTGGAGTCTGTGGATGCTGAGAGACCTCACCCAGCCACTAGATGGCAGAGCTGGCCCAATCTCCATTCCTTGGTGTTTATCTAGCATCCTGGAAGGGTGGGTGGATAGGGTGGGGGTGGGAGGATTCATAGCTCTCTGAGTCTGTCTACAAAACTACACACAGCCAGGAGCTTATGATAGCTCACAGCTGTAATCCCAGCTACTCAGGAGGCGGAGATCTGAAAATTGTGGTTCAAAGCCAGCCTGGGCAAGAATGTCCGTGAGACTCTTATAGAAAACCGGAAGTGGTGCTGTGGCTCAAGTGGTAGAGTACTGACCTTGAGCTAAAGAGCTGAGGGACAGCACCCAGGCCCAGAGTTTAAGTCCCATGACTGACTGGAGAAAGAAAGGAAGGAGGGAAGGAAGGAAGGAAGGAAGGAAGGAAGGAAGGAAGGAAGGAAGGAAGGAAGGAAGGAAGGAAGGAAG
>NW_012267308.1:3746436-3801421 GCF_000151885.1 Dipodomys ordii
AGAAAGGAAGGAGGGAAGGAAGGAAGGAAGGAAGGAAGGAAGGAAGGAAGGAAGGAAGGAAGGAAGGAAGGAAGGAAGGAAGAAAAGCTCAGGGACAGCATCCAGGCCCTGAGTTCAAGCCCCAGCATCAGCAGAAAAGAAAAAAAATATACTATTAAAGGTTTCTGTCCGGTGATTCAGGGCTGAGGTGGGTGCTTCTCGCTGTTTTGGGGATAGCAGCCATGACTTGGAGTTCAATCCTGCAAGCTGGTGGTTTGCATGTGTCTGTGCATCATTCAATCAAGGAGTTCCATGGCTTTGGGTCAGATCAGCAGCAGGACTGGGGACTCCCCTGCCTCTGTTCCCCCCAGCGCTGGATCCCTCCAGCCTCAACCCTCCTCGCCGAGGCCTCTAACTCCGCGGCTCTTGTTCTTGGCCTGGCAGTCGCTCCCATGATCCTCCTGGAGTCACACTGCGCGGCGGCGCGGGACACGGTGCAATGTCTGTGCGTGGTGAAATCCAACCCAGAGCCATCCGTGGCCTTCGAGCTGCCATCTCGCAACGTGACAGTGAACGAGACCGAACGCGAGTTTGTGTACTCAGAGCGCAGCGGCCTCCTGCTCACCAGCATCCTCACCCTGCGCGGCCAGGCGCAGGCCCCGCCCCGCGTCATCTGCACCTCCAGAAACTTCTATGGCACCAAAAGCCTGGAGCTGCCTTTCCAGGGAGCCCGTGAGTGAAGGGCTTTGAGGGTGAAGAGGAGCTCCAGGAAGAAGGGGGTCCTTCTTAAGTCCAGCCCTACCCTACCTCTAAAGCTGGGCCTCTGGTTAAATCGATGAAGATGCTGGGTGCCGGTGCTCACACCTGTCATCCCAGCTGCTGGGGAGGCTGAGATCTGAGGATGGTGGTTCAAAGCCAGCCTGGGCAGGAAAGTCCGAGAGACTCTGATCTCTAATGTTCCACCAGAAAGCCAGAAGTGGTGCTGTGGATCGAGTGGTAGAGCACTAATCTTGAGCAAAAGAAGCTTAGGGACAGCTTGGAGGTCCTGAGTTCAAGTCCTACCACCACCAAAAAAACCCCAAAAAACCAAAGATGTCCTTTCCGTCCAGTGGGCAGAAACAGCCTTCAGATTGTGTGTGTTCTTCATGGGGGGCCCTGCCCCCAAACCAGCAATGACAGGAACAGCCTAAAGCCTGGAGTCTCCCAGCCAATTAACCCTGGCCTACTGAGTCAGTATAGATGTATATATATTGTCAGTCGTGGGGCTCAAGACAAGCGCTCTACCACTTGAGCCACAGCACCACTTCCAGTTTTCTGGTGGTTCATGGGAGATAAGAGTCTCACAGACTTTCCAGCTCCAGCTGGTGTTGAACTGCGATCCTCCGATCTCAGCCTCCCAAGTAGCTGGGATGGCAGGCATCGGCCACCTTCTGGCCTGGGTGTGTCCCCATGAGCAGACGCGCTGGGAGCCTCTGTCTTCTCTGTCCTCAGATCGGCTGATGTGGGCCAAGATCGGGCCTGTGGGCGCTGTGGTCGCCTTTGCCATCCTGATCGCCATCGTGTGCTACATCACCCAGACCCGCAGGAAGTGAGTGGGGATGAGGGGCTGTGAGAGGCCTGGGCGGCAAGCGAGGCCAGGCACCCCGTCTGTGGAGAGAGGGTTTGGGGGACAAGGACTCCTGCCACTGGCGGTTCGGGACCTGCCAAGGCCCGGCTGAGCATTTGCCATAGATCCTCTTTGCCCTCCTAGTTTGCCAACAAACAAACAAACAAAAACCAACCCCAGAACTGTTCCCTGCTCACCTCCGGCCAGAGGCTCAGGGAAGGTGTGCAGGGACAGAAGCAGGGAGCCACGAGGCTCGTCATTCCAAACCAGCCACACTGGAGAGGGTCTCTTGGAGAACTGGAGTGGGGGTGGGGGTGGGCAGAGTCTTAAGAGAGAGCGGGAGGGGGTGTAGAAAGAGTGAGGAGTCACCGGGAGCTGCTGTGCCCTGCAGAAAGAACGTGACAGAGAGCTCCAGCTTCTCCGCAGGGGACAACCCCCACATCCTGTACAGCACTGACTTCCGCATCTCTGGGGCACCCGACAAATACGAGGTGAGGGCCGGGGTCATGTGACCATGCATTCCCAGAGGAGCTGGGTGGAGGTGGGGAGGGGGGCAGGTTGGAGGGGGGGCATTGTGGAGGAGCCCCACTTTTCCCGGAGCCCCTGGCTCAGGCTGCTGTGGCAGGGATTACAGAGGGTGGTACCGAGGGTGGCCTTAACTCTCGCTGCTGTCTGTCATTGACTTTCCTTCTCCAATAGTCCAAAGAGGTCTCTCCCTTGGAAAGTCACTGAGAGCCCCGAGGTAGGTCCGGGCCTCAGTGTGCCGACCCCCGGGGACCTGGCTGGGCCCTGGGGCAGGTGTGCATGTGTGTGTGTGTCCTTGTCAGCTCAGACATCATCTGATCCCGGGCAGCCCTGCCCCGCAGACCCAGCCTCTGTCCACTCTGTGCACTCTGTCCACTTTGCTGTTTGCCTTCTGTCTGTGGCCACTGTCCTGTGTGTGCGACGCAGATGGGTGGGGGTGGAGAGCTTGGAGAGCGGGCGGCAGAGGCCATCTGGACAAGAGCTCCCAGGGACAAAGAAGAATCGAACCCAGGACCTGCAAGCTGAGACCTGACCACAGAGACCCATCAAGAAGGGAGGGCGCTCTGGGTTACCGTGATCTCCACCAAGAGCCAGCCTCTTTTGAGGAGGCCTCTGAAACACGTAGCAAATTTCAAGGGCAGGACCCAGCCTAGCAGCACCTGCCTGTAATCCCAGCTACCCCAGGGAGGCAGAGGTTAAGATGACAGCCAAAGGCAGCTCCTGGGGACAAAAGTCTAAGACCTGGCCTGAAAAACAGTATCGATAAGAAAGAGAGAGAGAGAGAGACAGACAGACAGACAGAGACAGAGAGATGGAAATGTGGCTTAAGCCATAGAGCAGGTGCCTAGCAAGCTCGAGCCCTAAGTTCAAATCCCAGCACTACGGAAACAGCAAACACATTCCACCTCCCCCCACAAGACTTTCAAGTGAGCTGTAGCAAAGATCCCAGAGTGGGGTGCTCACTCAGGATGAAAGAAGGGGAGAGGGCTTTGCTCATGGTCCCCCCCCACCTCTACCTGCACAGAGCGAGAGGCGCCCGGGCTCAGAGAGGAGACTTCTAGGCCTGCGGGGGGAACCCCCAGAGCTGGACCTAAGCTACTCCCACTCGGAGCTGGGAAAACGACCCACGAAAGACAGCTACACCCTGACAGAGGAGCTGGCTGAGTACGCCGAGATCCGCGTCAAGTGACGAGGCCAGAGGCCGCCCTCGGCCTCCCTCACCGGCCTCCTTTGCTCCTGAGTGTGAGTGTGTGTGTGTGTGTGTGTGTGTGTGTGCGTGCGCATGCGTGCTTGCGTGGGGGAGAGATGGCGCAGGAAGGGCCTGAGGCAGGGGACAGCAAAGTCCTGGGGGCCCAGCCCCCCCTGCTCCTTCCCTGCCGCCCCCCCAGCACCCCTATCCCCACCACAGCACCCCTCAATCCTCCTCTAACCTTGTCTGTCTGAGGGGAGCTCTGTCCATCTGTGTTATTTATTGCTATCCCCGCCTGGTTTTCTGCCCCTCCCCACCTCCGCCCGGCCCCAGGACCTCTATACAAAGGACATGAAATAAATAAATAGCCTCCATGCCTGTCTAGATGCTGGTGGTATGTGTGTGTGTGTGTGTGTGTGTGTGTGTACACACGTGCACAAGTGCGCATGTGTATGTGTCAATACTGGGGCTTGAACTCATCGCCGCAGCCTCTTGCTCGGCTTTTTCTGCTTCAAGGTTGGTGCTCTACCACTTGAACCATGCCTCCACTTCTGACTTTTGGCTGACTTATAGGAGAAATGAAATCTCACAAGCTTTGCTGCCTGTGCTGGCTTTGAACCAAGATCTTCAGATCTCAGCCTCCTGAGTAATGAGGATGATGTGTGAGCCACAGACGCCCAGCAACTCTATATATACATAGCTATATGTATATATATATATATTTTTTTTTCTTTTTCAACTTGCTATTTTGAAATAATTATGCACACAGGAAGTCCCAAAGATAGAACAGAGCTCATGTGCTTGGCACCCGACACAGTTGTTTTACATAATTATAGCACAGAATCAAACCCAGGAACCTGACGCTGGTGTGGGTGCAGGGCTGTGCTATTTTATCACGAGTCCGTATATACAGCAGCAAGCCACATAAAGCATCGGGTAATCCTGTGAACCGGACATCCGGGTCATGCCCCTGTCCCACCCCTACTCCGGCCATTATCCCCCCTCCACCTGCCCCTGCGACCTCCCATCGCAAGCATTCACTCTGCCTGGGACCCTTTAACATCGGCTTTTGTGTAGATGTGCCAGGTACTGGAGTTCACACCTGTCATCCCAGCTACTCAGGAGGCTGAGATCTGAGGATCAAGGTTCAAAGCCAGGCCGGGCAGGGAAATCTCCAATGAACCAGCAAAAAGCCAGAAGTGGATGAGCTGTGGCTTAAATGGTAGAGCACCAGCCTTGAGTAAAAAAGCTCAGGGACAGCACCTGAACTCTAGTTTAAGTCCCAGTACTGGCACCCCCCCAAAAAAAAATGTGCAGAGATCGTGACAGGTGCATAATGTGGCTACCGCATTCTGCTCACTTTCTAAAGAAACAGACAAAATGTGGTCCTGACTTGTACCAATGTACATTTACACAGCAGGGACTATCATTACAACTATGATCTACTTATATTTCACCTTTCCAGAACTTTCTGAAGTGTTTTTTTTTTGATGTTGTTTTGTTTTGTTTTTTGATGCTAGTCCTAGGGTCTGAATTCTGGGCCTGGGCTCTGTGGCTGAGCTCTTTTGCTCAAGACTAGCGCTCTACCACTTTGAACCACAGTGCCACTTCTGGTTTTCTGGTGGTTCATTGGAGGTAAGAGCCTCACAGACTTTCCTGCCCACCAGGTTGGCTTCGAATCACGATGATCAGATCTCAGCTTCCTGAGCAGCTGGGGTGGCGGGTGTGAACCACAGGTGCCTGGCCTGAAGTTTCTCCCTCCTGACTCTGCCCCAGTCTCCAGCCTGAGAGATTTCTTATAGGCTCCACCCACCACCCACAGGATTTGCATAGCTGGATGCTGATTGGTTTTGTTGTTTGCCAACCAGCAAGAAAACAAAGGATGCCTCAATTAATAAGCCAAATTATAGGAGTCTTTAGTGTTGCCTCTCCAGGCCGGTGGCTGCACCCGAGTATCCAATTGTGCCGCATGGAGACAGCTCAGAGTTAGTCTTTTAAAGACAAAAACCGCATCCTTTTTGGCAAGCAATGTATAGGGCATTTTGGTTTTGCAAAGCATAGACAGAAGGAAATCTGAGTGTTACTGGTAAATGTAGCCTTACTTCCTAAACTACTGGCTGGCTAGAACATTTTGAGGTAGTTTTTGCAAAATCTGCTCAGCAAACAACTTTGTGCAGACTCTGCAGAGCAGTCTACAGTTTGGGGTGAGGGGCCTTAACCCTTGGGGGACAAAATGGCATTACTTCAGTCAGGCTTCAGGCTTAAGGACATAACCTACTTCAGTTTGGTTTTGCTTTGTTTATTTAAGGCTGCTACTGGGGTTTGAACTCAGGGCCTGGGTGCTGTCCCTGAGCTCTTTTGCTCAAGGCTAGCACTCTAACCCCTTGAGCCATAGCCCAACTTCTGGCTTTTTGGTATTTCATTGGGGGACAGGAGTCTCATAGGAGCCAGGAACCAGTGGCTCATGCCTGTGAGGAGGCTGAGATCTGAGGATCATGGGTCAAAGCCAGCCTGGACAGGAAAGTCCCTGTGAGACTCTGATTGCCAATGAACCACCAGAAAACTGGAAGTGGTGCTGTGGCTCACAGTGGTAGAGCACTAGCCTTGAGCTGAAGAGCTGAGGGACAGTGCCCAGGCCCAGAGTTCAGGCCCCACGACCAACCAAAACAAACAAACAAACAAAACCATGATGCTCAGATCTCAGCCTCCCAAGTAACTGGGATTACAGGCGTGAGCACGTTGCCTAGCCTGCTCACTCAGTCTTGCCTCTGAGACCCACAGTGACCTGGTAAAAGTGCTGGGCTTTCAACCTCAAGACTTTCACACGCTTCAGTGCTTCACTCAGACAAACTGCCTTCTCCCCCCTGAGCCCCAGTGCTCCTCAGTCAGTGTCAGGGCCAGGCCCCCATTCTGGCTGTGAAGGGTGGTGTCAGCCAGTCCTTTGAGGGGACAATTTTCTCTTCCAGCTGTTTGGCTGTCCGGGCTTGAGTCTTTAGCATTTCTTGAAAGCTGGGAAAGTCCGTGAGACCCTTATCTCCAATGAACCACCAGAAAACCACAAGTGGAGCTGTGGTTCAAGCGGTAGAGCACCAGCCTTGAGCAATAGACCTCAGGGACAGTGCCTGGGCCCTGAGTTCAAGCCTCAGGACCATCAAGGAAAAAAAAAAAAGAAATGCTTCCCCCAATTCAGACCCAGCAGATGATGGTCAAGTGCACCTTCACCCCCCACACACCCAGGTCACCACGGGGTGTGTGTCCCCTGGGAACCCCAGAGAGGAAGGGGCGTGGCCAAGAGGGTCCACAAGGCTCTGCGCTTCCCCTTTCACCCTTAGAACCTGCTGGAGCGGCCGAGTCACAGGCACGGGGGGCAAGTACGGGATGCTCGAGTTTTGTTTCTGTGAGTGAGTGTGTGTGAGTGCGTGTGTGAGTGTGTGTGTGAGTGTGTGTGTGCATGTGTGAGTGTGTGGGTGAGTGTGTATGTGTGTGAGAGTGAGTGTGTGTGTGTGAGTGTGTGTATGTGTGAGTGTGTGAGTGTGTGTGAGTGTGTGTGCGTGTGTGGGGGTGAGTGTGTGTGTGAGTGTATGTGAGTGTGTGGGTGAGTGTGTGTGAGAGTTTGTGTGTGTGTGTTTGCTTTTGTTCTTTGCTTTCTTTATGCAATCAACAAGCAAGTATGGGGTGGTCAGGATTGGGGGGGTCCCACTCTCTCCCTCTGGTGTGAGGTACAATAGTTTGGAATGCAGATTTCTCCCTCTCTCTATATCTAATATTATATATATGTATACACTTTCTCTTTTGGTGCCAGTCTTGGGGCTTGGACTCAGGGCCTGGGTGCTGTCTCTGAGCTTTGGTTCTCAAGGCTAATGCTCTATCATTTGAGCCACAGCTCTGCTTCTAGCTGTTTCTTTTTTTTTTTTGGTCCGGTCGTGGGGGGGCCTGAGCGCAGTCCCTCAGCTCTTCAGCTCAAGGCTAGCGCTCTACCACTTGAGCCACAGCGCCACTTCCGGCTTTTTTCTCTTTGCTTATGTGGTGCTGAGGAATCAAACCCAGGGCCTCAGGCATGCAAGGCAAGCACTCTACCACTGAGCCACCTTCCCAGCCCCATGCTTCTAGCTTTTTTTTGCTAGCTCATTAGAGATGAGTCTCATGGATTTTCCTGCCTGGGCTGGCTTCGACTCAGGATCCTCCAGATGTCAGCCTCCTCAGTGTCTAGGATGACAGGCAGGAGACACTGGTGTCTGGCTTTGTTTCACTTTTGAACTCAAGTGATGGGCAGCTTGAAGACTATTTTGTGGCTAAAACATGGTAATGTGGTGGTCCTTCAGTCCTTCAGGCCCTCTGCCCCCCTGCCAGGCCAGCTGGGTACCTGAGGACAGACTCCTCCTCCCCCACCCCTCACCCCCCCGCCCGCTGGTCACCAGCAGCCCTAAGCATGTGTGGGACCTGCTGACACCGGAGACACACTCCACTCGGAAGGCACATCCTGCCCGCTCCCCCGGGGACCCTCCAGTGCCCCAACTGCCACAGAGAGTTCAGTTTCACTCTGTAAATTTAGCCTTATGTAAAAGGGTGGTTCACACCTATCATCCTAGCCACTCAGGAAGCTGAGATCTGGAGGATCACAGTTCAAAGCCAGCCTGGGCAGGAAAGTCTGTGAGACCCTTATCTCCAATGAACCAGCAAAAAAGCTGAAAGTAGAGCCGTGGTTCAAGTGGTAGAGCATTAACTAGCCTCTAGCAAAAGGGTCGGGGACAGTGCTCAGGCCTGAATTCAAGCCCTAGGACCAGCACACGCATGCATGCGTGCACGCATGCACACACACATGTACACACATGCGTGTGTACACACACTAAGTGTAGAACAGTAGAAGAGAACTAACATAGATCAAGAGCAAGAGACACCAGGGTATGTTTGCAAAATTGGGAGTCCTTCCCCCCCCCCCCCCAGCCACCAGCTCACAGCTATATTCTATTAACTGGCAGTGTGTAGCTGGCTTTGAGTGTGTAGGTGTGTGCCTGTGTGTCTGTGTATCTGTATGTCTGTGTGTGTGACTACTAGGGCTTGAACTCAGGACCTCATGCTCTCTCTGCTTTTTTTTTTTTTTTTGCCAGTCCTAGTGTTTGAACTCAGGACCTAGGTGCTGTCCTGCACTCTTTATTTTTTGTTGTTCAAGGCTAGCACTGGACCACTTTCAGCCACAGCTCCACTTTCTGCTTTCTAGTGCTTCATTGGAGACAAGAGTCTCACAGCCTATCTTGCCCAGGATGGCTTCAAATGGAGATCGTCCAGATCTCAGCCTCCTGAGTAGCTGGGATGACAGAGATGAGCCACCAAGTCTAGTCTTGGCTTGGTTTGAAGATGGAATCTTGCTTTTTTAAAATTCCAGACAGGCCTCAAAGGCAATCTCCTCCCCCCCCCCTCCAGGCCCCCATCCAGACAGGACGCCATGCCCCTCCTTCTCCTTTGGCTCCTCCTCCTTCTGGGTAAGGACTGAGGGCTGGGCAGGAGCCTGGCTCTGAGGGGGTGGGGGTGGGGAAAGGATCCGTGTTTGTTTGTTTGTTTGTTTGTGCCTGGCCTCTCTGTGGTCTCCATGGCTCCTCCTGGCTTTCTGATCACCGTTTCAGAGCACCTGCCTTGGTCTGATTCAAATACTTGGGACCAGCCCTGGACAGTTGAGGTCCCCAAAACCCTCTACTCCTGGGAAGGCGTGTGCCTGTGGATTCCATGCCGGTTCTCCATCCCCAAGTTCAGGTCGACCCTGGATAATCTGATCCTGTTGCATGATTACGAGTTCGATGATGTCACCAAGGAGTTTAATGGGACCGTCCTCTACAAAAACGCGAAGCCTGGGATGTTCCCCCCTGAGCAGGGGAGGACCCACTTCCTGGGAGACAAAGATAAGAACTGCACCCTGAGTCTCGACTCCGTGTCAATACAGGACAGCGGCCGGCTGGGGCTGAGGCTGACGTCAGGGCCCAAGTTAAAATGGATGGAGAAATTTTCTCTCAATGTCTCCAGTAAGTCTCTCAGGAGGACTGGGAGGAGCAGCTGAGAGAGGCCCCAGACACCAGGGCTTAGGGCAGCACAAGATCAGGCTGTGCCTCTCAGGGGCACTGGTGGCTCACACCTACCGTTCTAGCTACTCAGCAGGCTGTGATCTGGAGGACCGTGGTTCCATGCCAGCCCCAGGTAGGAAAGTCTATGAGACTGTTATCTCCCCTGGCCCACCGAAACAGATGGAAATGGCGCCGTGGCCCAAGTGGTAGAGCGTCAGCTGTGAGCAAAAGAGTTCAGGGACAGCGGCCCAGGCCCTGAAGAGATTTGGCTCTAGTCTTGAGTGAAAAAGCCAAGAGTGAGTGTGAGGCCCTGAGTTCAAGTCCCAATATTGTCACATAGACACACACAGACACCCCCCCACACACACACACGCAAGAAGAAGAAAAATACTCAGGGGATAGGAGGGAGAATTTTGAAACTACCCAGAACAGAAGCACCAGGACCAAGTTAAGTATCAAACACCACTCCCTAAAATTACTCCGGTGACGCTCTTGGCTGGGCAGGCAAGTGGATTGGGCTGGAAGGGGGACCCTCTGAAGCGATGGCGGCGGGGGGCAGAATCTGTGTGGATGATTCCTCTGCTCCACCATTTCCAGCCCCACCCTGCTGGGTCTCGAACTCAGGGCCTAGGCGCCGTCCCTGAGCTTGTTTGCTCCAGGCTAGTGCTCTACCACTTCAAGCCACAGCCCCACTTCTGGTTTCCTGGTGGTTCACTAGAGATAAGAGTCCCTTGGACTTTTCTGCCCAGGCTGGCTTTGAACCCCGATCCTACCGATCCCAGCCTCCTGAGTAGCCAGGATGGCAGGCAATGAGCCTGGCCCCACCCTTCTGTCTTGTAGAGACGCCTCTCCCACCTCGGATCCAGCTCCCCACGGAAATCAGGGAGTCACAGCCCCTCACTGCAACCTGTCTGCTGGAGTTTGCTTGCCCCGGGTACCCCGTCCAGCTGTGGTGGTCGCAGGAGGGCTCTGCTCACACCTCTGTCTCCCTCTCCGTCCAGTCCATCTATACCCGCAGCGATCTCACCTTCCAGGCCCAGTGGACTGACCACGGGAAGACGCTGACCTGCCAGGTCAGGAATTTCTCCACCATCCTCTCTAAGGACTCTGTGAAGCTGTGCGTGAAACGTGAGTCCTGTTCCCCCTCCCCCCTCCCTGTCACCTCCCTCCCCACAGCCCGGCCAGTCATGGTGACACACACCTGTAATCCCAGCCCTTCAGGGAGGCTGAGGCAGGAGGATCGCCAAGTTTGAGGCCAGGCTGAGGCTGTAATAGAGAGACTCTATCTCATAAAACCAAAGGCTGGAGAGGTAGTAGATCAGTCTTGGTGTTTAAGGAACACACACAAGACCCTGGGTTCAATTCCCAGCACCACAGAAGTTAAAAATAAATATCTAAATAATATATAAATAAAAGAATGAACCAGGGGCTGGGAAGGTGGCTCCGTGGTAGAGCACTTGCCTTGCATGCATGAGGCCCTGGGGTCGATTCCTCAGCACCACATAAGCAAAAAGAAAAAAGCTGGAAGTGGTGCTGTGGCTCAAGTGGTAGAGCACTAACCTTGAGCTGAAGAGCTGAGGGACAGCGCCCAGGCCCAGAGTTCAGGCCCCACAACTGACCAAAAAAAAAAAAAAAAGAGGAGGATGGTGGTTTTAAGCCAGCCCAGGCAGGAAAGTCCATGAGACTCTTATCTCCAATGAACTACAGGGGAAAAAACCCCCAGACATGGAGCTGTGGCTCAAGTGGTAGCGCACCAGCTTAGAGTGAAAAGCTCTGGGACAGTGCCCAGGCCCTGAGTGTGCGATCCTGGAGGACTGGCCTCAGGCAGGGGGCAGGGAGGGGGACCCTGGCGGAAGACAGCTTGTCTCCTCCCCTCCTTACTCTCCATCTGTCCTGCAGACACCCCGAAATTGAACATCAGTATCAGCCCCCATGAAGCCACCGTCAAGGAGGGGGAGTTGGTGACCATGACGTGCCAGGTGGCCAGCAGCTACCCCGAGTACACGGCCTTGTCATGGCTGAAGGACGGGGTCCCCCTAGAGGGACAGGGCGCCCTCACGCTGGTCCTGGACTCCGTCACCAGGGCCATGGGCGGGAAGTACCAGTGTCAGGCAACCAATGACGTGGGTCTGGGGCTGTCGGAGGAGCTGACCCTGCGCGTGCTGTGTGAGTGGGGGGGGGGGGGAGGAGGAGGGAGGAGGGCAGGAGGGGGGCAGAGCCCCCTCCCAAGAAGTGACAGATCCTCACCTCTCCAACTTGTCTCTGGCCCTCCCCTTTCTTCCAGATGCTCCAGAACCTTCCACGGTGCACATCCACCCATCACCAGCTCAGGAGAGCACGTCGGTGGAGCTGGTGTGCGCGGCCTCTGCCAATCCCCCGGCGAGGAATTTCAGCTGGTTCCACAACGGGGCAGCCCTGGCGGGGGAGACCGGGGAGAAGGTCCACTTCCCCAGCGTCCTCCCCCGCCACGCCGGGGCCTACGCCTGCCTGGCGTACAACAGCCTGGGGTCAGGAGGGATGGGCTCCCCGGCCGAGCTGGACGTGCAATGTGAGGCTCCAGGATGGCCGGAGCCGGGGGGCGGGGGGCGGAGATGGGGGTCACAGGGCCCCCAGAGTGTGCATGAGGAGGAAAATATAGCCAGTCCCCTCCCAACAAATTGTGTGCGTTCATGGGTGCATGGTGTCAGTCCTGGGGCTCGAACTCAGGGCCTAGGTACTGTTGCTGAGCTTTTGGGCTCTATCATTTGAGCCACAGTGCCACTTGTGGCTTTTTGCTGGTTCATTGGTGATAAGAGAAGCTGGGTGCCGGTGGCTCACACCTGTCATCCTAGCTACTCAGGAGGCTGAGATCTGAGGATTGAGGTTCAAAGCCAGCTCAGGCAGGAAACTCCGTGAGACTCATCTCCAATAAACCACTAGAAAACCAGAAGTGGCGATGTAGCTCAAGTGGTAGATAGAGCGCACACCTTGAGCTGAAGAGCACAGGGACAGTGCCCAAGCCCAGAGTTCAAGCCCCAGGATCGACATTAAAAAAAAAAAAAGTGGCACACAGATTTTCCTGCCCAGGCTGGCTTTGAGCCGAGATCCTCAGATCTCAGCCTCCTGAGTAGCTGGGATGACAGGCGTGAGCCACCAGCGCCCAGCTATATATATGTTTGTTGGATGAATGAGTGAAATGAATAAATGAACGGCAAGATAGCATGACTCTCCGGAGATCTGCGGGGGTGTCACTGCCAGCTCTTCCTTAACTCAATCTTGGGGCAGACTTGAACTCAGGACACAGAGAAGCCCTACTTTTGATCCTCAGACCCTCAGCTTGACACCTCTAGCCCCCTCCCCAAAATAAACTCCAGTGGGCAAAGACTCCTCACCCTGCAGGTCTAGACAAGAACCCATTTGACAGATGGGTAAACTGAGGCCCACAGCCCGGCCTAAGACAGAAGCCCTGGGCGAGCTGGTGTTGTTGGGATACATTGGGGGAACTGGATAGAAATGTTGGGGTGGGAGTGGAGGGAGCGAAGGAGGCAAGAGAGGAGAATGGACCCCGGTACATGCCTGGCCTCTCCCTTCTGTTCCAGATGCTCCCAAGATGGTGGAAGCCGTGGTGGAGAACACCGCTGAGATCCGGGAAGGGGACCCCGTGACCCTGTCCTGCCACTACAACTCCAGCAACCCCCAAGTCTCCCACTTCGAGTGGCGCCCCCGTGGCCCCTGGGAAGAGCCCATCCCAGGGGTGCTGACCATTCCCAGGGTGGCCTGGGATGCCGGGCCCATGGCGTGTGCCGCGTGTAACCAGTGGTGCTCGTGGGCGGTGCCTGTCAACTTGGACGTCCAGTGTAAGCATGGGGGGAGGGTTGGACCCCAGTCTCGGGGTGTCATCTTCAAGAATACAGCTGAAACCAGATATGGTCACGGGGCATCCTAGCTACTCAGGAGGCTGAGATCTGAGGATCACAGTTCAAAGCCAGCCCGGGCAGGAAAGTCCCTGAAACTCTTATCTCCAATAAACCATTCAGAAAGCCGGAAGTGGCGCTGTGGCTCAAGTGGTAGAGTGCTCGCCTTGAGCTGAAGAGCTGAGGGACAGCGCCCAGGCCCAGAGTTCAAGCCCCACAACTGACACACCTACCAAAAGCCAGAGAGACACAGAGAGCAGAAGAGACTGAAAGAGATGAGAGAGAAAAAGAGAGAGGGAAAGAGACAGAGACAGAGAGAGGGGGAGAGAGAGAGAGAGAGAGCACTGGGGGCAGGCAGGTCACCCTGGTCCTGGGGTACAGGAGAGGAGCTGGTGGGAAGGTGAAGAGGCCCCTGTCCTGCTGTCCCCCTGTCCCCCTGTCCCCCTGTCCCGCTGTCCCCCTGTCCCCGCTGTCCCCCTGTCCCGCTGTCCCCCTGTCCCGCTGTCCCCCTGTCCCCCTGTCCCGCTGTCCCCCTGTCCCGCTGTCCCCCTGTCCCCCTGTCCCGCTGTCCCCCTGTCCCGCTGCCCCCCTGTTCTGCTGTCCCCCTGTCGCCATCTCCCTGTCTCCCCCGTGTCTGCAGACGCCCCGCGTGGCGTGGAGGTGCGGCAGAGTCCGCTGGGGGAGCTGCATGCGGGCCAGCGCGTGCTCTTGCGCTGCAGCGTGGACAGGGCCCAGCCTGAGGCCGTGCATGTGCTGTGGATGAGGAACGGCAGCCGCGTGGCCGAGGGGTCCCAGCTGGTCCTGGCCGCCATCACCCCCGAGGACGCGGGCGACTACAGCTGCGAGGCCAGCAATGCCGTGGGCCCCGCAGTGTCCAGGGCCCATGCCGTCCAGGTTCTGTGTGAGTGAGAGGGACATGGCCCAAGGGGGCAAGGGGGGTTCCTGACTCAGTTTCCCCCATTGATGCCCCCCGAAGGCTACATGTGGCCATCAGCTTGACTCAGTTTCCCCCTGCCGACCCCCTACCCCCAAGACTTTGTGTATCTGTTAGCATGACTCAGTTTCCCCCTGCAGACACTCCCCAGGGCTGCATGTTGCTAGCAGCCTGACTCAGTTTCCCCTTCCCCATGCTCCCCAAAGCTGCACATGTCTGTCAGCCTGACTCAGTTTCCCCCTGCAGATGCCCCCCCCAAGGCTGTGCGTCTCCGTCAGCCTCAGTTTCCCCCTGCAGACAACCAGTGAAGCATGACTCAGTTTCCCCTGCAGACACTCCCCAAGGCTGCATGTGGCTACCAGCCTGACTCAGTTTCCCCTTCCCCATGCTCCCCAAAGCTGCACATGTCTGTCAGCCTGACTCAGCAGACACTCCCCAAGGCTGCATGTGGCTACCAGCCTGACTCAGTTTCCCCTTACTCGTGCTCCCCGAAGCTGCACGTGTCTGTCAGCCTGACTCCGTTTCCCCCCTGCAGACGCTCCGCGAAGGCTGCGCGTGTCCATTAGCCCCGAGGCCGGCGTGGTGGAGGGCAGGAAGGTCTCCCTGACGTGTGAGAGCGACGCCAACCCCCCGGTGTGGCAGTACGCCTGGTTCCACGGCGACAGTCAGCAGCTCCAGTTCTCCGGCCCGACGCTCAGACTGGAGCCTGCCCAGGTCCAGCACTCGGGGCCTTACTGGTGCCAGGGTGCCAACAGGCTAGGCATCGGCCGCTCGCCCCCCCACACCCTCACCGTCTACTGTAAGCACCTCTCACTTCTTGGCTGCTCCTGGGGTGACCCTCCCCACTCCCCATATCATCATCATCATTATTATTTGTGGTCATGGGACTCAAACTCAGGGCCTGAGCTTTGTTGATGCTCAAGGCTGGCGCTTTACCATGTGGAGCCACAGCACCCCTTCTGGCTTTTTGCTGGTTCATTGGAGAAAAGAGTTGCAGGGATTTTCCTACCTGGGCTGGCTGGGGACAGTGATCTGAGATCTGTCTGATCTCAGCCTCTTGAATAGCTGGGATTACAGGCGTGAGCTACAGTACCTGGCTTCCCAGGATTTATTTCTCTACTAGATAGTCCGGAGACCATCGGGAGGCGAACAGCCGTCGGCATTGGGGGCTGCATAACCCTCCTCATCTTGGCCATTTGGGGGATAAAACTTCGGCACAAGTGAGGTCCTCCCGCCAGCCCTGATGCCCTCCTCCTCTCCCTGAGCGGCTCCTCCTCCTCCCGGGCATTGGCATTCCACCCCAAAGTCTGCGGGCTTCTGCTTCCCTTCCCTGACCTCATTCGGCCCTCACGAAAGCCTTTGTTTCTCAGATGGAAAAGGAGCCAGAGCCAGCAGGGGCTTCAGGAAGGTTCCAGCAATCAGAGCTTCTTTGTGAGGAATAAAAAGGTAGGTTTGGTGACGGTGTGTGTGTGTGGGGGGGGCAGGTGGAGAATGGTGGGACACACCTGTAATCCCAGCTGGTCAGGACGTTGAAATCTGAAAATTGTAGCTCAAAGCTTGGGCAGGAAAGACTATGAGACTCTTCTTTTTTTGGGGCGGGGAGGGTGATCATGGGGCTGGAACTCTGGGCCTGGGCGCCGTCCCTCAGCTCTTCAGCTCAAGGCTAGTGCTCTACCACTTGAGCCACAGCACCACTTCCGGTTTTCTGGTGATTTATTAGAGATAAAAGGCTCGTGGACTTTCCTTGCCTTGGCTGGCTTTGAGCCTCGATCCTCAGATCTCAGCCTCCTGAGTAGCTAGGATGACAGGCGTGAACCACAGGCTTCTAGTTTATGAGACTCTTATCTTCAATGAACCACCAAAAAGTTGGAAGTAGAGCTATGGCTAAAGTGGTAGAATGGCAGCCCTAAGTGAAAAAAAGCTCAGGAATGCACACACACCAATATATGTAATATATTAGATAATATATAAACACATAATATTATGTATTATATATATAATATCTTTTGGGGCCTACAGTGAGGACGCATGCCTGTAATCCCAGCTACTCAAGAGAAAGAGGCTGGAGGACCACAATTACCAAGCCTGGGTTGCATAGAAAACCCCGGCACACGCATGCATATGCACGCACACTCACACATGTGCACACACACGGGAGATCTTGGGGGGTCCAGAGGCTGCAGAAGGAAATGGGGGAGCAGCCGGCTGTAAGCTGTTCTGTCCTGCAGGTGCGGCACGCCCGCCGCTCCGAAGGCCCCCCATCCACGGGCTGTTTGAACCCCATGATGGATGACGAGGTCAGCTACGCCGTCCTGCGTTTTCCGGAGGCCGACACACCGAGGCAGGGGTGAGGACTGAGTCCCGGATGTGGGCCAGCGCCAGCGTCCCGTCTGCCCCTGTACCGTGCCCCCGGCATCCCTCCGGGGGGGCACCCAGCCCCGGAGTGAGCGAGGAGCCTGCGTGTTCAGTATCACACTGTGTGTCTATGTGTCGGTCCTGGGACTTGAACTCATGGCCTGGGAGCTGTCCTTTTTTTTTTTTGCTCAAGGCTGGTGTCCTACCATTTGAGCCATACCTCCACTTCCAACTTTTTTGGGGGGGCTGGTTTCTTGGAGATCAGAATCTCGCTGGTTTCGAACCTTCAACCTTGAGCCTCAGATCTCGGCCTCCTGAGTAGTTAAGATGACAGGCTGGCTCTGTGCTGCATTTTATCTGGCCTTTCTTTCCTGGGGTGCTGGGTGGCCAGCCCGGGGTGCCCCTCCATCTCCTCTCCCTCCGCAGGGACCTCGGCACCGCGGACGCCAAGGCCCCAGAATGTCTCCTGATGGGGGACGAGGCGGTCACATATTCTGTGCTTCAGAGGCCTCTGGTGGTGAGGGGGGGGCCGTGGGGGGAGGGGGTGGGGGATCATGGGAGGGGGACCCGGGGGGAGGGGTCTGGGGGTGGGGGGAACCGGGAAGGGGGAGGTCCTGGTACTGATCGAGTTGGGGGGGCCGGCAGCTCAGGTGGGAGGGGTTTGGTGAATTCTGGAAGGCCTGGGTCCCCCAGGGAGGCTCGGACCCCCACGGAGGGGGCCCCCCCAAGTCTGAGGGTCTGGGCCCCGTGGGAGGTGGGCCAGGGGTCCCTGCGGGGGATTTGGGGGGCAGCAGGTGGCGTTGTGGGGGGCCGTGGGGTGACTGGCAGGGGGGCTGTGACAGCCTGGCTGACCCTTGACCCCGGCCTGTGCCTTTGCCCAGGGCGACTACGAGAACGTGGGGAAGGCGGCGGGGGCGCCGGGGGCGCGTGCGGAGGAGCGCACCGGGGAGGACAGCGTGCACTACTCGGAGCTGGTGCTGTTCGGCGCTGGGGAGCGGCGGCCGCGGCCGGAGGAGGTGGACTACGTGACCATCGCCCAGAGCTGACTCCGCCGCGGCCACTGGCGGGCCGCCCAGGGGCTGCGCACGCACACATTCACGCACACGCATGCCCGTGTGTGTGTGCAGGCACGCACAGATACACGCACACATGTGCAGTATATGCACATTCACGCACACGCATGCCCGTGTGTATGTGTGCAGGCACGCACAGATACACGCACACACGTGCAGTAAATGCACACAGTCACACATGTGCATGCAGTGTGCACGCACACACATGTACCATACAACCCACATGTACACACTGTGCCCTTGCACAATACACACATACGCACACAAACGTGCACGCCTGTATACAATGCACACATGTACACAGACACACATACATGTTCACAAATTCATGCATACACATGCACAAATGAATGTGCAAGGTACATGTGCTAATCACACACCTACACACATTCACGTACACACGTGCACACACATACACATCCACTCACATGCCAACATGTGTCATGTGTGTGCCCGTGCACTCACACACACACGCACACACACACATACACAGTCCCTTCCTCAGTATTCTGCAAGCCCAAGTCCAGACCGTACAACTTCCTGTGTCCCCCCCAACCCCAGCCATCTGCCCCCCCTAGTGTCATGTCCTCCTCCTCCCCACCCCCCCCGCAGCCTCCTCCCCGTGCTGAGTAGTATATTGGAGATAAGAGTGTCACGGACTTTCCTACTGGGCTGGCCTTGAACCACGAGAGGCCCACGTGCTGCCCTGGGGCGGGGGGGGGGGGTTGGGGGGGGGGGGGGATGGGGGTGGGCGGCAGCGGGAGGAAGGGCAGCAGAAGAAGCCTAGCTGCTCAATAAACACAGGCACACAATTCCGGAGAGCCAGAGGTCTCTGTCCTGTCTGTGGGGTGGCATGGGGCGGGGGCATGGTGATTTCTGTGCTCAAGTCAGACAATAAGGTAGTCCTTTTGTTTGGGTTAGTCATCGGGCTTGAACTCAGGGCCTTGACACTGTCCCTACAAATTTTGCTCAAGGCTAGCGTTCTACTGCATTGAGCCACATTTCCATTTCTAGCTTTTTGCTGGATCATTGGAGGTTAACTCTCAGGAAGTTGGGTGCTGGTGGCTCATGCCTGTCATCCTAGCTACTCAGGAGGCTGAGATCTGAGGATCACAGTTCAAAGCCAGCCTGGGCAGGAAAGTCTGTGAGACTCCTATCTCTAATGAACCACCAGAAAACCAGAAGTGGTGCTGTGGCTCAAGTGGTAGAGTGATCTCCTTGATCTGAAGAGCTGAGGGACAGTGCCCAGACCTAGAGTTCAAGCCCAGGATCGACCAAAAAAAAAAAAAAAAGTCTCATGGACTTTTCTAATCAGGGTTGGCTTTGAACTGTGATCCTCAGCTCTCAGCCTCCTGAGCAGCTAGGATGACAGGCAGGAGCCCACTCCCTGGCTTGGGAGTTTTAATCATGATTTTTTCTGCTAAGCTAAACTGAGCTGCCTCCCCCCCCCCCCCCCCCTTGCCACTCTCCCCCTGCACACACAGACCTTGAACTTGCACAGATCCAGTTTTTTGTGCGATCTCTAGTCTGGGAGTCCTCTAAGGTTCACAGGGCGGGGTCCTCTTGCGGGAGCGCCGCTCAGAGCCAATCTGGCTTCCTGGCAACCCCAGCGGCGTGGTCTCCCCGCTGTCCTGGGCGGGGCTGGCGCTGCTTGGGACCCAGTAGCCATGGAGAGAGAATGTCAACAGTTTTTCTGAGGTGCAAAGAGCAGGTGTCCAGGAAACTCAGGGGCTGGGGACTCCCCACCACAGCAGATCTCGGGGGGTGGGGGGATGGGGGCAGGCGAATCCCCACAGCGAAAGACTCAGTCCTCACAGCCCTCGAGAGAGGACCAGCCCTGGTGACAGCCAGCACTGGGGCTCTGAAGGAGCACAAAGCAAGATGTAAATAGCAGTTGGGGTGCAGAGGATGGGGGTGGGGTGGGGGAGAGGGTCAAGGAAGGCTGCCATGGGGGTGAATTGCAAGCCAGTAAGAATTACTTTCTCCAGGTGCAGTGGGATATGCCTGTAATCCCAGCTACTCAGGAGGCAAAGATGGGGAAGATCGAGGGTTGAGGCCAGCCTTGAACTGTTTCCTGTCTCTTCTTTTCTTAGTCATGGGGCTTGAACTCTGGGCCTGGGCTCTTCAGCTCAAGGGGAGCCCTCGACCACTTGAGCCACAGCGCCACTTCCGGTTTTCTGGTGGTTCATTGGAGATAAGAGTCGTACAGAGTTTCCTGCCCGGGCTGGCTCTGAATCGTGATCCTCAGATCTCAGCCTCCTGAGTAGCTAGGATGACAGGTGTGAGCCACCAGCACTCTGGCAATTCTAATTAAAAAAAAAAAGAAATGAATAAAAAGGGAACACAAGCCAGGTATGGTGGCTGAAACCTGTAATCTTGACTAAGACTTGGAAGGCTGAAGTTGGGAGGATCACAGTTGAAGGCCAACTGAGGCTAAAACAAAACACCCCCCCAAACAACAACAACAACAAACTCAAGACCTCATCTCAACCAATAAAAATTGGAGCATGGTGATTCACACCTGTCATCTCAGTTAGGAGCCTCCGGAGGAAGATCACAGTCCAAACCAGCCAGGGTATAAACACAAAACCCTATTAGAAAAGTTGAAAAGAGAAAAAAAGCAAGCAAAAAAGAATTAGGGGCATGTGGCTTATGTGGTAGAGTGCCTAGATAACAAGTGCCAAGCCCTGAGTTCAAATCCTAGTGCCCACCCTACACACAAAGAAGTTAAACAACAACAACAAAAATCCTCAAAGCTAGGGGAGGGAGAGACAGAGGGAGAGAGAAGCAAAGCTTCCCACAGGAGCCCTGGAAAGGTTCTTCTGTTGTCATGTTGTGTGCAGCTCCGGAGGCTGAGATCTGAGGATCACAGTTCAGAGCCAGCCTGGGCAGGAAAGGCTGTGAGACTTTTATCTCCAATGAACCACCCCAAACCAGAAGTGGCGCTGTGGCTCAACTGGTAGAGTGCCAATCCTGAGCCAAAGCAGCTCAGAGACAGTGCCCAGGCCCTGAGTTCAAGCCCCAGGACTGACAAAAAAAAAAAGAACTGGGAGGAGGGAGAATCTAGTCTCCCCCGCCCCCCTTCCTCTCTGCCTCCCCTCCCCCTCCCCTCCTGCTGTCCCGCCCCCCTCCCTGCCTGAGATGCCCCATTAGCTGCTCACCCAAGCTGCTAGCCTGGCGGGGCTAATGGCCACTCCTGCACTTGCCTTCCTTCCTTCCGGCTCACTGCCTAACTCAGGAGTGCTCTCCAGCTGCTTGGAAAAGGGGGACCAGTGAACCCCACAGACATCTCGCGGTGTCAGGTGAGTCTCCACTGCTCTTCTCCCCTAAAACCCCCACCCCATCCCCCTAGGACCCCCGGATATACAGGGGTCTCCAGAATTGACACCCCCCAAGAGGCTTGTCCTTAGAGCTCTTCCTTGGGGTCCCCTTCGCCTGCCCCTCTGTCTGACACCCCTCTCCCCCCACGTCTCTTCTTTGCTTCTGGGCCTTGGTGCCTGTCATAGGGGGCCCCCATTCATGGGGGACACCGTCCCCCTTGCTGAGGTGGGGGAGAGAGGCAGTGAACACGTTGAGGGTGCTCTTTCTTATCTGCTCTGAGCTCTCTGCCCCTGCTCTTCGCTCAGAGTGTCAGGGATTAAGCGAGATCCCACCTCTACCCGTTCCAGGACTACACAGCCACCCTGATTTCGGGGGTTTCCCGCATGACCACCCCACGGAGCCTCGATCTTATAAGAAGCGATCTGTGGGACGACAGTCCAGAAGGAGGAGGTGGAGGAGGAGGACAGAGGGCTGGACGGCCCTGCTTCTGATCCAGGGCCCCACAGATCAGACCTCAAGAGATCCAGGCCAGCTTGAGAAAGGGGGTTTGGGGGACCCGAGCCCCCCGCCCCTCCCGCCGTCCCCATGGACCTGCCCCCACAGCTGTCCTTTGCCCTCTACGTGGCTGCCTTCGCGTTGGGGTTCCCGCTCAACGTGCTGGCCATCCGGGGTGCCATGACCCACACCCGCCGCCGCCTCACGCCTAGCCTGGTCTACGCCTTGCATCTGGGGTGCTCCGACCTCCTGCTGGCGCTCACGCTGCCCCTGAAGGCTGTGGAGGCCCTGGCCTCGGGGACCTGGCCTCTGCCCCCCAGCCTCTGCCCCGTGTTTGCCCTGGCCCACTTTGCACCCCTCTACGCGGGCGGGGGCTTTCTGGCCGCCCTGAGCGCCGGCCGCTACCTGGGGGCTGCCTTCCCTTTCGGGTACCAGGCCCTCCGGAGGCCCCGCTATTCTTGGGGTGTCTGCGTGTTTATCTGGGCGCTGGTCCTCTGCCACCTGGGCCTGGTCCTGGGCCTGGAGGCCCCGGGGGGCTGGTTAGACAACAGCACCCACTCCTTGGGCATGAGCATCCCCATCAATGGCTCCCCAGTTTGCCTGGAGGCCTGGGACCCAGCCTCGGCTGGGCCTGCCCGCCTCAGTTTCTCCATCCTGCTCTACTTCGTGCCCCTGGGGGTGACGGGGCTGAGCTACGCGGGCTGCCTGCGGGCCCTGGCGCTCTCGGGGCTCAGCCACCGGCGGAAGCTGCACGCGGCCTGGGTGGCGGGGGGCGCCCTGCTCACCCTGCTGCTCTGCCTGGGCCCCTACAACGCCTCCAACGTGGCTGACTTCCTGAACCCTAACCTGGGCGGACCCTGGAGGAAGCTGGGACTCATCACCGGGGCCTGGAGCGTGGTCCTCAACCCACTGGTGACTGGATATTTGGGTGCTGGCCCCAGACGGGGGACCGTGTGTGGGCCCAGAACCCAGGGAGGGGCCTCCCTGAAGTAGCTGCCCCAGCTGGGCCTACGGGTGGTCAGGAGGCAGGGGAAAGACGGGTGCTTGCCGGTCCTTCTGATTGTCTGCCCACAGGCTGGACTCATAGGAAGGAGGCTCTGGAGGTGAGATGGTGGGGGAGGGGATGGTGCCAGCCTGGTGATTCTCTTTAGAAATCACCCCAAGAAACTGTACCCCAAGAAAGAACCTTTGAGTCTGGAAAGAAGAGAGGAGGCAAGAAAAATGTAGAGGCCTCTGTCATACCACCTTGCCATCACAAGGTGGCAGCATGCAAACAGGAAGTTGCTGACAGTGGCTGACTATGATAAACAGCTAATTTGTGCTCCTTGTCTTTCTTATGCATGCATGTGTGTGTGTGTGTGTGTGTGTGTGTGTGCGTGTGTGCCAGTCCTGGAGCTTGAACTCATGGCCTGTGTGCTGGCCCAGAGCTTTTCTACCCAAGTTACTGCTCTATTACTGGAGCCACAGCTCCACTTCTGGTTTTTTGCTGGTTGGGTAAAAACCAGGCACGAGTGGCTCACACCTGTAATCCTAGCAACTCCGGAGGCTGAGATCGGAGGCTCATGGTTTGAAGCTACTCAGGGCAGAAAAGTCCCAGTGAGACTCTTGTCTCTAATTAACCACTCAACAATCAGAAGTGGTGCTGTGGCTCAAGTGGTAGAGCACTAGCTTTGAGCACAAAGAGGCTCAGGGACAGTGCCCAGACCCTGAGTTCAAGCTCCACAACTACACACACACACACACACACACACAAGAGTCTCATGGATTTCCTTGACCCCAGGGCTGGCTTTGAACCAGGATCCTCCTTATCTTTTCTTCCTGAGTTAGCTGGTATTACAGAAATAAACTATCAGCATGCTCAGCTTAATATGGTATCTTTATTACACCTTCCCTTCCCTTCCAAAAAAGAGGTTTTTATTTGTTTGTCTGTTATGGGGCTTGAACTCAGGGCCTGGGTTCTGTCCCTGAGCTCTTCAGCTCAAGGTGAGCACTCTACCACTTGAACCAAAGTGCTACTTCTGGTTTTCTGATGGTTCATTGGAGATAAGAGTCTCATGGACTTTTCTGCCTGGGCGGGTGATCCTCAGATCTCAGCCTCTTGAGTAGCTAAGGTTATAGAGGTGAACCACTAGCATCCGCCCTGCCCCCTCACCCCCTCCAAAAAAAAGTTTTTATTCCCTATTATACTTTTTTTTTTGTGGGGCCTGAACTCTGGGCCTGGGCGCTGTCCCTCAGCTCTTCAGCTCAAGGTTAGCGCTCTACCACTTGAGCCACAGCACCACTTCCGGCTTTTTTTTTTTGCTTATGTGGTGCTGAGGAATCGAACCCAGGGCCTCAGGCATGCAAGGCAAGCGCTCTACCACTGAGCCACCTTCCCAGCCCCTGTCCCTGTTATACTTTTTAACGACCTCCTGGAGACACAGTTTGTCTATGGTGACATTCACCCGACCTGAGCTCGAAAAGGTGCCAGCGATTCTGAGTACATTTACAGAGGCATAGGCCAGAAGATGATGTTGTTCTAGAACATTCCACCCTCCCAATACGATCCCTATTTTGCTCTTGTTCGGTTCATTTCCACACGAGGTTCCCAAGACAATCTCTTGTTCTTTAAAAAACATTTGCCTATTCTGAGTCTTTCATGGAAATGAAATTATATAGATTGTGTGGCCTTTTGTGTCCAGCTTGCTTTGTGAACTGCCTATTTTGTTTCCCCTTGGAAGGGGCTGGGTTGTAGCATGCATGGGTCTCTCTCTCTCTCTCTCTCTCCCTCTCCCTCCCTCCCTCCCCCCCCCCTTTCTGAGCTTGAACTCAGGACCTGGGTGCTGCTAGCTCTGAATTTTTTTTACCCTCAAGGCTGGCACTCTCCTACTTGAGCCACACCTCCACTTCCAGCTTTTGGTGGTTCATGGGAGATAAGAGTCTCATGGACTTTCCCGCCTGGGCTGGCTGGGAACCACGATCCTCCAGATCCTGAGTCGCTGGGATGACCGGCATGAACCACCGCACCCGGCTTGGCTGTGTCCATGATCATCTCTGCAACTGTCCCAGGATCCCCCAGGGCACTGGGCCCCCCACGACCTGGATCATCAGCGCTCTAGAAAGTGGAGAAGAGACCTGGGGGATGGGGAGGGCCAGCCGCTGGGGCGGCCCTGTGGTGGAATTTGCTCTCCTCTTTTGCATATGGACTGATTGATGGAGCCCATGACAGACATCTCCTGCCTCTACTCCTGGGCCGCCCCTTCGAGCTCCGTGTGGATAAATAGTGCAGCGCAGGTGGACAGGAGGAGCCCAGAGAAGGGGTACAGGGGGCCGCTCAGGGCTCAAGCTGGGAGCCCAGGAATCCAGGCGGGCCCTACTCAGAGAGGTGAGTTCAGAGGCTGCCGGTGTGATATTGCTCCTGGCGATTGGATAAAACGCTTCTTTATTTCTTTTATTATTTGTTTGTACCTGCTCTGGGGCTTGAACTCAGGCCTAGACGCCATCCCTGAGCTTTTTTATTTTTGCTCAAGGTTACCACTTTACCACTTGAACCACAGCGCCATTTCAGGCTTTTTCTGTGTATGAGGTACTGAGGAATCCAATTCAGGACTTCATGCATGCTAGGCAAGCAGTCTACCACTAAGCCACCTTCCCAGCCCAATTTTCCAGCTTTTTGTTGTTGTTGCTGTTGGTCATGGGGGCCTGAACTCTGGGCCTGGGCACTGTCCCTCAGCTCTTCAACTCAAGGCTAGCGCTCTACCTCTTGAGCCACAGCGCCACCTCCGGCTTTTTCTGTTTATGTGGTGCTGAGGAATCGAACCCAGGGCCTTATGCATGCAAGGCAAGCGCTCTACCACTGAGCCACCTTCCCAGCCCTTTTCCAGCTTTTTTGATTTTGCTGGTTCATGGGAAATAAAAGTTTCTGGGACTTTCCTTCCCTAGGCTGACTCAGAACTGCGATCCTCCAGATCTCAGCCTCCTGAGGACTTAGAATAACGGGCCTGAGCCACTGACAGTTATTATGAAATCCTGAGCCCTGGGCTAACCAGTCCCCCCTCCCCATTTTCCACCCAGATGACCACTTTCTCTCTCTCTCTCTCTCTCGGTGCAGCGCCTGGCATCATGGGGTCGCACATGGACAGGGCATATTTTGTGGGCCATCACTGGCTTTACTTCTCCGTGTACCTCGTGGCCTTCATGGTGGGCCTCCCGCTCAACCTGCTGGCGCTGGTGGTGTTCGTGGGCAAACTCCGCCGGCGCCCGGTGGCCGTGGACGTGCTGCTGCTCAACCTGACGCTGTCCGACCTGCTGCTGCTGCTCTTCCTGCCCTTCCGCATGGTGGAGGCGGCCAGCGGCCTGCGCTGGCCTCTGCCCTTCATCCTGTGCCCGCTGTCCGGCTTCCTCTTCTTCACCACCATCTACCTCACCTCGCTCTTCCTGGCGGCCGTGAGCGTTGAGCGCTTCCTCAGCGTGGCCTACCCGCTGTGGTATCGAACCCGGCCCCGCCTGGGCCAGGCCGTCATGGTCAGCGTGGGCTGCTGGCTGCTGTCCGGGGCCCACTGCAGCGTGATCTACGTGGCGGAATTCTCTGGAAACTCTTCCGAGAGCCAAGGAAGCAATGGGACGTGTTACCTGGAATTCCGAGATGACCAGCTGGCCGTGGTGCTGCCCGTGCGGCTCACCATGGCCGTGTTGCTTTTTGGGGTACCCCTGCTCATCACCAGCTATTGCTACGGGCGCCTGGTGTGGCTGCTGGGCCGGGGGGCCAGCCGGCGGCGGAGGACCCGGGTTTTGGGGCTCCTGATCGCCACGCTGCTCAACTTCATCGTGTGCTTCGGGCCCTACAATGTGTCCCACATAGTGGGGTTCGTGCAGGGGGTGAGCCCCACCTGGAGGGGCTACGTGCTGCTGCTCAGCACCCTCAACTCCTGCGTGGACCCCCTCGTCTACTACTTCTCCTCCTCCCGCTTCCAAGCCGACTTCCAGAACCTTCTGCGGAGGCTGCTAGGGGGCAGGAGCCCCCTGGCTGTGGATAGCAGCCTGGAGCTGAAAGGGAAGGGGGGAGGGGGGCAGAGAGAGGCCTGAGGGGGGGCTCTCCCACCCCCCCTCAGGCCTGGGAGATGGAAATGGGGTACCCAGGAGAGCGCTTCGCTGCAGATGGGCAGGCAGGACCCCACAGCGGCAGGTTGGGGTGACTCAAGACCCAGCTGACCCAGCTCTAAATTGTTTTTCTGTCTGCGGGGAAGGAGGGGCTACTGAGATTTGAACTTGGGGTGTTGCTCTGGTAAGCAGTTGCTCTACCACTTGAGTCATGTCCCACTCAGTCCCCCCTTTTTTTTGCTTTCGTTTATTGCCTGGGTACTGTCTCTGAGCCCTTTTTGTTCAAGGCGGGTGCTCCACCACTTGAGCCACTGCGCCACTTCCTTCTTTTTGCTGGTTCATTGGAGATAAGAGTCTCCCAGACTTTCCTGCCTGGGCTAACTTTGAACCCTGATCCTCAGATCTCAGCCTCCTGAGTAGCTAGGATGACAGGCGTGAGCCACCAGCGCCCAGCTGGATAAAGTCTCCATGGATTTTGGTTTGGCTTGGTTTGGGGCCTGGGCCCAGTCTTGGACTGTAATCCGCCTATTTATGCCTTCCTATTAGAAATGATTATGAATAGACCACCACAGCCAGCTTACTGACATGGGGTCTTGATAACTTTTTCTTTGGTTGTATTTTGGGTTTTGTTTGTACTTCTGGGATTGGCTAGAACTGCCATCCCCCCACACCCCCATTTCCATTCCCTCCTTGCCCCTCCCAAGCCCCGATGCAGAGCTGGGGTTACAGATGTACGCTACCCTGCTGAGCCTCAAACCCTGCCTTTCTCAGGGTGTCACCACCAAGCCAATTCTTGCCTCTCTCCTCCCCTGCCCCTTGCTCATCCTCCTTCAGGCACTGGATGGGGCAAGGGGCCCGTTAGAGGCCCAGCAGCAGGCCACGCCCTCTTTCTTGACTTCATACTAGTGGTGTGGGGGGGTGAGGGGCAGAAGGAGTGGAGGGAACTGTCCAGTGGTTTAGGACAGGAGAGGGGGGAAGGATGGGGCGGGGGGGAATGAGGCAGCAATCTTTCTCTCATGGACTTTTCTAGAAAGTTCTCACAGCTCGAGAAATTCAGATGTAGCAGGGACAATGATAAACAGTAAGAGAAGAAAAATGTGCCCTAATAAATCGGCTAACAAACAAAAGAGAGACGGTGTGCGGTCTTTGCCTCATTTCCTTTGCACATGGCCACTGGGCCTGGGGTGGAGGCGCAGCGGCCCCGGCTCAGCCGCAGGCCTGCCACCAGCAGAGGGCGCCACCTGCATTAAGCAACCGAACAAGGCCTGGGAAGGTGGCTCCATGGTAGAGCGCTTGCCTTGCATGCATGAGGCCCTGGGTTCGATTCCTCAGCACCACATAAGCAGAAAAAGCCGGAAGTGGCGCTGTGGTTCAAGTGGTAGGGACTTGCCTTGAGCTGAAGAGCTGAGGGACAGCGCCCAGGCCCAGAGTTCAAGCCCCACAACTGACAAGAAAAGAAAAGAAAAGAAACCAAACAAACCACACATACAATACTCCCGTTTAGTGGTGCTGAGATTTGAACTCAGAGCCTCATATATTCCAGAGGCAATGGCAATCCGGAGCTAGGTGATGGTGCCTAACCAGAAAGACCTTGATCAGCGGACCATCCTTTTCTTTTCTTTTCCTTTTGGTCAGTCACGGAGCCTGAACTCTGGGCCTGGGCGCTGTCCCTCAGCTCTTCAGCTCAAGGCGAGCGCTCTACCACTTGAGCCACAGCACCACTTCCAGCTTTTTCTGCTTATGTGGTGCTGAGGAATCAAACCCGGGTCCTCATGCATGCAAGGCAAGCACTGTACCACTGAGCCACCTTCCCAGGCTTTGCCTGGCCTTTTCTTTTGTCAGTCATGGGGCTTGAACTCAGGGCCCAGGCTCTGTCTCTGAGCTACTTTTGCTCAAAGCTGGTGTTCTACCACTTAAGCCACAGCTCTGATTCTGGTTTGTTTTTTTTTTTTTTGCTGATGAATTAGAAATAGTCACACAGACTTTTCTGCCTGGGCTGGCTTTGAACCATGATCCTCAGATCTCAGCTTCCTGAATCACCGGGACAGGTGTGAGCCACTGGCGCCAGCTTCATTCCTTGATTTTCTTACTTTATGTCCTTCCTGTTTCCCCACCCAGGGAACCTCAGGCCAGCCAAATAGATGGCCTTGATTTGCATATCAGGTACATTCATATTTATATGTAACTTTTTCACTAATGTTAAATGTTTGGGGGTACACGTGGCTCCTTTTATAAGAGCCTTCTGTAGGAGCCCCTTCGGGGCTACAGAGAGTCTGGGTCTTAGGGGTTGGGAATGTGGCTTAGTGGTAGAGTGCTTGCCTAGCATGCATGAAGCCCTGGGTTCAATTTCTCAGTACCACATACACAGAAAAAGCCAGAAGTGGTGCTGTGGCTCAAGTGAGCAAAAAGAAGCTCAGGGACAGTGCCCAGGCCCTGAGTTCAAGCCCCAGGACTGACAAAAAAAAAAAAAAAGAAGCAAGAAGAGAGAAGGCTGGGTGATAATAAGAGCATTATCAATGATAATGATAGGAGAGGATGCTAATTTAGCCACGCACCAGTGGGCCGAGGGTCCCTGAGAAATAAAGACCGGAGGGAAACGGTGCCACACTTGAATATGGTTCTGGTGCACAACAGAATGAGCCAGGCTGCCCTGGGGCGGAGGGAAAGAAAGAGACTGTGAAAGACCGGGTTTTAGTAAGAGTTGTGACATTCTGAATTCCGTGTCTTCTTTGCCACAAAGAGGAAGGCCGGCCACAAAGGAAAGAGGCTGGGCTCCATAGTTCTCATCTGCCATCCCAGACCCTTGGGAGGTAGAGATAGGAGGTTCAAGGCCTCCTGGTTTTTTCCAATTAAAAAAACAAAAAGCTGAGCACTGGTGGCTCACGCCTGTCATCCTAGTTACTCGGGAGGCTGAGATCTGAGGATCGAGGTTCAAAGACAGCCCAGGCAGGAAAGTCCATGAAATTCTAATCTCCGCTTAACCACCTGAAAACCGGAAGTGGCGCTGTGGCTCAAGTGGTAGAGCGCTCACCTTGAGCTGAAGAGCTGAGGGACAGCGCCCAGGCCCAGAGTTCAAGCCCCGCGACCAACAACAACCAAAAAAAAAAGTAGCTGGGCTCTGGTGGCTCACGCTTGTCCTCCTAGATACTCAGGAGGCTGAGATCTGGAGGATTGTGGTTCGATCCCAGGCCAGGTAGGAAAGTCCATGAGATCCTTATCTCAAACTACCTAGAAAAAAAACTGGAAGTGGTGCTGTGGTGGAGAGCTAACTGAGAGCAAAAGAAGCTCAGGGACAAGGAAAGAAAGAAAGAAAGAAAGAAAGAAAGAAAGAAAGAAAGAAAGAAAGAAAGAAAGAAAGAAAGAAAGAAAGAAAGGGAAGGAGAGGGGCAGGGAGGGAGGGAAGGAGGGAGGGAAAAAGAGAAAGAATGAAGAAAATAAAGGAAGGAAAAAGAAGGAAGGAAAAAGAAAAAGAAGGGGAGAGAGAGAGAGAGAAGAAGGAGGGGCACCAAGGGGAAACTGAGTCACTCCAGGACAATGAAGTCTAGTTATAGAGTCTAACTACAGACTGAGAAGCTAGTGGCCACCAGGAATCTAGGGGCCCCTGCCTGAGGCTGGCTATTTCCAGGAGTTCTGGAACATATCTCCGCACACACTCCCTCCCCCCCATCCCCCCCCATGAGAATAAAGCTTTTCATTATCTGTTATTTTTATTTTGTTTTTTATTTTCTTTGGCTTTCCTGTGTCCCGGGGCTGTTTTCCTAGAGAGACTGGCATTTGAGGGAGGCTGGGTTAGATCGAGGGGGGGACTTCCCCCCTTGCCCCGGCCAGGGCTGAGTCCCTGGGACACCGTGAGCCCTGGTTCCTCAGAGACGCAGGATGGTGGGGCAAACCCGGCTCCTTCTCCCGCCCCACAGCAAAGTCAATAATTGCTCTGGGCAGTGCTGGCAGGTGGCACCGCGGCCTGGGGTGGGCAGTGGACAGCGGTGTGTGCAGACGGTGTAGGAACAGGCTGGGGGCTGGCATTCACCGTGCAGCCTCGAACCCAGGACATCAAGGCATATGTGTGTGTGTGTGGCTAAGTGGGTGTATGTGGGGAGGGAGGGGTGTCTCCTGACTCTGTCCTTTATTCTATTCTTTCCTTCTTTCCTTTTTAGGTCCAAGACTGGAACTCGAACACAGTACCTGCTGCTGCTTTGGCTCACTGGCTGGTGCTCTCCGAACAGAACCACACCTCAAACATCTGCTTTTCTTCTTCTTTTAAAAAAAAAATCAGTTGTGGGGCTTGAACTTGGGGCCTGGACACTTGTCCCCAAGTTCCTTGGAGGCATAGCTCTACTTCTGGCATTTTGTTTTAAAAAAAAATCTATTTTGGTGATTCATTGGAGATCAGATGCTCACTGACTTTCCTGCCCGGGCTGGGCTTTGGAACTACGATCCTCTAGATCACAGCCTCCTGGAGAAGTGAGGATTCCCAGCCTCCAGCCTTCCCAGGACCCATGGCAGACCGGTACAGCACGTGGATCCTGGCGGCCTACGTGGCCATCTTCATCACCGGCCTCCCGGCTAACCTCGTGGCTCTGCGGGCCTTTTTGAGGAGACTCCAACAGCCACACCCAGCCCCGGTGCACATCTTGCTGCTCAGCCTCACGCTGGCCGACCTGCTGCTGCTGCTACTGCTGCCTTTCAAGATGGCAGAGGCGGCGTGGGGCTTTGCGTGGCCGCTGCCCAGGGCGCTGTGCGCGCCCACGGCCTTCGCCCAGTACAGCAGCATCTACTGCAGCACCGGGCTGCTGGCGGCCATCAGCGTGGAGCGCTATTTGGGGGTGGCCTTCCCGGTGAGGTACAAGCTGGCCCGGAGGCCGCTGCACGGCGTGCTGGCCGCCTTGCTGGCCTGCACGCTGGCCTGCGGCCATTGCACCATCGTCATCGTCATTGAGTACGTCAACGCCACGCAGCTGGCCACAGCTGGCCGCAGCTGCTACGGCGACTTCACGGCGGCCCAGCTGGCCGTGCTGCTGCCTGTGCGCCTGGAGCTGGGCCTCGTCCTCTTCCTGCTGCCGCTGGCCATCACCGCCTTCTGCTACTGGCGCCTGGTGCGGCTGGTGTGGGGCCAGGCCCACGCGGGACCGCGGCGGCGCAGGGCCGCCGGGCTGGCCGTGGTCAGCCTGCTCAGCTTCCTGCTCTGCTTCGGGCCCTACAATGTGTCCCACGCCGTGGGCTTCTACCTGCACACGAGCCCCCCGTGGCGCGTGGATGCCCTGATCTTCACGGCCCTCAATGCCAGCCTCGACCCGCTGCTGTTCTACTTCTCTTCTTCCACGGTGCGCAGAACTTTCTGGAAAGGGGTGAAGGAGTGCCATCGCCAGGGTGCCTCTCTGTGGGGCTGTAGAGCCAAGGAGATGGGGGAGGCCGCCAGTGAGAGCCCAGGCCCGGGCCACGCTGAGGCCACTTTGGGCTCAGAGTCTTCCCCAGGCTAGCCGCGTCTACCCGCTGAGGATTTGGAGGGTTGGGGGGGGGCCAACCCTAAAAGTTGGGAAAACTTGGAGTTGGGGGTGGGGAGGGATGGGGGTGGCTCTTAGAAATGTGATTTTGTTGTGGTTGTTGTTAGTGGTAGGGCTTGAACTCAGGGCCTAGATGCTGTCCCTGAGCCTCTTTTTGCTCAAGGCTAGCGCTCTGCTACTTGAGCCACAGCACCATTCCCAGTTTCTGTATGGTTTATTGGAGATAAGCGTGTCACAGACTTTCCTGCCCAGGCTGGCTTCAAATCACAATCCTCAGATCTCAGCCTCCTGAGGAGCTAGGATGACAGGTGCCCCAGCAAAGAGCAGTATCTTTTTTTTTTTGTGCTAGTCCAGGGGCTTGAACTCAGAACTCAGGGCCTGGGCACTGTCCCTGAGCTCTTTTGCTCAAGGCTGGCACTCTACCACTTGAGCCACAGTGCCACTTCTGGCTTTTTCTGTGTATGGGGTACTGAGGAACTGAACCCAGGGCTTCATGCATGCAAGGCAAGCACTCTACCACTGAGCCACCTTCCCAGCCCCCTTAGCTTTTTTTTGGTTTGTTTTTGCCAAGGCTGGTGCTCTACCACTTGAGCCACAGCGCCACTTCTGGCTTTTTCTGTGTATGTGGTGCTGAGGAACTGAACCCAGGGCTTCATGCATGCTAGACAAGCACTCTACCACTGAGCCACCTTCCCAGCTCAAAGAGCAGAATCTTAAAGCTTTGCAGCAAGCCCTGAGTCTGGTTTCACCCTGTCAGTGCTGGAAAGAAATGGATGGCCAGAGATGGAAGAGTACTACACGGTAATGAAAAAGACACAGGCGGGCTGGGAAGGTGGCTCAGTGGTAGAGCGCTTGCCTTGCATGCATGAGGCCCTGGGTTCAATTCCTCAGCACCACATAAGCAAAAAGAAAAAAAGCCGGAAGTGGCGCTGTGGCTCAGGTGGTAGAGCGCTAGCCTTGAGCTGAAGAGCTGAGGGATAGTGCCCAGGCCCAGAGTTCAAGCCCCATGATCGGACCCAAAAAAAAACAAAAACAGAAAAAGACACAGGCTTGGGGGAGTCCTAATCTGGGATGGGGCAGGGGAGGGTGATTCGGGGGCTCGGGCAGCTCATGGTTGGACTCTGGGTTGCTTGGCTGAGTTCTAGAAGCAGCTTTCTGAGGGTTTGTGCTGTGTCTTCTGTGTTCAGCTTGGAGCGGAGCAAGATATGGAGGGGTCGTCTTTATACCCCATCCTGGGCCAATGGCTTGGAACCAATCTTTCTAAGAGCAAAGCTTTCCCCTCCCTGGCCACCCCTCCCACCCCCCACCCCCGGCCCAATCTGGTCCAGAAGATGGAATAAATAAATAAATAAATAAATATGAACTCTGAAAGGTGGGACCCTGATCGCCGTGGTGTTGAGATCCAGACAGCGCAGCAGAGGAAGAGATGTGGACAGATGGTGTGCACAGGCGCAGATCCAGTGGCATCCCGACAGACCCGGGAGGCACACAGAAAGAGGGGGCAGTGGAGCCTGGCTCTGAGCTGTCTGTCTGTCTGCCTGGTCTGTTCCTGGGCCTAGAAACACTTTCTGTGCCGCTCAGGAACATTTCATCTGTTCTGCTGTCCTCCAGTGCAGAGTCTTTTGGCTGGCTCTGGGCTGGCCTCCCTCATTTCTCTGCCTTCACGAGCCCCGCCCCCTCTCGGGTGCTCCCCCACCCCAATCTTGCTTTGTCAATCATGGGGCTTGAACTCAGGACCTGGGTGTTGTCCCTGAGCTCTTTTGCTCAAGGCTAGCTAGTGCTCTACCACTTGAGCCACAATGCCACTTCTGGTTTTCTAGTGGTTTATGGGAGATAAGAGTCTCATGGGTACAATGGCTTCTGGGAGGCCATGAGGGACAACAGGAGCCTGTACCATCCAGGCGTCCACCACCTCCCATCCTGGCACATTGAAGAAACTCACGCCGGCTCAGAGCTGAGCCAAATCCCCGCCAACCCTGAGGTTCTCAGCCACAGGAAGTACAAAATAAAGCGCTCTGCCCCATGCCGCTGGCTCACACCTGTCATCCAGGCTACTCAGGAGACTGAGATCTGAAGACTGAGATTCAAAGCCAGCTCAGGCAGGAAAATCTTGGAGACTCTTATCTCCCATGAACCACTAGAAAACCAGAAGTGGAGCTGTGGCTCAAGTGGCAGAGTGCTAGCTTTGAGCAAAAGAGCTTAGGGACTGTGGCCAGGCCCTCAGTTCAAGCCTCAGGGCTGGTGTGCACACATGTGCACGCACACACACCCCCATTACATAAAAAAAAAGGGTTTTGCTCTTTGCAGAGGTATGAGAACATTGCCAGAAGTGTTCTGAGACTCACAGGGCAGAGCTTTAGTTCCTGCCAAGTGGGCCGCTCAGGCCAGTAATCCTAGCTACTCCACAGGGAGAGATCGGAAGGATCATGGTTCAAAGCCGGATAGGAGAGAGGAAGAAGAGTTGTGAAACTCCATCTCAACAAAGACGCTGAGTGTGGTGGTGGGTGCCTGCTGTGAGGGGGGATTATCCATCAGGAGATGGAGGCTGGGGCCAGCCTGGGGATATTTGAAACAGACAAAGTGGAACCAAGCTCCCGAGGTGGGGCCTGGCCAAAGGAAGTAGAGCACTTGTTTAGCAAGTGTGAGGCCTCAAGTTCAAACCCCAGCGTTGCCAACAAAAGAGAGAGCGAGGAGGGGGGAAGAGAAAGGAAGAGAGAACAAGAGGGAGAAAGAAAAGAACGAGAGACAGAAAGAGAAGATTCTGGTTGGAGGCGTGGTTCAGGTGGTAGAGTGCCAGCCATTGCGTGAAAGCAGGCATCAGGTGCTGAGTTTGGATCCTGCTCTCAGATCTAAAGAAGAAGACAGGAACCCAGTAGCCGGAGGGAAAATCGAGGCTTCTAACCCTGGCACATAGTAAACTTCATGGGGCTGGCTGAGTTCCTTCTGTGAACATCCGGGTACCTGCATAGTTCTGGGGTGTCCATCTCCCCCCTCCGCTGGCACTCCTGGGGCCCCTGAGCAAGAGGACAGATGGATAAACAGAAATAGGAAGGCATGGTTAATGAATAACGTGGAGGGTAGCCTAGAATTGGCAGCTACCAGGAAACGCAGGTGGCAGGAATTGGCGGATGCCCCTGCCCCCTGCCCCCCCAGAAAAAACTAACTGGCTTGGCTTTGTGGCAATTGCCATGTGAGGGAAGATGTTATTGGGTGGGCATGGAAGGTTCTAGAAAAGTATCCAGGACGGCAGCTTTCTCCTTCGGATCGCTCTCTCCCTGCCTCTGAGCTTCCTCAGCGCCTGGCTATGGTTCAAGATTTTTTTTTCTTCTCTTTTTGTTTGCCTAACCCCCCTTTTTTTCCTCACCCTCCACTTTTTATCCTTTGCCTGTAGTGAGCAGGAAGCGGGGACATTGTTCAGCTGTGAATGAGGCATGCCAGCCCGGATATTGGGTCAAAGATTCTTTGAACCTTCGGAAGACACCGTGCGGTAATCCAGTCAGCTACGTGTCTCCGGCTTCAAAGGCCGATCGGGGACTCCAGATGGCCCAGGGAGAAAGTCTTCGCAAGGAAAGGGGGGAGGCACCTGACCCCATGTTCTTGATGCTGCTCCGGGAAAGAACCCTAGGACACATCCAAGCAAAACCCAAGAAAGTTCATCAGTAAAAAGCACAGAAAGAGCGAGAAGCCGGGTGCTGTAGCTCACACCTGTAATCCTAGCTACTCAGGAGGCTGAGATCTGACAATTGCAGTTCAAAGCCAGCCTGGGCAGGAAAGTCCATGAGAGTCTTGTGTCCAACAAACCACCAAATTAAAATAAAAAAAAAAGAGCTAGAAGTGGAGCTATGGCTCAAGGGGTAGATCCATCTTGCGATTGGGCTTGTCTGTGACTCAGTTTCCCTAGGCAGCTCTGTACAACTGCAGGGCTAATGGCCCCACAGCTGTCACACATTGCACTCACCCCAGGCTGCAGAGACTTTCCCATCCCTGAGACCAAACAGCCATCCAGAGATCAAAGCTTCTGCAGGCCAGAAATGGAACCAGAACATTCATGCATCTTGTTCACTCCTGTCTGCCCCTCCATCAGTTTTCCTCTACATAAATGGCCCACAAAACCTTTTGCTACATGATGGGGCAGGTATAGAGGGTTCTGGGGGTGCTTTGTACCATTCCCCAGGGGTCCCAGCTGCCTGTATGGATTGTTCTGTGTGACCCACAAATGCTGTGCTATTAAAATGCTCTTAGACAGAGACAAAGTTCCCCATCCTTGCAAGAGAACTGTAAAGTGCTGTGGGAGGCATGGCTCAGTTGGTAGAGAGCCAGGGCAATGAGCAAAAGTGGCAGGTACCGAGTTCAAGTCCTGATCTCACCCTAACCAAAATTAAAATTAAAGCTGATCACAAGTGGGTGGCTCACACTGGTCATCTTAGCTACTCGGAGGCTGAGATCTGGAGGATCACATTTCAAAGCCAGCCTGGGCAGGAAACTCTGTAAGACTCTTTATCTCCAGAAAACTGGAAATGAAACTGTGGCTCAAAGTGGTAGAGCACTCATTTTGAGCAAAAGCTCCCAGGGACAGTGCTCAGGTCCTGAGTTCAAGTCCCAGGACTGGCAAAAAAAAATGCTGTCTGTTCCTCGCATGATGGTCTTGTCTAGCTATCCATAAACTCCTTGAAAGCAGGAACCGAGTTTACTGTCCCTTAGATGATCCACTTCCTCAATTAACCAGCAGGGCCGCTGTGAGCCAAGCCAGCTGCTCATCAAGGCCCAGATTCAGCCTAAACAAACAGAGCCCGGTGGTGCAGACACCCGGGGGGGGGGGGGGCCTTGCTGCCTTTGGGCTCACTGTAGGCCCAATGCGCCTCTGTGTCCCCATATGTTCAAGAAAAACACCAAGCACAAAACCAGAGATCAATTCAAGCAATGTGGCGCTGTAAGGGTAGTGATCAGACCAGTCAGAACCACGGCCACAAGGACATTAGCTCCTGTCTTAGCACCTTCACAGTAGCTGGATAGATGTGTGGATGAATGAATGAATGAATGGATGGATGGATGGATGGATGGATGGCTGGGTAGATGAATGGATAGGTGGTTGGGTAGATGGGTGGATGGTGGATAGTTGGGTGGATGGATGGATGAATGAGTAGGTGGTTGGCAGGTGGGTGGATGGATGAATGAATGCATGGATGGATGGATGGATGGATGAGTGGATGGGTGACTGTTAGGTGGGTGTTTAGATGAATGAATGAGTAGGTGGTTGTCAGATGGGTGGGTGGTGGATAGATGAATGAGGCTCCCTGAGGCCCTGCTTAACATTCTCTTTTATTCTCTCACTCCTTTGGTCACCAGATGTGGGCTTCCTTGGTTTCCCCACTTACATTCAGAAGCACAGGTTGCTTGAGATCCTCAGGTGAAGCATTTCAAGGGAGCGCCATGAAGTGACAGTTCTAGGACTTAATATAGCAAGATGAAGTGGAAGATACAAATTTTTTGTTTTTAAATCTAAGCCGGGCACCAGTGGCTCCCACCTGTCATCCTAGCTACTCAGGAGGCTGAGATCTGAGGATCACGGTTCCAAGCCAGCCCGGACAGGGAAGTCTATGAGTCAGGGAAGTCTATGAGTCTCTTATATCCAATGGACCCCCCCCTCCAAAAAAAAGCCACAAATAGAGTTGTGGTTCAAGTGGTAGAGCATCAGCTTTGAGCCAAAGAAGCTCAGGGACAATGCCCAGGCCCTGAGTTCAAGCCCCAGATTCAGTGTGCACACACGTACGCATGCGCGCACATCACACACACACACACACACACACACACACACACAACATTGCACGAAGGGTCTAGGGTTTGGGAAAGGCGGGTAGGGGAAGATAACGCAGGGGAAGCAAGCGTTTTGGGTGTCCCCGCTGCTGGTTAGGGAGAAGGGGCTGGGATGCCAGGGGACCCCCAACAGGTTGGTTTTTGCTCCCAAGGCTCCATCATGAGATGAATACATCATTTTGGTTTCTCCCACGGGAGGCTCCACCCATTCTCCCTCCTAGATAAAAGGCTCCAAATGCAATAGAACACAGGGGAAAGCAGCTGGAACGCTGGAGTTCACCTGCTTGTATGTGTGTGTGTGCCAGGCCTAGCACTTGAACTCAAGGCCTGGTTGCTATCCCTGAGCTTCTTTGAGCCACAGCTTCACTTCGGGCTTTTTGGGTTTTCATTGGAAATGAGAGTCTCACAGACTTTTCTGCCCAGGCTGGCTTTGAACTGCAATCCACCAGATCTCAGCCTCCTGAGTAGCTAGGATGACAGGCGTGAGCCGCTGGTACCTAGCTTCCATTATTTCTCTTGCTTTCTATCCTTCCAATTTTTTCTCTCTCTCTTTCTCTGTCTCTCTGTCTGTCTCTGTCTCTCTCTTGTCAGTCCTGGGGCTCAAACTCAGGGCCTGGGCACTGCCCCTGAGCTATTTTTGCTCAAGGCTAGTGCTCTACCACTTGAGCCACAGCAACACTTCCGGCTTTTTGGGTCTGTGGTACTGAGGAATGGAACCCAGGGCTTCATGCATGCTAGACAAGCACTCTACCACTAAGCCACATTCCCAGCCACTCTCCTCCAATTTTCTGCTCCACTCTTCTCTCCCAGCTCAAGATTTCCACCCACAGCCTCCCCTACCTCCAGAGCACAGGGGCTGAGGCCAGAAACAGGAGATTGTGTTTAGATGGAAAACATTTTATTGGATCGCAGAACCGGGGGAAGTCCTTGGAAGCCGGGAGATGGAGGCCAGCGTAGGGGGCGGCGGTGGGGCTGGAAGTCCTGGGGTCTCACTGTTCATCCGGGGTGGCACTCCTCAGGCCCTTCAGCTGGAAGAAGATGGGGAGCGTCAGGCTGGGGAGCCCCGTGAGGAAGCCAGCACAAGATGGGAGGCAATTGATTTTCTTTCTTTCTTTCTTTTGTTTTGTTTTACCTCATGTTTGGTGCTGGGCTTAGGGCTTGAACTCAGGGCCTGGGCACTGTCTCTGAGCTTTTTGTGCTCAAGGCTGGCACTCTACCACTTGAGCCACACTTCAGGCTTTTTAGTGGTTCATTGGTGAGAAGAGTCTCACGGACTTTTCTGCCCCTGCTGGCTTTGAACAGCATCCTCTAGATCTTGGCCTCCCGAATAGGAGGGATGACAGGTGTGAGCCACCGGTGCCCAGCAGCAAGCGATTTCTAAGTTTCCATTCTCCTCCAAACACATCTCCCTGACTCCCCCCCTCTCCTTCTCCCCTCCCCCTCCTCCCCCAGCTTTGCTCTGCTCCTGCTTCCTCTTTAGCCCTAAAAGGATCCCACTCTTACCTTAGGAAACGCCTCCCAGTTAAAAAAGGGAAATGCCCTTTTGACTGCCTGCAAGAAGACAAGACAAAAAGAGCCATGTGTGTTGGTGTGTGCGTGTGCGGGAGGAACAGGGATCAGTATACACTCTCAGAGAAACTCCCAGAAGCCATTGTGGCTCTGTTTATAGAACACCCCCAAGGTCTCACTGTGCTCCGGCCCTTGGCCTTCCCACCATCCTCCTTCATTCCAGAACACTCCAACTCTCAGCCTGGCACCCGTGGCTCTCGCCTGTCACCCCAGTGACTCAGGAGGAGGCTGAGATCTGGAGGATCATGGTTCGAAGCCAACAGGGTCAGGCAAGTCCCTGAGACTCTCATCTCCAATTAATCAACCAAGAGCCAGAAGTGGAGCTGTGGCTCAAGTGATCGAGCACTAGCCTTGAGCACAAAGGCTCAGGGCTAGCACCCGGGTCCTGAGATCAAGTCACACACAGACACACACACACACACACAGAACTGAGGGACAAGCCTAAAGACCCCCTGATCAAACTCTACGATGTGCCTCACCTCCATAATAGCATGCCAGTTCAGGAAGTCATCACTCTTCAGCAGCTGGGGAGGAAGAGGAGGGAGGAGCAGGTGAGTCCGGGTGGGGTGTGTGGGGGGGGTTGAAGTTAGCCCCAGCCCAAATAACGGAGCAGGCGAAGGGCCAGCGGCCTAGCAAGCTGATCACCGTTCTAGCGAGCAGGCCGTACTCACAGATTGCATCTTGTTGAGGTTCAGGAACTGGTTATTAAAAGCCTAGGCAGAAAAGCAGGGTGTTAATCAAGAGGCCAAGAGACCAGAGTTGGCGGAAGGGGAGAGGCCCAAGCTGGAGCGCAGGAGCCGCGCCTTACCTCCGATCTCGCCTCATAATTGGCCATAGTGGTTTCTTCCTGGGAAGGGAGAGAATACAAGAAGCCCATGAGGCCTGGAGCCCGTGGCTCATGCCTGTCATCCTAGCTACTCAGGAGGCTGAGATCTGAGGATCACGGTTCAAAGCCAGCCCGGGCAAAGTCCATGAGACTCTTATCTCCAATAAATCACTCAGAAAACTGGAAGTGGCGCTGTGGCTCAAGCGGTAGAGCTCTAGTCTTGAGCTGAAGAGCTGAGGGACAGCGCCCAGGCCCAGAGTTCAAGCCCCATGACTGACCAAAAAAAAAACAAAAAAAAAACCACATGAGCTGCGGTGGGGCTGAGGAGGCTGAGATCCAGAGGATCGCCATTCAGAGCCAGCTTGGGCAAAACAAACAGGAGAGATTTCTTTTTTCTTTTCAATGAGCCAGCATAAAGCCAGAGGTGGAGGCCTGGCTCAAGCTGGTAGGGTGCCAGCCTTGAGTGGAAGGGTCTGAGCCCCAGGACTAACACACCACACCTCCCCCAATCCCCCCCCCCATGCTGCCCTTGACTTCCTGCCAGGTGGGACACGTTCCAGAAACATCCATCCTTCACCACAGACAGTGAAGGATGCCAACTGGCTTTGTGACTCAGTTGCCCCAGCATGCTGGAGTCCCTACCCCTCCTTCCTCTACCACCCAGAGCTCCTCTTCACAGAACCCGACGGTGCAGCCCCAGGCCCAACAGCCACAATCCCATCATGCTTGGGGGTTTGGGTTTTCCTTTTGTTTTGTATCAGTCCTGGGGCTTGAACTCAGAGCCTGGGCGCTGTCCCTGAGCTTTTTTTTGGCTCAAGGCTGGTGCTCTACCACTTGGGTCACAGTGCCACTGGCAGCTTTTTGGTGGTTAAGCTGGAGATGAAAGTCTCACAGACTTTTCCTTCCCTGGCTTGGTCTGAACTACAGCCCTCCAGATCTCAGCCTCCTGAGTAGCTAGGATGCCAGGTGTTCTTCTTGATAGAGAAGGCAACGTGGAACCCCAATAACTTACCTGAGCCCCGGTCCCTTCTCAGGAGTCCGGAGGCCTTGCCTCCACCCCAGGCTTTCCCTTGGCTTTCCTGGCCACCTCCGGCTGCTCCCTTCTCTCTCCCAGAGCCCTGGCTTCTCACTACCTTCCCCCACCCCCCTCTCCGCCATAGCCAAACACCAGAGCCCCTTGTCCCTGGGTGGTAGAAGAGTAAGAAAAGCCAGGTGAGGAGACGCACTGGGCACTGGTGCTCACGCCTGTAATCCCAGCTACTCAGGAGGCTGAGATCTGGAGGATCACCATTTGAAGACAGACTCAGGATAAGAAAAAAATCTGTGAGACTCTTATTAATCTCCCATGAATCAGCCAAAAGACAACAACCACAACTGAAAAATGAAGTTGTGGCTCAAGTGGTAGAGTGCCAGCCTTGAGCAAAAAAAAACTCAGGGACACAGCACCCAAAGGCCCTCAGTTCAAGGCCCAGGGACCAGCATTAAAAAAAGAAAGAAGTGAGAGAGAAGGTCGATAATAAGAAGATGAGGGCTGAGCTCACCTTGGAAGTTTCTAGAGCGGCTCCCTGGACCGAGTGGAAGGCCAGGAGGGACAAGAGAACCAGAGCGAGGAGGACGGGGAGCTTCATGGTGTGCGTTTCGGGGTGCTCTCAGGCAGGGCCTGGCTCTTTATATTCCCCCAGGAGGTGGATGGGACAGAAGTGGGGTCCGCACCCCGTGAGTCACCCCCACCCTCGGGCGGGGAGGGGTGGCCTGCAGTGGTTCCCCAACTGCCGTGGATTTCACAATTCGCCAGCTGCCCCACCCGGGGTGCTGGCGGGTTGGGGCCTGCGTGCCCGGGGCACCCGTGGGCCTCGTAGGATGGGGGCAGGTTGGACCTGTCCCTCCGAGCCACCGCCACACCCAGCCACCGCTCCTTCGGCTTTGTGTCTTTTACCCTCTGTCACTCACACAGCTCTGTGTGTGTGTGTGTGTGTGTGTGTGTGTGTCTGTGTGTGTGTGTGTGTGTGGCGTGCGCAGGACTTGAATTTAGGGCCTGTCCTATGCTCTTTCAAGTCTAGCGTTCTACCACTTGAGCCTCAGTACCACTTCTGGTTTGCAGGTGGTTCATTGGAGGTAAAAGTCTCATGGACTTTCCTGGCCCAGGCTGGCTTAAAACTGCAATGCTGGGGCTGGGAAGGTGGCTCAGTGGTAGAGTGCTTGCCTTGCATGCATGAGGCCCTGGGTTTGATTCCTCAGCATCACATAAGCAGAATAAAACTGGAAGTGGTGCTCTGGCTCAGGTGGTAGAGCACTAGCCTTGAGCTGAAGAGCTCAGGGACAGCGCCCAGGCCTAGAGGTTGAGCCCCATGACGGACAACAACAATGAAAAAAAGAACTGTGATCCTCCAGATCTCAGCTTCCTGAGTAGCAGGCTTTCCCTTATTCCCAGCAGGCCCTTTTCTTGTTCACCCTGGCCAGCCTGCCTTGACTTCTCCACCTCTTCCTATTGGCCATTCCTGCCCCTCTTCCCCATTCTGTGTCCCCATGCTGCTTTCTCCCGGCCTGGCCCTCCCTTCCATCCTCTAGGCACCGCATAGGCCTCATGCAGACTACAGGAAGACCTCGCGGTGCTCAGCGGAGGCATGTTGGAATCCATGGTGAGCATTCATCTATCACACTTCTTTGCTGCCCTAACTTGGGCCTGGACCCGAGGATGTGATTAGAAACGATGCTCAGGGACTGGGAAGGTGGCTCAGTGGTACAGCGCTTGCCTTGCATGCATGAGGCCCTGGGTTCAATGTCTCAGTACCATATACACAGAAAAAGCCTGGAAGTGGTGTTGTGGCTCAAGTGGTAGAGCACTAGCCTTGAGCACAGAGAGGCCAGGGACAGCGCCCAGGCCCTGAGTTCAAGCCCCAGGGCTGTCACAAAGAGAGAGAAGGGGGGGGCTTGGAGAAACTGCAGCGAGGCTCTGAGAGATCCCTGTGGAGAGAGGCGGCCGCCATGCTGGCTGCCAGCGCCTGATCACCCTGCAGGCCCATTCCCCCCACCCCACCCTCAGCTTAGCCTCCAACCCTGCGCCGCGCAGCCTGGCACAGGTCCGCTCCACAATGCGGCTCTGCTGGCCCGGCTGGTTCCCGGCATAAGCCTGGGCTCGGTCAGGACAGAGGCTGGGGCCCCCAGGCAGAGCCAGCCCTTATCTGAGGGTGCGGTGTCTCCACCCCAGCCCACCGCAGCCCACTTGCCTGGCAGCCTGGAGTGGGAGGCCTACAGAGCCCACGTGGGCCATCTTTAGGACGATCCCCCCCCCAGAGATTGGGTCCCTTGGTCAGGTCCTCCAGGGCTGTCCCCCTGTCTTGTGTCTGTCCCCTTTTGTGTCATCTCAGATGACCCGATGACTAGAGATGTTAGCAGCCCAAGCCAAAGAGGGGGACTGCAGGGGGGCAGGCAAGAAGCGTGGACAGGACTGGTGGCACACGCCTGTAATCCAGGCTGCTCAGGAAGATGAGATCTTGAGGATCACAGTTCCAAGTCAGCCTGAGCAGGAAAGTTTACGAGACTCTTATCCGCCATGAACCAGCAAAAAGCTTGAAGTAGAGCTGTGGCTCAAGTGGCAGAGTGCTGGCGTTAAGCAAAACAAACAAACGAAACTCAGGGGCAAGACCCAGGTCCCAGTGCTGGCACTAACACAAACAAAACAACAAAGTAGAAAGTGGGCAGAGTTCCACATCCCCCTCCTTCTCCCCTCCCCCCCCCCCCCCCCCCCCCCCCCCCGGGAATAAATGGCTCTTTTTCTAATTAGCATCAGACCCCCACCCTGCACCAGCACAGGGAAGGAACAAAGAACAAGATGCCAACAACAGGGGTTATGCAAACCAGCATCATTAGCATATGCTAATGAGGGACCAGCCCTGGCACACAGCGTTGGAGCTCCAGCACCTGGTTTGGCTCAGAGCTAGATCTTAGGTAACACGGGCCGCCTGTGTCCCCCCACGGTGGCTAATTTCCTGAGAACTGGCTGCGTGCCCAGCTAAATATCCTCCTGCCCACGACCTCACGGAAATAGCAGAGATTCTGTACCAGAGAGACTGTAATTAACCTGGATGTGATAGGCAATCCAGCCCACGAAGTAGTCAATCACTTAAACCCAGGTCACAGTATCACCTTGATGGGCCCCGGGAGCCTGAGACTGGGTTGTATCTTCTTGAGGCATAAGGGTCCAGCCCAGAAGTGCTCCGCGTGTGCCAGGCTCTTGTTATGAGGGCCTAGTCAGTGCCTGCGCCACACACGTTGGCATCACATGTGGCCAACTGATTCAGGCACAGTGCCTCACGCCTGTAATCCCAGCTACTCAGGAAGCTGAGATCAGGGGCTATCGTGGTTCAAAGCCAGCCTTGGGTAGGAAAGTCTATGAGACTCTGATCTCCAAGTAAGCAGCAAAAAGCCAGAGGTGGTGCTGTGGCTCAAGTGGTAGAGCGCTCGCTTGAGCTGAAGAGCTGAGGGACAGCGTCCAGGCCCAGAGTTCAAGTTCCACATCCGACAAAAAAATTAAGAAGAAAACGTGAGCCTCACTCCTAAGCAACAGGAAGGGACCACATCAGCCCTCAGATTAGGCTAACACCTGCCGGCTCGCGGGGTGGGGGGGAGCCCCTGCAGCATCCCCAGTCTCCTGTGGCTCCCATGTCTGTTCACTGGCTGACATCGGAGGGGTGTTGGGTGCGCCACTTGGGGAGCAGAGCTAGGAAAAGCGCAGTTCCCATTCAGCCTGGGGCATCCAGTGAGGTGAGGTCCCATCTCAAAATGGATGCCAAATGGGTGTCACACACCTGTAATCCCAGCTACTCAGGAGCCTGGGATCTGAGGATTGTGGTTTGGAGCCAGCGCCCGGCAGGAAAGTCAATGAGATTTTTATCTTGAATTAATGAGCAAAAAGCCAAAAGTGGAGCTGTGGCTCAGTTGGTAGCGCATCATCTTTGAGCAAAAAAAGACTAAAGGATGGCCCCCAGGCCCTGAGTTCAAGCCCCAGTATTGGTGCAAAAGAGAGAGAAAGAAGGAAGGAAGGAAGGAAAGGAGGAGGGAGGGAGGGAGGAAGCAAGGGAGGGAGGAAGCAAGGGAGGGAGGAAGCAAGGGAGGGAGGAAGGGAAGGAGGGAAGGAAGGAGAAGGGAGGGAGGGAGAGTAGACAGAAACAGAGCAGGCCGCGGGCCTCCGTCTCTGAGTCTGCCTCTTCTGTCTCCCCAAGGATCCCAGTGCAGGCCTGCTTTCCCACAGGCCAGTTCTCACCACACCCCAGATAGGCTAGAACTTGAATGTGGATGGGAGATGGGGTGCAGCCCGGATTGCAACACACACACACACACACACACACACACACACACACACACACACAGACACCCAGGCTGGGAGCCAACATCAGGGTGTTAAATAGGGAGCTTGAAAAAAAAATGGAGCCTACGTTCCTCAGGTCCTTGGTGAACACGTGGGTGACCAGCCTGAAAGCCAAGGGTGCTGGAATTTGGGGTGTCAGGACAGGACGTGGGAGAATAACCCTAGGACTCCCTGTCCTATCCCTTTTCCTGACTCCCCAATGCCATTATGACACCCAGCAAAAAAAAAAAAAAAAGTAGCTGCCTGGCGCAGCCAGTGTGGTTCTTTCTTTGCAACCCACCCTGGGCGTCCTTCCTTGGCGGAGGCTTCCTCCAGGAAGACTTCCGGGATTGCTCACACTTCATTCCCACCCTTCCCCCTGCTTCTCCTGCCTGTCTGCTAATCCATGAAGATGTCTGGATTAGTCACGAGGGCTCTAAGGAAAAATAAATCAATGAAAGAATAAATAAATAAACCAAATGGAATGAATAAACCAATGAAGGAACTGTGGGAGAATGATAGGAGGTGTGAAGAAGACAGGGTGATATAATAATAACGATGGTAATGATCATAATAACAATCCTAAATAAAGATGGGAGGAGAGGAACTCATGAATTTAGGACCTGGAAAGAAATACAAAAAGAGAAACAGCCGGGCGCTGGTGGCTCACGCCTATCATCCTAGCTACTCAGAAGGCTGAGATCTGAAGATCATGGTTCAAAGCCAGCCCGGGCAGGAAAGTCCATCAGACTCTTTTTTTTGGGGGGGGAGGTCCGGTAGTGAGGCCTGAACTCTGGGCCTGGACGCTGTCCCTCAGCTCTTCAGCTCAAGGCTAGCGCTCTACCACTTGAACCACAGCACCACTTCTAGCTTTTTTCTTTTTGCTCATGTGGTGCTGAAGAATCGAACCCAGGGCCTCAGGCATGCAAGGCAAGCGCTCTACCACTGAGCCACCTTCCCAGCCCCTCCATCAGACTCTTATCTCCAATGAACCACCCGAAAATCGGAAGTGGTGCTGTGACTCAAGCAGTAGAGCGCTTGCCTTGAACCAAGAACTTAAGGACAGCACCCAGGCTCTGAGTTCAAGGCGAATGACCAAGAGAAAGAAGAAAAAGAAAGATTCAGCAAAAATGCCAGGAGTGGAAGGTGTGGATCAAGTGGTAGAGCACCAGCCTTGGCTGTGTTCAAGCCCTTGGACCAGGCCCGGGGGACAGGTATGAGGATTCAGGTAGAACTGAAATATACACGTTCCCCGCCCCCAGCCCCCATTACAGACTATGCTGCGGGAAGCTGGGGCCGTGTCCTGTGCGCCCCCCTGTGTCCATGTGTGGTACTGCAGGGCCACCTAAGGCCACAGGCTGAAAATTGTCAAGGACCCAAAGAAAGGGAGGAAGAGCAGAGCCCTCATCTTCCTCCCAGGCAGGCATCCGTTTAATCAAACTGGATTTGATTGAGGCAGTTGGGGAGGGGGGTAGATTTCTCTCATTTACTCCGTGTGTGTGTGTGTGTGTGTGTGTGTGTGTGTGTGTGTGTTGGGACTTGAACTCAGGGCCTTACATACTCTTGCTTAGCTTTTTGTTTGTTTCCTCCACTCCAGGTTGGTGCTCTGCCGTTGGAGCCACACCTCCGCTTCCACCTTCTTGATGGTTCATTTGGAGATAAGACTCTTCCCCCCAATTTTTCTACGGGGGGGGGCCTGGCTTCAAACCACAATCGTCAGATCTCAGCCCCCTGAGTAGCTGGGATTACAGGCATAAGCCGCAGACTCTTCCCATTGATATAGAGTTGGTGTCTAAATCATCCTGCCTTCTCCCACCCCCTGCCTCCATGTGACTCCCCATCCCCCCAATGCTTTAAACACCTGCACCCAATTTCACCCCCAAATCTAAAACCTGAGTATGTTCCCCTGCCTAGCTGTACCCCTACTTCCTTCTGCTCCCCCAAACTCCCTGACTGTTCCTCTCACTGAACACCTTCCATATTCCAAACTCCTGACTGGAGCAACTGCCTTTTCTTTTTTTTTTCCTGCTTGTTCCAAGAGCTACAGGCTTGGCATTACAGATAGTACATCTCACGGGGAAACTGAGGCATAGCACTACTTCTAACTGAAACCCCAAGTCCTCGTGTGTGCTTTCCGTGCTTGCTGTGACCCCAGGGAGATGGCAGTGTCCCCTCCGCCCGGCCCCAGGCCTCCGGTGGAGAATTAAAGCACACGCTTGGAGAAAGTCATAGGGAAATAAAGGTCACTGGTTTATTTCCACCAGGAACACAGAAGTAGGGGTGCGGGCTGGGGTGGGGGTGGGGTTCTCCTTCTAAACCAGCACAGAGTTGGGGACCCGATGATGACTGAGGGCCATGAAGACATCAGATGGGAAGCGGGGGTGGGGGTGGGGTGGGAAATGAGGATCTTGTGAGCCCCAGTCCCCAGCTGAGCAGATAGGGAGATGTCAGCACTCCCCCCCAAAATGGCTGCCACAGCTGGGAGGGTCTGGGGGAAACCCAGTCAGGCTCCTTGAAGAAAGGGGCACTTTCATCAGGCCTCAGGGGTGACTGGAAAGAATTTTCTAGAAGGAAAAAAAAAGTGGGGGAGGGAATCAAATGAGACATGGAGACTTCAATTACCTTTCACCCAGATTTGGGGTGTCTGGGGGGGACAGGGCTCCAGAGACTTCTTTGTTGTCCCCCTCCTCATCCCTCCATCCACCTTGGGTTCCCCTCTTTTTTTTCCCCTTCCACTAAAACAAATTTTGTGGTCCCCCAGGTTGATGGATAACCAGCAGCCTTCTGGCACTGCCAGGGCCTCTTCCGGGACCTTTGGCCCCTCAGTGCAATCCGTGTCTCCAGTTCCCCGCCCCACTTCCGGTCCATGCTCAACTCAGCACCCAGCGTCTCAGAACTCTGCCATGTCGGTTCCATTTTCCTTTCAATCCTGTTTCCCAAATGGGCCTGGGGCCCTGGGTGTAGAGTCTGCACACAAAACCCACAGAGGGGTCTGGGCCTCCCAGAGCACCCTTGGACTTCATTCCAGATGAGGTCCCAGGAAACGGCAAGGGCCCCAAGGCCCCAGGGGTGACACTTCTTTTATTTCCTCCCTCCCTGCCTCCCTCCCTCTCTCTTTTTCTTTATTTCCCTTCCTTCCTACCTTCCCTTCCCTTCCTTCCCTCCCTCTCTTTCCCTCCTGCCCTCCCTCCCTCCCTCCTTCCCCCCTCCCTCCCCCCCTCTTGTTTGCTACCATTCTGGGGCTTGAGCAAGCTCAGGGGCTGGGATTTTCTGCTCAAGGCCAGCACTCAGCCACTTGAGCCACACCTCCACTTTTAGTGGATTCATTGGAGATAAGACTCTCTGGGACTTTTCCTGCTCAGGCTGGCTTCAGACAGATCTCAGCCTCCTGACTAGCTAGGATAGCAGGCCTGGCTGGAGGTAACCTTTCTTCCTTTCTTCCTTTCCTTTCCTTCCTTTCTTCCTTCCTTTCTTTCTTTCTCTTCCTTTCTTCCCTTCTTTCTTTCTTTCCTCTTTATTTATTTATTTTTTGGTCAGTTGTGGGACCTGAACTCTGGGCCTGGGCACTGTCCCTCAGCTCTTCAGCTCAAGGCTAGCGCTCTACCACTTGATCCACAGCGCCACTTCCGGTTTTCTAGTGGTTTACTGGAGATAAGAGCCTCATGGCTGTTCCTGCCCAGGCTGGCTTTGAAGCGAGATCCTCCCATCTCAGCCTCCTGAGTAGCCAGGATGACAGGCATGAGCCACCGGGCCCAGCACTTACCTACCAAAACTTCAGCCACTTCAGCACATCAGGCTGTGCCTGGGATGCCTGGGACACAAGGGGGTGGAAGGCAGGTGAGAATGGACGTGGACTGCCCTCCTCCCTCTCCAGCCTCAGGCCCGCTCTGTCCCCAGCCACATACTCACCGAGGAAGAAGGTGTGGTTCCTCCCTGTAAGACAAGAGCAGAGGAGGTTGTTCGGGGCCCCAGCAGCCTTGGTGGGCTCTGTGTGTGACCTCAGCCTCACTATGGATTTCTATCCCCCACCCATTGGTCATGCTGAGAACATTTTCTCATGGAGACGAGGTTGACCGCGGGCCCTAAGCCTGCGAGATCGAGGCTGGTGGCGCTTTGGCTGCTGAGTAGGTAGAAACAGCCCACAGATCTTGGCCTGTTATGGACACCCACACGTGTTCACTTCATCCGTACTTCCCTCCCTCAGCTGCTGGGGCCTCAAGCTCTCATTCAGCTTGTTAGGCTCATTGGAGCTGCACACTCAGCCCCATATATGTATGTACGTATGTATCAAAATCTCAGGCTTTTGGGGCTGGGAAGGTGGCTCAGCGGTAGAGCGCTTGCCTTCCATGCCTGAGGCCCTGGGTTCGATTCCTCAGCACCACATAAGCAAAAAGAAAAAAGCTGGAAGTGGCGCTGTGGCTCAAGTGGTAGAGTGCTAGCCTTGAGCTGAAGGGCCGAGGGACAGCGTTCAGGCCCCACGACCAAAAAAAAGACAATCTCAGGCTTTTGCATAGGCTGGTCTCAGAATGCAACCCTCCTACCTCTCTGTCTCTAACGTAGCTGAGATTACAAGTGCATGCTACTAAGCTTGTTTATTGAAATAGCATCTCACTGTTGTTGTTGGTTTTTTAACCCCAGCTGGCCTCAAATCCACCCATGTTTCCCCAATAGATAGAATGATAAATGTGAACTACTATGCCTGACACTCCTACAACTGCTTTCTAAAAGGATTTAGCCCCCCTCCACCAATGTACCATGGCTGCACCACACACACACACACACACACACACACAAACTTTTTTGTGTGTGCTGGTCCTGGGACTTGAACTCAAGGACTGGACATTGTCCCTGAGCTTTTGTGCTCAAAACTAGCACTCTACTACTTGAGCCACAGTGCCACTTCCTGCTTTTTGGTGGTTCATTGGAGACAAGAGTCTCACAGATTGCTTGCTGCCCAGGCTAGCTACAGACCTCAGACTTCAGATGGCAATTCTCCACCCTCAGCCTCCTGACTAAGATGACAGGTGTAGCCACCCGTGCCCAGCTCTTTTAGCCATTTTAAAGAGCCCTGGCCAGTTGCTGCCTTCTGAGCTGTTCGCAGGGCACCCATGTGTCAAACAAGGCTGGGTCCAGACTCACCTTCGGGGGCGCCTTCATGGAGTTCTGCTGGCCTTTGTCAGAGGCGTACGCTTGCTGGTTGTACTTGTGGTTATGGGAGACAAGAAGGGAAAGAGTTGAAGGTGCTTTGTTCTGGGATAAGCCCTCCCTGCCCACATTGAAACTGCTCTGACTATTCATGTGTGGTTTTCTTAATTTTTGTGTTTGTTTTTTATTGTCAGTCATGGGGCCTGAACTCTGGGCCTGGGCGCTGTCCCTCAGCTCTTCAGCTCAAGGCTAGTGTTCTACCACTTGAGCCACAGCGCCACTTCCATTTTATTTTTCTGGTGGTTAATTGGAGATGAGTCTCACAGAATTTCCTGTTCAGACTGGCTTTGAATTGCAATCCTCAGATCTCAGCCTCCTGAGTAGCTAGGATGACAGGCATGAGCCACTGGCGCCCAGCACTATTCATTTTTTTATTCTTATTTTTTGGCCATGCTAGGGTTTGAACTCAGGTCCTCTCATTCTCTAGGCAGATGCTCTATGCCTTGAGTCATGCCTCTGCCACCTCTTCCTTTGGCTATGTTTTTGGGGGTTTCGTTGTGGGGCTTGAACTCTGGGCCTGGGTGCTGTCCCTCAGCTCTTCAGCTCAAGGTTAGTGCTCTACCACTTGAGCCATAGTGCCACTTACAGCTTTTCTGCTTATGTGGTGCTGAGGAATCAAACCCAGGGCCTCATGCATGCAAGGCAAGCACTCTACCACTGAGCCACCTTCCCAGCCCTTCCTTTGGCTATTTTTGAGATACAGTCTTGCTTTATTCCTTTTTTAAAACCTGGGCCAATCTGGACTGCAATCCTCCTGGTTATACTTCCTGTCGTAGCTGGGATGACAGGTGCACATAACCATGCCCAGCCTTTTCTGTTGAGGTGTGTGTAAGGGTGCCATGGAGCTCTGGGGAAAAAAAACCAAGCTAATTCCTCTTGGAAAGCAGTTGTAGGAGTGCTAGGCATAGTAGTTCACACTTATAATTCCATCTACTTGGGAGGTAGGAATAGAAAGATGGGTGGATTTGAGGCCAGCTGGATGTTTCTGAAACCCTTGCATGTGTGTGTGTGTGTGTGTGTGTGTGTGTGTGTGTGCATGTGCACGCATGGTACCAGTTCCGGGGCTTGAAGTTAGGGCCTGGACACTGTGCCTGAACTTTCCGTGCAAGGATAATGCTCCACTCCTTGAGCCACAGCCACAGCAGCTTTTTGCTGCATAACAGGAGCTCGCAGACTTTCCTGCCCTGGCTGGGTTTGAACATTGATCCTGAGCAGCTGGGACAGTGACCACGTGCAGATGGAGGGCTAGGTGGGCGCAAGGCCTGGGGGCTCACCTGTTCAGCACCCCCGGCCCTCTTCTGTAAGGAGACCACGTCTGAGTCCTGAGAGGAGAAAGCAGCTCTGTCATGGCTGTCACGGTCCTCTGATCCAGGCAACCCCAGCGCTGGTGCGAAACCTCTGCCCTGCCCGCCCTCGGCCCCACATCCACCCCATCATGGACAAGGCCAAGTGGATACCACGCCCCCCGCCCCCCACCGAGGGACAGAAGAGTTCACTCCACAGCTCAGCTGCACATGCTCACCAGACCTTTCTGGGTGGTTTGTTTTAATGGTCTTGTGTGTGTGTGTGTGTGTGTGTGTGTGTGTGTGTGTGTATTTTTTATGCCAGTCCTGGGACTTGAACTGGGGACCTGGGAGCTGCCCTGAGCTTGCTTGTTTGCTTGCTTGCTTGCTTGCTTGCTTGCTTGCTTGCTTGCTTGCTTGCTTCCTTCCTTCCTTCCTTCCTTCCTTCCTTCCTTCCTTTCTTTCTCTCTCTTTCTTTTTCTCTCTCTTTCTTTCTTTCTCTTTCTTTTTTGTGCTCTACCACTTGAGCCACAGCACAGCACCAATTCTGGTTTGTGCTGGTTCATTGGAGATGAGTCTCAGAGTCTTAGAAACCTTTCTGGCCGGGCTGGCTTTGAACCGTGATCCTCAGGTCTCAGCCTCCTGAGTAGCTGGGATGACAGGCGTGAGCCACCAGCGCCTAGCTGTCTTGGGTTTTTTATCCCCACACTCCTTGCTCATGACTCACAGGCTTTCTTATTTGGGGTGGCACAAAGCAAGGAGGTGGGTCAGAAAGGAGGGAGGGGAAGAAGCCAGAACACCAGAATCAATAAGCCAAAGGCCCTGACTCTCAGTTTCCCAGAATGGAAAGTTTTACAGTCTTACCTCAATCTCTTTCCAGTTGAAGAAAGGAGTTCTGCGTTTGAAATCCTGGAAGGGAGAAGGGAGGAGAGGTGAGCAGTCTCTCAGAAAGCCAGAAAACTGAGAGGGTCTAGGACAATCTTGAACCAGGCAGTGTAGCGCATGCCTGTAATCCAGCTACTCAGAAGGCTGAGATCGGAGGATCATGGTTCAAACTCAGCCTGGAGAAGAAATTCTATGAGCTTCTTATCTCCCAATGCACCACTATAAGCCAGAAATGGAGTTGCGGGTGAGCACTAGTCTCAAGTGAAAAAAAAAAGTTCAGTGATAGCACCAGGCCCTGAGTTCAAGTTCCCGGTGGGGGGTGGGGGTGGGAAAAGCTAGAGAGAGTTTGGGGCTCTGGGGTGTTGGGGGAGAGGCCCCATGAAGTCACTATGTGATGGCCAGACTGGGTGCAGTTAAGGAAGGCATTCATGGTGGGGGGTGGGGCAGGGATGATCCAGGACCCCCTTCCACCCCCCCAGGTTGTTGCAAGAGGGGACAGTTCCTACCTCCCAAAGTCGGCGGAAATAGAGCAGAGCTCGGGTGCTGGGAGACGGGACGTGACCCTGTGAATGAAAAAATGGGGAGACTTGTTTGCAAGGGCCACACTGATCAAAGGCCCAACTCACCCCCCCCGGTCCCCAAAACACAGGCATGTTCTGTCTTCTCCTGGTCCCCTTCCTTGGCAGGACATCTGTATAGCAGAATTGGGGGACCCAGACCTCCCCATTTTTTAAACCCCATCTCCAGTGCTTCTCTGACCCCTGATCCACCCACCCATCCACCCAGGACAGCAGTGGAGACGGAAGACTGGAGGAGAGACAGGCTGCGGAGAAGCACCATGGCTGGCTTCCGGCTGAGGGTTTGGAGGAGAGTCTTTTGTTGTTGTTGTTATTGGCTATGGGGTTTGAACTCTGGGCCTGGGTGCGGTTTGTGAGCTCTTCAGCTCAAGGTGAACACTCTACCACTTGAACCACAGCACCACTTCTGGTTTTCTGGTGGTTTATTGGAGATAAGAATTTCACGGTCTTTCCTGCCCAGGCTGGCTTTGACCTGTAATCCTCAGACCTCAGCCTCCTGAGTAGCTAGGATTACAGGCATGAGCCACTGGTGCCTGACCCTTGAGGGGACTCTTAAGTAGGGTTAATGTTGGGGGCGGGGCTCCTATCCCCTCCTCCTGAGCAAAAAGAAAAGTGTCTAAGAGAAAGCTTGAGGCCAGGCCCCGGTGGCTCACGCTTGTCACCCTAGCTACTCAGGAGGCTGAGATCTGAGGATCGCAGTTCAAAGCCAGCCTGGGCAGGAGAGACCGTGAGACTCCTATCTCCAATAAACCACCAGAAAACTGGAAGTGGCGCTGTAGCTCAAGTGGTAGAGCGCTCGCCTTGAGCTGAAGAGCTGAGGGACAGCGCCCAGGTCCAGAGTTCAAGCTCTGGGACCGACCAAAACCAAAAACAAAAAAGGAGGCTTGAAGAATGGCATTTTCTTTTTTTAGAGGGGGGACATTGAGGCAAGGCAGGGGAGTAGGAATGCTGCTTCTGAGGTACATAGGGACCTGAGGCTGCCACGATCACTGCACAAGTCCAGACGGCCCAGCTGGGGCTTGATGGCCCCGAAATCTTCTCAAGAACATTCCATAAGTGGTTGGGATCGATTTGAGCCTTGATTCCTTCTCAGAGACCCTGGCTCTCGTCCTGCCCCCTCCCTCCCCAAGCTGGAGCAGAGGCGAAGACTTCCTTCCTCCCTCCCGCCTCACCTTGTCCACAGCGTCCCAGTTAATGAAGCCCATCTTGGATTTTAAGTTCTGCAGAGAAACAGAAAGAATTGTCCAAACATCTGCTAACCAGCCAGAGCACTGGTGGCCAGCACCCAGCATCCTGGCTGCTTAGGAGGCTGAGATCTGAGGATTGAGGATAGAGGCCAGCCTGGGTGGAAAAGTCACTAAGACTCTTTTTTTTTTTAAATTTTTTAGTTTTTGGGGTCAGTTGTGGGACCTGAACTCTGGGCCTGGGCACTGTCCCTCAGCTCTTCAGCTCAAGGCTAGCGCTCTACCACTTGA
>NW_012267308.1:3801471-3857138 GCF_000151885.1 Dipodomys ordii
AAGGCTAGCGCTCTACCACTTGAGCCACAGCGCCACTTCTGGCTTTTTTCTTTTTGCTTATGTGGTGCTAAGGAATCGAACCCAGGGCCTCAGGCATTCAAGGCAGGCGCTCTACCACTGAGCCACCTTCCCAGCCTGTCACTAAGACTCTTATCTGTAGTGAACCACCAAAAAGCCAGGCTTCAGCTGTGGCTCACGTGGTAGAGCACTAGCCTTGAGCACAAAAACTCAGGGACAGTGTCCAGACCCTGAATTCAAACAAGTAAATAAATGAAAGTACTTGGGCCTGTAGGGCCATGGCCAGCGTGAGTTTGCCAAAGGAAGAAGGAACCCCAGAACAATCGTGTGAGACTCACCTTCCAGAAGTAGTCAAAGTTGAAGGGCGAGTTCGGAGAGTTCTGAGGAAACATACAGAAAAGGCAGGAGGGTAAGAAGTCACTTTGTGAGCAAGAGGCCAGGATAGAGCCAGAAGCCGGTGGCTGTCATCCTAGCTACTCAGGAGGCTGAGATCTGAGGATCACAATTCAAAGCCATTCTGGGGTAGAAAAGTCTGGGAGCCTCTGAGCGCCAACAAACCAGCAAAATTCCAGAAATTGAGCTGTGGCTCAAGTGATAGAGCACCAGCTGTGAGCAGAGGAAAAAAAAAAAAAGAGCTCAGGGACAACACCCAGGCCCTGAGTTCAAGCCCCAGGACCAGTGTTTTTTGAGGCAGAGTCAGGAAGTATGGTGGTCAGAGGCAGAGTGGGCCTGGCACTGAGGTAGTTGAGACTTGAACTCACCACTGTATTGAGTCCGCTGAAGGTGTCACCTCTTCTACTCTCCTCACTGGACCCTTGGCCCTGGGTGAAGGAAGGGGGTGCTGGTGACCATGCGAATAGGGGGCACACATCTGACACCAGCTATGCCGTCCTTCACGCAGCCCCTGCTGCCCCCACCCAAGCCCCGCCTTCCTGGAGTGATTGGCACAGTCTAGCTCCGCCCACCCCATCCTGGCTCTGGCCGCTTCCTGTCCTCACAGCACCACTGAAAATGATAAGCATAGCTCATGTGTGGGCCTACTGTGTGCTGTGCACTGAGTCTTATCCTACCACATTTCTGGGTGGATGATGCTTCTGTGTGTGTGTGTGTGTGTGTGTGTGTGTGTGATGTACTTGAACTCAGTTCCTGTGGAGTTGCTACAAGTCACTGTACTTTGGGTTCAAAGGTGGGGGTTCAAATACCACTTCTATACCCTGTCACGCTCTGTGAATATTGGCTTTCCGGGGGTCAATCTGGGACACAGAGACCTGACTTATTTTCCTTCAAGCCAACCTGGGCAGGAAAGTCTGTGAAACTCTTATGTCCAATCAATTACCATAAACAAGCAGGAAGTGGCACTGTGGCTCAAGTGGTAGAGCGTTAGCCTTGAGCTGAAGAGCTGAGGGACAGCACCCAGGCCCTGAGTTCAAGTCCCAGGACTGGCAAAAAAGAAAAGGAAAGAAAAGAAAGAGGGGAGACAGGAGGGAGAGAGGAAGGGAGGAAAGAAGGAAGGAAGGAAGGAACGAAGGAACGAAGGAAGGAAGGCAGGACATAAGGATTTTTCTGGTTCTTTTCCCTGGGCCTGGAGTTCTACCCTGTGCCCCAGGGTCCCTCCTGTCCCCTGGCTCACCTGATGGCCACTCTGTGAGCTCCCCAGGGGGTGAGCACTCTCTCTGCTTTCCTAGGGGGACAGAGAGTGGGAAGTGAGCAGGAGGGACAGCAGGACAGCAGGGTGCAGGTACAGGGTGACTTGGGGGTGCCGGGACCCCAGAGGAGCTCCTCGCTGGGCAGCAGTCCATCCTCTCTGGCAGACCTGTGCCCAGCTCTCATTGAGAGACCACATGAGTAGCTTCGGGACAATGTTTGTCCGTTCTTTCTTTTTCTTCAGACCTGTGACTTGTACTTGAATTCAGACCTGATGCTTTTGCTCATTGGCTGGTGCTCTACCAACTGAGCCACGCCTCCAATCCCTGTCTGTTAAATTCACTTGTACAAACTGCCCAAAATTCTCCCAAAGCATCTGGCTCTCCCCTGGTTGTCTTCCTCCTGTGTGTGTGCATGTGTGTTGGCACTGGGACTTGAACTCAGGGCCTAGATGCTGTCCCTTAGCTTTTTTACTAGCTAGCACTCTACCACTTGAGTCACACCTCCACTTCTAGATTTTTTTTTTGCTGGCTCATGGGAAGTAAGAATTTCATGGACTTTCCTGCCCAGACTGGCTTTGAACCTCAATCTTCCAAGCCCAGCAATTTCTCACAGCACCAGTTGGATGTAAAGTGAGAGACAGACTTGATTGACAGCTCCTGCTCTGTATTTCTTGTTTAGGACCGGCCCTGCTCTTGCTGTTGATTGACAGCTGGTGTTCTGGATTCCATGTTTAGGATGAGCCCTCCTGCTCGCTGATTGGAGATGGGCCTCAGGCATGGGGGGGCACCTGGTGACTCAGGCACTGGGCAGTCACAAGCCGGGGTCTGTGGTCCTTACCTGACTCCCAGATTCTTTGGCCATCCACACGTCATTCCCTGAATTCTCACACTGTGGAAAGGGGAGACTTTTAGTCCTTTCTGGGTCACCAATCCCAGCCCCTAAAAGGCAGCTTTTTTTCTTTTCAGAAGGGCTTCACCCTTGCTAGGCAGATGCTCTACCACCCGAGCCACACCCCCAGTTTAAATTTTTTTTCCAGATAAGATCTTGTACTTTGAAACCTAAGACCAGCCTCCATCCCAAAACCTTCTACCTTTGCCTCTGGAGAGGTAGATTATGGATCTGGAGAGCTGGGATTACAGACATGAGCCACCACACCCAGTTGAGATGAGGTCTAGCTAGTTTCTCACCCACTCCCTGCCCCAGCCTGGCCTAATTATGCCTCCCACATAGCTCGGATTATAGGCATGAGCCACTGCACCCAGCCCCCAAAGGGAAATATTTTCAGTAGCTGCAACCACCACGGTCAGCCAAGCCCACATCCCCCAACCTCCAAGGTTTGCTAACCCCGGTTTCTTTTCTTTCAGAGTTTGAGACTTTGATGTCCACCTTCCCTCCCTTCCTGGTCACTCGCCTCAGGTTTGCTCATGCTGCCTGTTCCTCCACCATTTCCACCGCCTCCACTGCTGCCACTTTCTCGGCTTCCACTGCTGCCACTTTCTCGGCTTCCACTGCTGCCACTTTCTCGGCTTCCGCTGCTGCCACTATTTTCTCGGCTTCCGCTGCTGCCACTATTTTCTCGGCTTCCGCTGCTGCCACTAGTTTCTCGGCTTCCACTGCTGCCACTATTTCCACTGCTACTGCTTGAGGAGTCAGAACCAGTTCCCTAGAAACAAACAAGAGCCCCCATCTTTAAAAGGACTTATAAAAAAGACCCAATTTTCAAGCCAGAGCTGATGGCTCACACCTGTCATCCTAGCTACTTGGGAGTCTGAGATCTGAGGATCACAGTTCATAGCCAGTCTGGGCAGGAAAGTCCATGAGAACTTTCATCTCTAATTATCTACCAAAAAGATGGAAAAGGAACTGTGGGTCAAATGATAAGAGTCCTAGCCTTGTTCGAAAAAGCCAAAGGACAGTGCTCAGGCCTTGAGTTCAAAGCCTGTGTGGAGGAGACCCTCCATCAGGTTCCAACCCTCTTCTCCACCCTCCATGCCCTCCTCAGCTGCCTAAGGTGTGTGGGGGTTGGGGGGTGGGGCATTTACCTGAACAGCAGAGTGCCAGGTGTGGCTGGTTGCATTTGGAAATGTTGAGATTTGGGGAATCTAAATTTTTATCCTGTCCATCTCTCACAGAGAGACAGAGTTGCATTCACACACACACACACACACACACACGTTTCCACCACTTGCCACCAGGGGGCGGACAGGAGCACACACAATAATGGTGCATTACCATCACCCACCACCAGGGGCAGGTTAGGGGCAGACAGAAGCGAGCGCAACTAATGCCGCATGCCACCACCCACCACTAGGGGCCAGCAGGAGCTCATACGCTAGAGGCCCATTACCACTGCCACCAGGCAGCAGGCAGGAGCTCACACACTAGTGGTGCATTACCATCACCCACCACCAGGGGCAGGTTAGGGGCAGACAGAAAAAGCGCACACACGAGTGTGCATACCACCATCCATCACCAGGAGCAGGCAGGAGCTCATATTCTAGAGGTGCGTTATCAGTATCCACCACCAGGGGGCAGGCAGGAGCTTGCTCTGCCCCAGCCCTTCCTCACCACCCCTCACAGAAGAAAAGCAGATGTGGGGGGGCAGGGTCCCCCAAATCCTTACCCTGGAAACGGAAAAGGACGTATCACAGTTAGGAGTTTCTCTGTCCTAGATGGAGGAGGAAAGATATTAGTACAAGAGGCTGCACATGAAAGATACTTCTCATTCTTACCGCCCCCTCTCTTGCTAATACCACAGACCCCAGGGAAGCTGGGACCAGTGCCCCCCCCTTTTTTCTGTACCTCCTTTTCTTGTCTTTTTGCCAGTCCTAGGGCTTGAACTCAGGGCCTGGGTGCTGTCCCTGAGTGCCTTATGCTAAAGGCTACCTTGTACTTGCACGCCCTTTGTTAGACCTTCTTTACCTGTGGACCCCAGTTGACCCTCCTCTCTGTCCTGGGGTTTGAACTCAGGGCCTGGGCGTTGTCTTTGAGCTTCTTTTGCTCAAGGCTAGCACTCTACCCCCCAAGCCACAGCACCACTTCTGGCTTTTTCTGTGTATGTGATACTGAGGAATCGAACTCTGGACTTCATGGATGCTAGGCAGGCTCTCTATTACTAAGCCACCTTCCCAGCCCTGGTATTTTTCTCTACCTTCCTTCCTTCCTTCCTTCCTCTTCCCCACCCTGCTCAGACAGGCTGATCAGGCCTGGAATCAAGGTGAGACAACAGGTAGAACTTTCCCATCTTGACAGGGCAGCTCTTGGGGAAGCTTGCCCTGCCCAAGTGGATGAGTAGGACAGCAAAGAGGGGGGACAGAGCCCCAAGAGGGGCATGGCTGACTGAGGCCAGCCACGCTGGCACTGTGGTGGCTCCCGGGGAACCCCAGAACTTCCCTCCTTGACAGGGACCCCCAGGACACACACCCCATCCCCGCCTTCAGCTGAGGGACAAAACTCACTCTGCTGGACCCAGAACTGCCGCCGCCGCCACCGCTGTTGCCGCCGCTGCCGCCACTGTTTCCACTGCCTCCACCTTGGCCACTGTGGCCGCCGCTGCCGTGGCTGCCGCCGCCGTGGCTGTTGCCACCAGAGCCACTGCCTCCCCCACCGCCACCGTTTCCCTGAGGGGCAGAGAAGAACAGGACGGAGGGGCCAAGGCCAAGATCATCAAGGCCTTGGCCCCCTGCCCATGCCCCCACTGGGCGCGGGGTGCCATGGGGACCCCCCCTTACCAACAAGTTGCTGGAGCTGCCCCCGGAGCCGGATGGCGGTGAGTTGGTGCACTGGCGGGGGGGGGAGGTGACAGTTTTGTCATGGCCAGGCTGCAGCCTGGGTTTCTCCCCTCCCCCCCTGCCCAACCCCCCATCGGCCCCCCCCTCCCAACCCCATGGCTGTCTCTGTCCCTCAGAACCCCCCCCCTTACCTCGGAACTACTACTTCGTACAGAGCCATAGCCGGGCTGCGCCACAGCTCCCTGCAGGAAAGGGGAAGCCAGGAATCTGAGATGCGGACAACACCCCAAAACTAAGGGGGTGCCATGTGGCTTGAAGGGAAGGCAGGAGGGTCCCCTTACCTGGTCGTTGGTCCTGAAGTTCAGCGGCCCCCCTGCGTTCCCCCCCTGGCTGGCGGAGCCGCCCGCAGAGTTGGTTCCAAAGCTGGCTTGGGGGCTTCCAGGGTGCGCGTGCCCCGAGGGGGACCAGGGCCCCCCAGCATTGCCCTGTGAGTTGAACATGCCATGGCCTCCAGAAGTGCCCTGAAAGGGAGAACGGCACATGGGGCTTCTCGCAGCCACGGCGCGCCCACTGGGCTGCTCAGGAGGCTGAGATCGGAGGATCAAGGTTCGAAGCCAGCCAGGGCAGGAAAGTCTACGAGACTCTTAGGTGTAATGAACCAGCAAAAAGCCAGAAGTGGAGCTGTGGCTCAAGTGGTAGAGCGCTCCCCTTGAGCCACTCAAACAAAAACCTCAGAGACAGGGCCCAGGCCCTGCGTTCAAAGCCCCAGGACTGGCACCCCAAGAGCAAATCCACTCATGAATGGCGAGGGACAGATGCCAGGGGCAGAAAGCGTTCCCACCTGAGACCCGGGGATCCTGACAACCATTTCCCAACCCTACCCGGGGTCCCCCTGGGGTACTCACCCACACCCCAGAGTGGTGGGTCCCCTCCAGTCCACGCCGGATCACGTCCTCTGCCTGTCTGCCCGCCTCTTCTCCAAGGCTGCGGGCAGCTTCTCCCAGCTCATGGCCTCCGTGCTCCTGGCCCAGGGCCCCCTGCACCCCTGAGCTGGCGGCCTCCTTAGCGCCTTGGCCCAGCGCCCCCTGGAGCCCCGCGCGGCCGGCGTCTCCCCCTCCCTGGCCCATAGCCTCATGCACGCCCTGGCTGGCAGCCTGGCCCGCGCCCTCCCCCACCGCTTCCCCAACTCCATGGCTAATGGCCTCGCCCAGGCCCCCGTGCTGCAGGGGGCCAGCCGCCCCGCTGCCCAGACACAAAGCTAGCAGGAGCCAGCCCAGGGACCCCCACACCTGCATCTCTCCCCCCAGAAGCCCCACGTCCTTCAGGCACACCCCCCCTGATCTTCTCCCTGCCCCACAGGCGCCTTTGGTTTTTCTTCCCCCGCCCCCCCTGGGCCTTCTCTTCCTCAGCCTTCCTTGGAAACGCACAGCCCTTTCTGGTCCTTTCTAGAATGTGGGTTCCCTGCCCTTATACTGTTGGTTGGGGACAGAGTTGACAGGGCTGGGTGGCCTTGGGTCCCTCCTCCCTGTGACTCAAAGCCCAGCCACTGATAGGGTAATGAGTCCTAATTGAGAGTGTTGAAACAGAGAGACACAGAGAGACAGAGAGAGACAGAGAGAGAGACAGAGAGGGCGCACTAGGCCCGGGGAGGGACAGAAAGAATGGGATGAGGTGAGTACAAAAAAATCTCTTTGTTACCCAACCTTTAAGAATTTGGGGCACAGGGTGGGGTGGGGACCAGCTGAGGAGCCACATACCGGGTCCCCAGAGGCTGGTAGCTGGGGACAATCAGAGGGAGAGGGCCCACTTAGGCCGATGGGGCCCCAAGCCAGAGAGGGAAAGAGGAGAGCCCATCTAAAGGGGACCGCCCACTGGCACACCCTCATCCTAGGTAAACCACGTGTCAGGGTACAGGGATCCATGCTTGGCCCCTCTCGGTCTGAGTTGGTAGGGGTCCCCTCCACAGGGCACCCCCCAAAGATGGCTGCTTTCTTATTCCATGGTATCGTCAAGTGACGGAGAGCCGATCGGGTGTTGCAGGCCTGAGTTCAAGTTCTGCCATGGGGCTTCCGGGGACATGGGGCAACAGACCCATGGGATTGGTGGTGGCCATGCCTCGGTTTACCCTTCAGCCCCGTCATGGAGAAAGCTGGGTGTGGAGCCAGGTGAGCTGGGCAGGCTAGCTCTCGAGGTGGGGGGTGGGGAGGGAGGGAGGGAACGGACAGTGGGAGGGAGAGACTAAGGGAGGGACCCCTGACCCAGGTCTGCATCCTGTTTACCTGGATGGAGGGACACATGTTGCAAATGCGAGGTGAGCTCAGGGCTGCCGCAGGGGAGGAGCACCCCAGGATTTACCACACCCCGGGGGCCCAGCCTTCCTCCAGGAGCCAGCACAGAGGGGTCACCAGAGGGCAGAAGGCCTCTGTCAGCACCCTGCTCCTCGCCTGACACCGAGAATTCAAGTCACCACCTCCAGCTCCTCTCGTCCCTCTGCTCAGCAAGTATGGCCGCTTCGGTTCTCAGCCCTCCCGGCCTGTATCGCTGGAATCCATCACTGCGTGAGGAGAGGCCAGTTTCCACGGGCCTTTCTCAATGCCTCTCCCGCTCCACCCCACGCCCGCACCCCAGCGCGTCTCGTCCAAACCCTCTTCGGCAGGTAAACACCATTCCTGCCCTGGCAGCCTCCATCTCCCGCCTCCCGCCTCTGCCCTCTGCCCGCTGTAATGAGGATAATAATGGTGCTCGTGGTAATGAGGAAAATAATGGTAGTCATAGGAGCAGATCCAGCCCATCCAACTGGACGCTGCTCTGGGAGATTGTCGCGCGTGTGTGTGTGTGTGTGTGTGTGTGTGTGCGTGTGTGCGCGCACGCTAGGGCTCAAACTCAAGGCCTGAATGCTGTCCTTAGTTTCTTCACTCAAGGCTGGCATTCCGCCCCTGGAGTCACAGCTCCACTTCCAGCTTTTTGCTGGTTCGCTGGAGACAAGGGTCTCATGGACGTTCCTGCCCAGGCTGGATTTGAACCCTGATCCTCAGACCTCAGCTTCCTGTGTAGCTAGGATGACAGGTGCGAGCCACCAGCTCCTGGCTTACTGAACCACTTAAGGGCAGACACAGGGGCTGTGGAAGCTCCGCCCCTTGTGTCAGGCCTGTCAATCACTCCAGCATACTCCCCTCCCCATGGAAGCCCCCTCCCCTCCCCTCCCGTTCCTTCCCCTCCCCCTCCTTCCCCTCCCCTCCCCCTCCTTCGTCTCTGAGGAACAGCTGAGGGTTGCAGCAGAACTCTGGGCTCCTGAGGCCCCAGCCTGCCCCACTTCCATCAGCCAGGCGTGTGGGGCAGAGAAGGGGCTCAGGGCAGAGATTTCTTCCCAGCCACTCCCAGAGAACCCCACATTCCCAGCGCTGATCCTCCCATTGCCCCCCAGCTTTCCATCAACAAGACCTTTCTTACACCAGCTTAGTTTCTGACTTGAGAATGTGTGAAGTTAGACACTCTGGCCTGCCATCCCAGCTACTCAGGAGGTTGAGATCTGAAGATTGAAGTTCAAAGCCAGCCCAAGCAAGAAAGTCCATGAGACTCTTATCTCCAGTGACCCAGCAAAAAGCCAGAGTGGAGTTGTGACTCAAGTGGTAGAGTGCCAACTTTGAAGGAAAAAGTCAAGCAATAGGGTTTGAGTTCAAGCCCCAGTATCTGTGCGCACGTGCGCGCGCATGCACACACACACACACACACCACCACACACCCCTTTTTGGAAAGGGCCAAACAAATGCTGGTGCTTTTTTTTGGGAGTGTGTCTGAACTGAAGGCCTTGAGCTTGCTGGCCTCTATCACTTGAGCCATGACCCTACTTATTTTTCAGATAGAGCCGCAAGTCTTTGCCTGGAGCTGGCCCCAGATAACCATTCTCCTGCCACACCCTGGTCATAGCTGGGATTCATAGGTCCATGCTATCATACCCAGCTTTTATTGAGATGAGGTCTCTCAAATTTTGCCTGGACTACCTTGAATACTGAGGCTCCGTATCTCTACAGAGTTACTGGGGATTCAGGCATGAAGCTCCATGTCCAGATATAGAAGCTCGGGTGTGTGTGTGTGTGTGTGTGTGTGCGTCTGTGTGTGCATCTGTGTGTCTGTCTGTCTTGGGGCTTGAACTCAAGGCCTGGGCACTGTCCCTGAGCTTTTTCTGCTCAGGGCTGGTGTTCTACTACTGGAGTCACAGCTCTACTTCTGGCTTTTTAGTGGTTCATTGGAGATAAGAGTCTCATGGACTTTCCTGCCTAGCTGGCTTTGAATGGCAGGCCTCAGATTTCAGTGTAGCTGGGATTACAGGCATCAGCCACAGCACCCAGCAGGGAAATATTCTTGATTGGAGTGCTGGCTTCCCTGTGCGATCTGGGTGTCCTGAGGTAATGCTCTCCCTCTCAGCCTCATGCCCATTGTTGGAGAGGGGGTTAATCATGGTCCTGGCCGCGTGGGAGGTGGCCAGGATGGAATGAATCACGTCTCTAAATGCTTAGCACAGATTCAGTTAGCAGCCAATAAAAGGTAGCTGTGCAGACCCCACCCAGACTCCTCACCCTGCCACCGGCCTGCGCCAGCCTGGGTGCAAACTGGCTTTTCCTCTCTCCATGCCTCCCGGCCTCTGTCCACCCTTCTTGGCAAGGAAACCCATTTCTCATTCATTCTGATCCCAGAAGTCTTTCTCAAGTCAGTTGCTCAAACACCACACTTGGGAGCTGGCCTTGACCTGGTGTTGGAACTCCTAACCAAGGAGGAAAACAGCTCTTCAGTGATACAATGGTGATACAATGACAAATTGCCACCACAATGTGAAGCCTGAGATGGAGGAGGGTGCAGGCCGGCGGCTCACGCCTGTCATCCTAGATACTCAGGAGGCTGAGACCTGAGGATCGCAGTTCAAAGCCAGCCTGAGCAGGAAAAGCCCACAAGACTCTTACCTCCCATTAATCACAAAAATCCAGAAGTGGAGCTACAGCTCCAGTGGTAGGATGCTAGTCTTGAACAAAAAGCAAGCAAGCAAACATACAACAAAAACACTAAGGGACAGCACCTAGGCTCAGAGTTCAAGTCCCAGGTCTGGCACACAAAGGAAAGAAAGAGGGGAAAGAAGGGAGGGAGGGAGGGTGGGAGGGAGGGAAGAAGAGTCAGGCACCGGTGCCTCAGGCCTTAATCCTAGCTACTCAGGAGGCTGAGATCTGAGGATCACAGTTCAAAGCCAGCCCAGGGAAGGAAGGTCCGTGAGACTCTTTATTTCCAATAAACCATCAGAAAACCGGAAGTGGCACTGTGGTTCAAGTGGTAGAGCGCTCGCCTTGAGCTGAGAGACAGCACCCAGACACAGAGTTCAAGCCCCATGACTGAGAAGAAAAAGAATGAGGAGGAGGAGGAGCAGCAGCAGCAGAGGTAGGAAGATCATCATCCAAGGCTAGTCCCTGGCTGAAGTTTAAGGCCTTAAGGTAGGTAGGTAGGTAGATAGATAGATAGATTAGATAGATAGATAGATGATAGATAGATAGATAGATAGATAGATAGATAGATAGATAGATAGATAGATAGATAGATAGATAGATAGGCAGACAGATAGACAGATAAAATATCGCTAAAAACTAAAGGACCTTAGAGAGTATTGTGCTCCCTGACTGCAACTTGACAGCAAAAAAAAAAAAAAAAAAAATGAAGGCCACAAGCAACTGGTGGTTCCCATAATCTCAGCTACTTAGGAGGCTGAGATTTGAAAATCACAGTTTGAAGCCAACCTGGGCAGCAAAGCTTGTGAGACTCTCATCTCCAATGAACCACCAAAAAGCTGGAAGTGGAGATGTGGCCCAAGTGGTAGAGCACCAGCCTTGGAGTGGTAAAAGCCAAGTGAAAGCCCGAGGTCCTGAGTTCAAGCTCTAAGACTGATGTATGTGGGTGCTCACACATGCACCCCCCCCCACGCGCGCGCGCACACACACACACACACACACGCACGCACGCACAAGCACTGCCATCTTGGCATCTTGCTGAATACAATTAGCACCCGACTCCTCACGTTTTAGGCTCCAGCTCGCTTCCCATTTTGATCACTGACACCTCGCTTCAGACTGCTTACTCGTCTGGCACTTAAAGGCCGACAGGAGAGAAGCATCGAGGGTCTCGGTGAGGGGTTTGCAGGGGCAGCGCTGGCTTTGCTGGGAAGACAGACCCTTTGCTACAATGCAATTACCTTTTATTTTTTTTTCCTTTCGAAACAAGAAAATCTTAAAGAAGATCTTGTGGATTTTTATACAGTGACAGATTTAAGAAAGCAGGTCAGGTTGCTGCTATTAAATGATACTTTTCACGAATTTCATTTTAGTAACCCTTTATGCATTTTTAATTAACCCATTTTAGCAAACCCTTATGTATTTCTGATAGATGCTTTAGGTACCGTTAAACAGGTCGTTGTACTCCCTCACCTCCCCCTTCCCCTCTCTACTTTCTGCCCTCCAGGGCTCTTTTTATTAATGGAATTTCTCCAGCTATAGAGGAAAAAAAAATAGTAAAACCCTCATATGTACCAAAGTCCTATGGACTTAATGAATTACTTTCTCCAGGGATACCTGGGTTTTATGAGAGAACAGAGCAGACGTGGAATGAGAGGAGAGAGATTGGGTGGGGGAAAGAGGAGCAGAATTCGTATACTCTTCAAATTATATGGCTGTTCTCTAGTCCCAGTATTTCTAGGATAAGTGACTATTAAGCAATACTCAGTGATCTACTAGTTCATTTGGGTCAACTGAGTACCTTCAAGATATTTAGCCCTTGGACTGAAGAAATGGCTCAAGTGGTAGAGCACCTTCCTACTAAATACAAGACCCTGAATTCAGACTCTAGTTTTTAGCTCTTGTGCTGTTCTGGAATCAGAGAGCTAATGCAGCCATACTTCTTGTCAGATTTTGATCGAACACAGGTTGTTAGATCATTCCCCTTGGTTCTATACCTAATGTAGGATAATAGCCATATATGATATCTCTACATGTGAACTTGTCATGACTTACAACAAATATTCCCTGATTTTTATATTTTGAGATAAGTTAGGTTGAATTTCACATCACAAGGGAAGTTCTCTGACAATATATATATATATTTTGGGGGGGGTGGTCTGGTTGTGGGGCTTGAACTCTGGGCCTGGGCGCTGTCCCTCAGCTCTTCAGCTCAAGGCTAGCGCTCTACCACTTGAGCGCTTTTTTTTTCTGCTTATGTGGTGCTGAGGAATGGAACCCAGGGCCTCATGCATGCAAGGCAAGTGCTCTACCACTGAGCCACCTTCCCAGCCCTCTGACAAAATATTAAGAGAAGAAAGAAGCAAACCAGTGTGACCTGTGAGAGCTAAGAAAGTCTTTCTGACCTTCTCCACAAAAGACCTTTTGGCCTGTTAAGATCTTGCTAGTGAAGAGTTTAAGAGCTAAGATAGGTTTGGTTTGTGCTGGAGTGTAACAGGAAGTGAATGCATTTTTCCCTTGAGCCCTGAGCCAGTGACTATGCCAAGGGGAAAAGCAGGAAGAACATACCGATTCATCTAAAGAAATCAACTAATATCAAAGGTTGAAGGTTATGATCACTGAAACGTCTGTGGTTTTGAATGATGCTTTTTCAAAGGCAGCTGGGAATCTTTCTGTGTTGTTGTTGCTAATGTACATGCACTAACTGGAGCAGCAGTTCCAGGGTGGGAGCCCAGGGCTGCAGATTCAAGTTAGTTCAAAAGCTAAATGAGGGGCTGGGAAGGTGGCTCAGTGGTAGAGCGCTTGCCTTGCATACATGAGGCCCTGGGTTCGATTCCTCAGCACCACATAAACAAAAAGAAAAAAGCCAGAAGTGGCACTGTGGCTCAAGTGATAGAGCGCTAGCCTTGAGCTGAAGAGCTGAGGGACAGCGCCCAGGCCCAGAGTTCAAGCCTCATGACTGACAAAAAAAAAAAAAGTATTGACAGGTGTGATTGGGGGAATTTAATAAAATGATACTGGTGGAATTTGAGTGTGTGTGGTGTAGGGGACAAGCGGGTGTCCACTGTAAGATTCTTCTATCTTTTGGGCATATTAGCTGTGTGTTCAGACTTTCACAGGCAGGGGAGGGAAGGAAATGCTGAGCAAGAGGCAGGAGCACCCCCATTCTGTATGGCCTCATCTCCCCCACAAAGACTACACTTCTCCCCCAAGCCGTTGAGATCAGGAGCTCTTCACTCTGGTCCCTCGGATGACTGGAATTTGGGAGCTGTGAGGACATGGTGGTGTCTCTTGCCTGGTGACACATCTCATGGTTTTGTCTATAATTGTGGCCTCAGTATGGGGAAGTATGCTGCCTGAGACACCTTCTGTAGCAACCTCCTGTAGTACAGGTTTCCCTGTGCCCAGGTGAGTCATAAGAGATATATTGGGTACCTGCGAGAGGCTAGGTTCTGACAAACAGAAAGCAAATGTAGTTCCAAGGGTTTTGTCTTTCTTTCTTTCTTTTGCGTGGGTCCTGGGCTTTGAACTCAGAGCCTGGGAGCTATCTCTGAGCTTTTGTGCTCAAGGTTAGTGTCCTACTACTTGAACCACAGCTCCACTTCCATCTTTTTTTAGATGAGAGTCTCACAAACTTTCCTGCCCAGGCTGACTTTGAACCCTGATCCTTAAGTCTCAGCCTCCTGAGTAGCTGGGATTACAGGTGTGAGCTTCTGCTACTTTCTTAGGGATTTCACTACATATGAGCTGCTGAGCCTCTGTTTCCCTCTTCCACCCAAGAAGACGAGAGAGGAGCCCTGTGTTTTGTGCAGCACTGGGGAGCTAAGGGCTCATCGCACAGTGGTTACAAAACATCATGCTCTGGGTTTTGAGCGGTCCATGAATCTGATGAATCTGTGTCCCTGCCCACGTCTTTGCTAAAAGGTTCTTCCCACCTTCCTCCCCTTCCCTCCCTCTTCTTCCCCTCCCTCTCCTCCCCTCCCTTCCCTTTTCCTTTCTTTCCTCCTTCCGTTCCTTTCTTCTTGCTTTCTCTACTTCTCCCTCTCTCCCTCCCCCCTCCTCCCCTCTCCCTTCAGTACCAGGACTTGAACTCAGGATTTGCAAGCTCTCACTTTTTTTTTTTTTTTGGTCAGTATGGGGCTTGAACTCTGAGCCTGGACACTGTCCCTCAGCTCTTCAGCTCAAGGCTAGTGCTCTACCACCTGAGCCACAGCGCCACTTCCGGTTTTCTGGTAGTTTATCGGAGATAAGAGTCTCACGGACTTTCCTGCCTGAGATGGCTTTAAACCACAATCCTCAGATCTCAGCCTCCTGAGTAGCTAGGATGACAGGCCTGAGCCACGGGTGCCCAGCCTCTCACTTTGTTTATTTTTTTCATTGAAGGCTCCTAACACTCTACCTCTTGAGCCACACTCCACTTTCAAAAGTTTTGGTGGTTTTATTGTTGTGTGTACATGTGCACGCATGCGTGTGTGTGTGTGTGTGTGTGCGTGCATGCATACGCATGTGCATGCCAGTTCTGGGGCTTGAACTCAGGATCTCAAGCTCTTCCTTGGCTTTTTTTTTCCTTCTTCACCCCAGGGTGGCGCTCTCCTACTTGAACCATGCTTCCATGTCTCTCCATCTTTTGGATGCCTGGTCCTTGTGCATCTGTCCTCTGATGCAGATCCACTGGTGCACACACACACACACACACACACACACACACACACCAGTCTGTTTCTCTCCCTCCACGTCCCGACCACACGCAGAAGTTGGGGTGTGTCTCCCCACCTCCGCAGGCCTCAGCCTGCTTCCCAGGTGGACACAGCCCCAGAACCTCTTACCTAAGTGGAAGATTTGTGGTGTGAAGCTTGTCCGGCCTGTCAGGTGCCCGGCACCACACACACAGGCATTGCACAACCAACACAAGCCACTATTGTTACTCCTGAATGTCTCCACCCTGTGACAACCCTGCCCCAGCCCTGGGGGGTTCCACCTTGGCACCTCCGCTCTCCCCCTCCACCATGACACCCGTGCCAGAGGCCCAGGCCCTGTACTGAACACAAAGTGTGGCTCAGGCCCTCGCTGGGCCTGTTACTAGGGAAACTTCAGCTCAATCTGCCCAAAGTCCCAGATCCACCCCCCCAAAAAAAATCTTTCCTATGTCACAGACACCACACACACACACACACACACACACACACACACACACACTCCTCTGGACAAGTAGCATTTGTGCTTCTTGCCCTTCCCTCTCTAGGCAACACAGCTGACCAGGCCGAGAGATGACAATGGGTCACAGACATTTATTCACAAATCTCAGGATTCCCCCCATCCCACCCCATCCCCCGCTAAGGAAATCCAGGAGCCTCCCCCCCACCCCCACCCCAGCTTCTCCAGGCCACGGCGACCAAGACATTGTCGCTGGGCATCAGTTTATGGCATGATGTCGGCGACGCTCTGCAAAAGAGGAGAGGAGAGGGGTGAACCCAGGATTCACCGCCATGAGGTGCCCCATTTTTATTTATTTATTTTATTTCAAGGGCTGGGTGGTACCTCTGAGCTTTTTTACCCAAGGCTGGAGCTCTACCATTTGAACCACCTCCACTTCTAGCCTTCTGGTGGTTTCATTGGTAATAAGAGTCTCATAGATTTTCCCGCCTGGGCTGACTTTGAACTATGGGCCCCAGATCTCAGCCTCCTGAGTAGCTGGGATGACAGGCGTGAGCCACCGGTGCCCAGCTGAAAGATGTTTTTTATACACTCTCCTTCCCTGACTTCCAGATGCCCTGGCATTGGTTTCTGTCGGTTTATGTTGGCTAGATGAAAATGGAAAGTTCCCTTTCCCCCCTCCCCCCAAGAGCAGAGCTTGGGGGGGACCGGCAGGCTGGACTAGTTAGGTTGGGGGATGCGATGGGAGAGCCAGTGTTATCATGGAGAAAAGGAAGCAGCCCTGCCCCGCACTCACCCTCCACAGAGCCCGCAAATCCATGAAAGGCTTGTTGGCCGACGCCTGGAAATCAAGGACAAGGTCAGTCACCAGCCTCAGCTCCCCCCCCACCCCACCAGGCCATCCTAGGAGGAATCCTAAATTGTCTCCATCACCCTCTTCCCCCACGTGCGGGGGGCGGGGGCATAAAGACTTACCCCAGATGCCAATGGCGTTGTGGCGGCCCCTCCTTGATGGCCGGAAGCCCCGCCTTGATGGCTGCTGCCCTGTGAACAAAGACCAGATCATCCTTCATGCAACCCCTCCATCCTGCAGGCCCTCCCGCATTCCCCTCCCCACCCCACCCCTGTCCTTCACCCCTCTAGGATGACTTGGGCCTGTCCCCTGACCTCAACACTCACTGTCCAGAGAGATCCCCCCCAAAGCCCACCCATGGCACAGAGCAAGCAGTGAGAAGAACTTCCTGTCCACCCAGCCTCAGATGTGTGTCTGATTCCTGTTAATATTTAGCCAAGCCCCCCATTTCTGTAAAAAGGGGCCTCAATGGAAAGAGGGGGGACCCAGAGGACCCCCACAAGGTAATGCCTACCAGGCCTAGTCTTAGTCTTAAGCCAAACATACACACACACACACACAAGTGTGCATGCACACCTGCACCTGCTTCTCTCCAAGCCTCGACATGTGCAAGTCTGACTTAGGGAACTCTCCTCATGGAAGACACCCTTGGTCTGGAACTCAGGGGTGTCCTTGAAAGCTGAGACCACTCTTCAAGATGGCATCTTAGCTTGGTCATGAAGCTTGGAGAATGAATGGGAGATAACTGTTTCTTTGGCTTCCAGAGGGGCCTCTCTCTACTTAAATGGCTAGTGGATCCTCTAGGAAGCCCCCCTTCCCTTATCAGAGCAAAGAAGAGAAAGAGCCAGCACCTGCAATTTTCCATCTGACACTGGCTCATGACCTTGGCAGGCGTGCCTCAGTCTCCCTATCTGAGCATTAAGGAATAAAGGGCCCATTTCACTACCTCCAGGCTCCCCTCCGCCACATCTGTACTAGAGAAATCTGATTTCTGTTCCTAGGAGAGGCTTTCATGTCCCCTCTACTCTATCCACCTTAACTAAGGACAGCTCCCTGAGGATGGGGACCCCTCTGCTCTGTCTGGAGTGGGCTTTGCAGATAAGATGCATCTGACCCAGCTCTTCTATAAAGAAGATGCAGAAGAAAGGAGGGGAGCACAGATACACAGCCACCCAAGCTTCTTTTTCTGCCAGTTCCAGGATTTGGACTCAAAGCTTGGGCCCTGCCCCTTAGCTTTCCTTCCTTCCTTCCTTCCTTCCTTCCTTCTTTCTTCCTTCTCCATCTTTAGGTTAATATCTACCACTTAGCTCCACTTCCAGATTTTTGTGTGCATGGGGGGGTGCCTTAGAGACAAGAGTCACATTGGCCTCCAACCTCCACCCTCGATCCTCAGATCTCAGCCTCCCGAGTAGCTAAGCTGACAGGTGTGAGCCGGCTCCCCAAACTTTCAGCAAAGGCTCCATGGGCCCCCCAAATATCCCCAGGGTTGAATCCCTCCCTCCTCCAGCCCCTAATCATCCCCCAGGGGTTTCTCCATTCCCCACCACCGTTCACCTGATTGGCCTCCTTGCCGGCTTGGTTGACCCCATAATGAACATTGTGATGCAACCTGTCCATTTCTTTCCCGGCCTGGTCGGCAGTATGGTGGACACCTTGGCCAAGTTTCTCCGCTTCCTTTCCGGCCTGACCAGCAGCATTGTTGAGCCCTTGGCCAAGCTTCTCTGCCTCCTTCCCGGCCTGATGGAACCCATCGTGGACCCCTGGGACCACCTTGTCTGCTTCCTTTCCGGCCTGTTCAACGGCATGGTGGACTCCCTGGCCAAACGCCTCCACCTCTTTCCCAACCTGGTTGACCCCAGCCTGAACACCAGGAATGATTCTTTCTCCCACTCCCCCGGCCTGCCCCGCTGAGTAATAACGACCACCGCCATGGCCAAACTGTTGGGCCTCCATGGCAGCATGGCTGAGCCCATGGTGAGCGCCCTGGACCACCGTGCCGCCCTCCTTCCCAGCCTGCTCCAGGGTGTGGTGAGCGGCCTCCCCTAACTTCTCAGCCTCCTTCGCTGGCTGACCAAAAGCATGGTGGGCCCCTTGGCCAAATTCATGACCAAACTTCTCTGCTTCCCTCCCGGGCTGCCCAAAAGCATCCTGGGCCCCTTGGCCAAATTTCTCTGCCTCCTTCCCAGCCTGCCCTGCTGCATGGTGGATCCCTTGGCCAAATTTCTCAACTTCCTTTCCAGCTTGACTAAAAGTATGGTGGACCCCTTGGCCCAATTTCTCTACCTCCTTCCCAGGCTCGCCAAAAGTATGGTGGGCCCCTTGGCCAAAAGGATGGTGACCCCCTTGGCCAAACTTCTCTGCCTCCTTCCCAGCCTGCCCTGCAGCATGGTGGGCCCCTTGGCCAAACTTCTCTGCCTCCTTCCCAGCCTGCCCTGCAGCATGGTGGGCCCCTTGGCCAAAAGGATGGTGACCCCCTTGGCCAAACTTCTCTGCCTCCTTCCCAGCCTGCCCTGCGGCATGGTGGGCCCCTTGGCCAAACTTCTCTGCCTCCTTCCCAGCCTGCCCTGCGGCATGGTGGGCACCTTGACCAAAAGTATGGTGGGCCCCTTGGCCAAACTTCTCTGCCTCCTTCCCAGCCTGCCCTGCGGCATGGTGGATCCCTTGGCCAAACTTCTCTGCCTCCTTCCCAGCCTGCCCTGTGGCATGGTGGGCCCCTTGGCCAAGCCTCCCAGCCTCTTTCCCAGCCTGCCCCGCGGCATGCCCCCCTGCCTCACTTCCCGCCTGATTGACCCCATGATGGATTACTTTGTCTGCCTCCTTCCCAACCTGTCCAGCAGCGTGGTTGACCCCATGGGCAAACTTCTCTGCTTCCTTTCCTGCATGTCCGACGCCATTGTTGATCCCATGGACCACCTTGTCCATGCCGGTGTTGACGCCCCTCTCCACCTCCTTGCTGGCCTGGCTGCTCATGTGGCTCAGTCCATTAAACACCTTCTCCACTTCCCTTCCGGCTTGTGTGAGGCCATTGTTGATGCCTTCCAGGGCTCTGCCCACCTCCCGCTCGGCGTTGCTCAGCCCTCGGTTGATGCCTTCGATCACCTTCTCCAGGGGGTCCTCGCTGGCTGCCCGAGCAGGCAGCGCCCCCAAAAGCAGGAGGAGGCAGCAGGAGCTGAGCACACTTGCTCGATGCATGTTGCTGGAGAGGAGGGAAGGGTGCAGAGAGAGGCCCGGGCGGCCAGCCTGCTATTTATCCTCCGCCTCCCGCCCTCTCCTCCACCCCTCGTGACTCAATTACCCTTGTGTGCAGCACAGACTTGGTTCCCCAGTCCAGGAGGTATTTCCCAGGGAGATTTGGGTTGAGCAATCTAAAAGAGGAGGAAGATGAGTGAGTCAAGCACAGACAAGATGCCCTGGCATTCTTCCCCTTGCTCTACTCAGGCTCCTCCACCCTGGAGGAGGCTGCCTACTCCACCAGCCAGCTCCTGGCTTTCTCTGTCTCTGTCTCTGTCTCTCTCTCTCAAATCCAGGTGGATAGGTAGCTACAGCTCCCATTTTCTCCCCTAAGGGACCCAAACATCTAATTTTCCCTAGCATGGAGAGTTCTGGAAAATGGAAAAGAAAAGAAATAATAGAGCCAGGCACCAGTGGCTCACACCTGTCATCTTAGCTATTCAGGAGGCTGAGATTTGAGGATCGTGGTTCAAAGCTAGCCTAGGCCAGGGGCTACCAACAAAAAGTTCTGAAGTGATAGAGTGCTAGCCTTGAGCACAAATGCTCAGGGACAGCGCCTAGGCCCTGAGTTCAAACCCCAGCTCAGGCACAAAATAAAAGAAAGACAAAAAGAGGTGCGAGGGAAGAGGAGGGAAGTACTCCAGGAGAATTGAGATCTTTTTCTATCATCAGATCTTTTTCTTTGAGGTTCCACCATCATTCTGCACCAGCCACACAGGCTGTGTCACAATTTCTCAGCAACTCCCACACTCGAGTCCTTGTGGCCTTGAGATCTCTGCTCTTCTTTGTCTAGAATACAGAACCCAGAGATTCGGAGTGGGGGGGAGGGCTCCTCCAATTCTATTTTAAAGCCTTTCCTGATGGTACCTGAACAGCCCAGAACATGGTGCAGAATTACTGTTATGCTATTCTTCAGAATTGAACAGCAATATGCCAGGCATGGCAGCTCACACCTGTAATCCCAGCAACTCAGGAGGCTTAGCTCAGAGAATCATGGTTCAAAGCTAGCTGGGAATGAAAAGTCTATAAGATTCTTTATCTTCAATGAGTCACCAAAAAAGCTGGAAGTAGATCTGTGGCTCAAGTGGTAGATCATTGGCCTTGAACAGAACAAGCTAAATCACAGCACCCAGGCCCTAGTTCAAGCCCCAGGACTGGCAAAGAAGAAAGGAAAGGAAAGGAAAGGAAGAAAGAAAGAAAGAAAGAAAAAAAAAGAAAGAAAAAAAGAAAGAAAGAAAGAGAAAGAGAGAAAGAAAGAAAAGAAAGAAAGGAAGGAAGGAAGGAAGGAAGGAAGGGAAGGAAGGAAGGAAGAAGGGAGGGAGGGAGGGAGGGAGGGAGGGAAGGAAGGAAAGAATCCAGGCACTTATTGGCACATGCCTGTAATCCTAGCTACCCAGAAGGCTAAGTGATATCTGAGGATCAAGGTTCAAAGCCAGCCTGGGCAGGAAAATCTATGAGACTCTTATCTTCAGTTCACCAGAAAACTGGAAATGGAGCTGTGGCTCAAAGTGGTAGAGTGCTAGCATTGAGCACAAAAGCTCAGGGACAGGCCCTGAGTTCAAGTTTCATGACCCCCCCCCAAAAAAAAAGAAAAGAAAGGAGAGGAAAGAGGGAAGAAAGAGAAAGAAAAGGAGAGAAAGAGGAAGGAAGGAAGGAAGGATTTACAACAATGTGAAAAATCAATCAGCACGGATTAGAGAAAGCCCTGGGAACAGAGTCCAAGCTTAAGCCTGAGTTTCTCAAGTTGCCCCAAAGAAGGGCATCAGGGGTTCCACAGCAGCCTGTGGGGGGCAGGGTCCCTTAGAGAATGTGGTAGATTTTAGAGACAGGATCATGTTGGCCAAACAGAAAGCCAGGCCTCCCGCCTCCCAGCCCTCAGGCCAGGGCAGGGGGCAGATTGCCACGTGCAGAAGCAGGACGCAGTGTCTCCTGAAAAGCCGGTTCAGGCAACTCTGGGGAGGGGCCTCCCCCCAAAAAAGACCTGTGGCTGCCAGCCAGAATGTGAGCAGGGGGCCAAGATGGCTTTCCTTCCTGCTCTCCTTTCCTAAAGCTTCCGAAGCCCTGAGTTAAATTCCCATATGTTGGCAGATCCGCTTGGGTTGGAGAAACCACACACACACACACACACACACACACACACACACACACACACACACACACACACACACACACACAGAGCCATGTGACTACAGAGAATGTGATTAAGTGTGTTGGAAGGATGAGTTGGGGGTAGCTTGTGGGTTCGTGGCCACATGTCTGCCTGGGAGCTGCTTTGAAGGCTGTGGGTGGGGACAGCTGGGTGGCAGGGGTGGAAGATATTTGGGTTTGAGCCTGCATGAGGGGGTGGCCGGGGTGGGCTGGTGGGCAGGCATGGCACAGAGGAATGGATGGGGTGTGTGAGCTGGGTGTGGTGCCCAGGTATGGTAAGTATCTACATGTGATTTCAAACCAGGGCACAGGACCCACTCCCCTCAAACAACCCATGGCTCCACCCAGAATCCACCACCCCCAGCTCAGGTCAGAGTTCCAGAAGTTTCTGCCACTTCCCCATCTCTGTCAACAGAGGGTGACTAAATTGGGCCACCCTGACAGGTTGGAGTTCATGAGATCTGTTTCCAAGTTTCTTTTGTTTTGTTTGGCCTGGCCTGGGGCTTGAACTCAGGGCCTGGATGCTGTTCCTGGGCTTTTGTGCTCAAGGCTACCTAGCATTCTACCACTTGAGTTATAGCTCCACTTCCAGCATTTTGTGGTTCGTTGGAGATAAGAGTCTCATGGACTTTCCTGCCCCAGCTGGCTTCGAATACTGATCTCCTTAGATCTCAGCCTCCTGAGCAGCTAGGATGACAGGTGTAAGCCACAGCTGACAGGTGTCAGCTTCGAGGTTGTTTTTAAATGCATTCCATCTTTCCTTCACTATCCTTTATGCATCCCTCCATTGCGTCTCAACCCCCATTTCTCTCCTCATATATCTGTTGTCACTTGGGACTGTGTGATGCAGGACTTTAACATCTGCCTTCCTAAGTGAGATTAGTTAGATTTATCCTTTCTTCTACCAGCAGCCTTTGCTAGGTAACATGGTGGTCCTGGGAAATCCTAGAGCAGAAGGAAGAAGTTTCAGTAGTTGAAGAACCATTCTGGCCTCTGCTGTAACTGCATGGACACACTCCTGCATCAGCCTCCTGAGTGCTGAGACTTCAGGTGTGTGCTACCAAACTGGATGTTTACCTGTTTGTTGTTATTTGTTTGGTATTAGGGATCAAGCTCAGGGGGCTTGGAGCTCACTTTATCACTTGAGCCATCCACTCTTGGCCAGTGTGCTTTTAGTTTGGTTTTCAAATAGAGTCTCCTCCCACTTTGTTTTTTATTTTATTTTTCACTTATGAAGGCAGATGTTACAGTCATGCATCAAACAGTCCCAAGTGACAGCAGATGTGTGAGAAGAGCAATGGGGGCTGAGATGTGATGGAGGGATGTTCAAAGGACAGCAAGGCACGGATGGAATGCATTTAAAAACCAACACTAGGGCTGGGAAGGTGGCTCAGAGGTAGCGCACTTGCCTTGCATGCCTGAGGCCCTGGGTTCGATTCCTCAGCTCCACATAAGCAAAAAAAAAAAAAAAAAAGCCGGAAGTGGTGCTGTGGCTCAAGTGGTAGAGCGCTAGCCTTGAGCTGAAGAGCTGAGGGACAGCGCCCAGGCCCAGAGTTCAGGCCCCATGACCGGACCAATAACAAACAAACAAAAAAAAACCCCAATAAGCTGGCGCAGTTGGCTCATGCCTGTCACCCACCCTAGCTTCTCAGGAGGCTGAGATCTGAGGATCAAGGTTTTTTATTTTTATTTATTTTTCATGACTTGAACTTGAAATCCAATGCTTACTTTTGCTTATTGGCTGGCACTCTACCATATAAGCTATGACTTCAATGCATCCTCTCACTTTTGCCCAGGCTGGCTTTTGACTTCAATTCTTCTACCTCTACCTCTTCCTGAGTAACTAGGATTATAGTCATGACTGGCTGTTTATCACTTTGGGTCTTTACCTTTTTTTCCAGGTCCTAGGGCTCTGTCCCTGAGCCTCTCTGTGCTCAAGGCTAGCACTCTACCACTTGAGCCACAGTGCCACTTCCAGCTTATTCTGTTTATGTGGTACTAAGGAATCGAACCCAGGGCTTCATGCATGCTAGGTAAGCACTCTACCACTAAGCCAAATTCCCAGCCCCATGGGTCTCACACATGTGGTTGAAAAGTTGTTCCTAGTGACTCTTTTTCAGTTCTAGTTTTGCCTGTGCTGGACTTTTCCCTCCATAGTTACGTAGGATCCTTGTGTGATGAATTGTTTGACTCTTGTCCTTGCTGTCCCGTCTTTCTCCCTCTTTCTTTCATTCTTTCCTTCTTTTTCCTCCTTCTTCCTCTCCTCCTCCTCTTCCTCTTCCTCCTCCTCCTCCTTTCTTCCTCTTTCCCTCCCTCTTGTACAGGTAATGGGGCTTAAACTCAGGGTCCAGGCTGGCACTCTACCACTTAAAGCCACAACTCCACTTCTGGCTTTATGCTGATTCACTGGATATAAGAGTCTCCCTGACTTGTCTGCCAAGGCCAGCTTCATGCTGTGATCCTTAGATCTCAGCCTTCTGAGTAGCTGGGATTAAAGGTGTGAGCACTGGCACTCGGCTCCCATTTATTTTCAGTTCTACTTGTCTCAAGCTATTCAAACAGCTCAGTCCCACCAACTACGGTCCCATAGGAAGTACTTAGAACCTTAGCTCCCATGAGTTGGAGAAGGAGATGATGTCACTTTGTGATATTATTTTTTTTCTTCCACCCTTCTTTCTAGGATGGTGACTCCTATCTGGTACAAGGCCCCACACCCCTTTGGTCACAGCTACGTGTTAACCAGCCTTACAGGTGAAGGTGCCTGGCCATGAGTCACTGACGTACAACCAAACCCTTACCCCTGGGCATCATGAGTTCACCCATACTCTTTGGTTTTGGTTATTATAAAGTTGCTATACAGAGGGGTTACAGTTACATGAGGCAGGTAAAGGGTACATTTCTTTTTGGATAATGTTACCACCCACACTGGTTCTTTTTTTTTTTTTTTTTTTGGTCATGGGAGCTGAACTCTGGGCCTGGGCGCTGTCCCTGAGCTCTTCAGCTCAAGGCTAGTGCTCTACCACTTGAGCCACAGTACCACTTCTGGCTTTTTCTGCTTATGTGGTGCTGAGGAATCGAACCCAAGACCTCATGCAAGCAAGGCAAGCGCTCTACCACTGAGCCACCTTCCCAGCCCCACCTGTTCTTGTAAACACTTACAGAAGGCCTGCTTTGTGTCTGATACTGTCAAAGGTGGTGAACACATGTACCAGAGTAACCCCCCTCCCGGGGAGGGCCTGAAGCCCGTTGGGGGCAGACAGGGAACTAGTGAGTCTGTCGCTAGAGCCTAACTATGTACTGGAAGAGCTACAAGGACAAACAATAGGCTGCTGTGAGAAGACTTAGAAGACCAGAGCATGCCTCAGTGGTAGAGCACCTGCCTAGCAAGTCTTAAGACCCCGAGTTCAAACCCCAGTGCCGCCAAAAGACTGGCCAGGCGCTGGTGGCTCATGCCTGTCATCCTAGCTACTCGGGAGACTGAGAGTGGAGGATCAGGGATCAAAGCCAGCCGGGGCAGGAAAGTTCATGAGACTCTCATCTTGCATGAACCACCAAAAACAGCTGGCGGTGAAGCTGTGTTCAAGTAATGGAATGACAGTAAAAAAAAAAAAAGTTCAGGGACAGAGCCCAGGCCCTGAGTTCAAATCCCAGAACAGACACAAAGGAAAAAAAATATGATCAAACTGAGCTGGGGAGGGTGGAGAGACAGCACAAAAACACAGTGCGAGGGAGGGAACAGGAGAGACTAGGAGAAGCCAGGAGCAACCCAACTAGACCGCCTGAATCGTGCACTGCAGCTGCGCCTGCGCAGGCTGGTGCGAGCTGACGTCACAAGCCCCTGGGGCCGGGTGGAGGCCGCCCGTGGCCCCGCCCCCTCCGCTGTGACGTCGCCGGGCACTGTGACGTCTCCGGGTGGAAGCTCTATCTCCGGGAGGTCTGGCGGGGGCTTCACACTTCAGTAACATCACCGTGAGGCCTGGGGTGGCCATGAGACCTTGAGGGAGGCCATGTCGAAACGCGACGTCGTCCTCACCAATGTCACCGTTGTCCAGCTTTTGCGACAGCCATGCCCGGGTGAGGGGGACATGGAGGGGTGGGGGGAGCACCCTGAAGTGGCGGGGTACCCCTGTAATCAGTGCTGCCCAGTGCCTCCTCCTCGCCTCCCCCCCTACCCCACACCCCGGTTTGTTTTGGGGGCGGGAGGCTCCACGGGGGAGGGGCTGGCACCTTTGACCCCTGGGCAGAATCGAGGTCCCCCCCCCCCGTAGGATCAGGGGAAGGAGCAGAAGAAGGTAGGCGGGCTGGTTTCCCCCACAAGGCCGCCAGGGATCGTGGACGGGCTTCGCGCTGCCCGGCTTTGCACCAAGGGCAGTGCTGATCACGGCCTCCTCGCTGAAGTCTCACAAGTGGCAGGCGAGGCCAGGGTGTTCACCGTGCCCATTCTAGAGCTGCCAACAGAGGTCGAGGCAGGACACAGCCCTTCCCTGCCTCTCCACCAAGGAATGGCAGACTCGGGAGTCCACCCGTGGGGGCAACTCCTGATTCCTGCTCCTAGCCAGCGGAGTGTGTGTGTGTGTGTGTGTGTGTGCCTACTGCACAGATATACACACACAGGCACCCCAGGAAAACAGTTCTAGCTCCCCACCATTGTGTGAATACCACGGTTAAAACTCGGGGGCTCTAGTTTGCTCAGCTTGCTTGATCCACTGACACTCTGTACCACATGAGCCACGCCTCCAGCTCAACATTTTGCTGGTTACAGGTTGGGAGATGGCATCTTGCTGACTTTTCTTCCCCTGGGGTTGGCATCGAACCATGGTCCCTCCAGGTCTCAGCCTCCTAAGTAGCTAGGATTACAGGTGTGAGTCACCCCACCTGTCTTAGGGTCTCACTTCCCACAGGTGGAGTGAGAAGAGCCCAGGACACAGCAGGAGATGGGGGGGGGCCGGGACACCCAGCATTAGCTGACCTCAAGATCCCAGAAGGCATTGCAGTAGATGGGGTAACAGGCAAGGCCTGGTTGTTCTGTGGCCTCCACCCTCATTGTCCCTTCCAGAAAGTGGGTTCTCTAGTGCACACCTCACACAGTAGGGGGCTGAGAACAGCACCCAGCTAGTACAGAGGCTATTTAATCTGCCAGCTCCACTTCCAGGTGGTTCATTGGAGATGTGTCTCACAGACTTTTGTGCCTGGGCTCCCTTCAAACTGTGATCCTCAGATCTCAGCCTCCTTAGTAGCTGGGATTACAGGAGTGAGCCACCAGCTGAGGCCTTCCATCTAAAGGCTGCTGAGTGAGCTCACAGTTCCGATCTTATTGCAGGTGTTCTTAAATGTCCTCCCTTTATGTTAGCAATAACAGAGCCTCCAGGAATGCAAACATCTTCTAGGTCACTGGTGTGACCAGAGCCTCTGCCACCAGTAAACACTGAGTGACACCCTATAAACATGCACTGACCTCACAAACACACACAGATCAGTGTTGAGCCACAGGTCTGAGCAGCAGGCAGAAGTCAGAGATAGAGGCAGGGCCCCTAGCTCCTGGCCTATCAATCTCCAGAACGCTTTTGATTTCAGTACCCAGGACAGCTCCACCAATCCCCCGCTTGCCCTCCCCCACCCCCCTTCCAAATGCTCATAACACAGTCTTTCCTGTCCAGACTGGCTTGGAACTGCGATCCTCAGATCTCAGCCTCCTGAGTAACTAAGATGACAGGCGTGAGCCACTAGTGTTCGGCTCCCAAGAGCTTTAGTTACCTGCTCTGGCCCATGTGTGGCCAGTGGCTGAGCAGGGACTGGCACTCAGGCCTGACTTCTCAGCTTGAAATACTCTGTCACCCTCTGCCCAGCGTCTCACCCAAAACCAGGCAGAAACACACCTGTAAGCACAGGATGGAGGTTGGAGTGCAGAGACAGTGGGTGCTAATGAAGGCTTTTCACTTATGCAATAAAGTTAGGATACACGCTGCCTCCTCAGCTTCCCTGGGCATGAGAACTGTCAGAGTGCTTGTTGAACATGATATTCTTGACCAAGGGTGGTAACATACTTCACGTCTATAGTCCCAGCTACTTGGAAGGTGGATGTAAGAGGACTGAAGTTCTGAGTTCAGCCCAGGGGGAAAAGTTAACAAGACCTTGTCCCCAGGACAAGCCAAATGTGGTGGGACATGCCTATAGTCCCAGCTGCTGGTAAGACAGAAGTAGAAGGACTGGTAATTTAAAACCAGCTCGGGTAGCCGGGCGCTGGTGGCTCATGCCTGTAATCCTAGCTACTCAGGAGGCTGAGATCTGAGGATCGCGGTTCAAAGCCAGCCCGGGCAGGAGAGACCGTGAGACTCCTATCTCCAATAAAACCACCAGAAAACCGGAAGTGGCGCTGTAGCTCAAGTGGTAGAGCGCTCACCTTGAGCTGAAGAGCTGAGGAACAGCGCCCAGGCCCAGAGTTCAAGCGCCACGGCCAACAACAACAACAAAAAATAAAATTTAAAAAAAAAAACAGCTCAGGTAAAGTTAACCTGAGCCTTTAGCAAAATAAAATGTAAGTAAGAAAGCCATGTGACTTAAGCAGTAGAGCACTTGCCTAGCAAGCCTGAAGCCCTAAGTTCAAATCCCATAATGCCTAAAAAGGGAGGGAGGAGCCGGGCATTGGTGGCTTGTGCCTGTAATTCTACCTACTTAGGAGGCTTAGGGGCTGGGAAGGTGGCTCAGTGGTAAAGCGCATGCCTTGCATGCCAGAGGCCCTGGGTTCGATTCCTCAGCACCACATAAGCAAAAAGAAAAAAGCCGGAAGTGGCGCTGTGGCTCAAGTGGTAGAGCACTAGCCTTGAGCTGAAGAGCTGAGGGACAGTGCCCAGGCCCAGAGTTCAGGCCCCATGACTGGACCCAAAAAAAAAAAAAAAAAAGGAGGCTTAGATCTGAGGACTGCAGTTCAAGGCCAGCCCAACAGGAAAGTCCATGAGACTTATCTCCAACTAAGTACCAAAAAAAGTAGAAAGTGGCACTGTGGCTCGAGTGGTAGAGAGCTAGCCTTGAGGAAAACAAATTTCAAAATCAGGGACAGCACCCAGGTTCTGAGTTCAAGCCCCAGGATCAGCACACAAAAAAGAGGGGGGAGAGGAATTCTTGGGCCTCAGTACAAAGCCACTGAGTCAGAGTTATCTAGGGAGAGGCCTCCCTAGGTGGGTCAGCTCATCAGAAACATTTGGGGACTCAGAATGACTCACTGTCAAATTCCAGAAATGATTTGTGAAGGCCAGACATGATAGTGCCCATCTGTAATACCAGCTATTCAAGAGCTGGAGATAGGAGGATCTTTGTCTGAGGCCACAAGAAACATAAAGTCAGGACTGGAGGCATGGCTCAGTTGGTAGAGCTTCAGCCAACAAGCAAAGTGTCAGGCACCAAATTCAAGTCCCAACAACAATAAAAAAGAAATATAAAATCATATCTGAAGAACAAACTAAAAGAACTGGGAACCTGAATCAAGTGGTAGAGAGGCCCAGGGTTCAATCCTCAGAACTGGAAAAACAACAAGAAATGGTCTTGAAATAGAAAGCTGTGAGAAACATTTCTTAATTTTCTATCTTCCCTGGTCCTCACAGTGACCCTCTGAGAGAAAACACCCTTTGCACTCCATTTTACAGAATAAGAAACTGAGGCGCCAGGCATGCATCCTTGGAGCAACAGCTAAAACTACATCCCCACTGAGCAGAGCAAACAGAGTAGAGGTTCTATTCACAGCGCTGACCTTTTAAAACCACCTGCTCCCAAGCCAGGCACTGGTGGCACCTGTAATCCTAGTTACTCAGGAGGCTGAGATTTGTGGATTGCAGTTTGAAGCCAGCACAGGCAGGAAAGTTCATGAGGCTCTTATGTCCAATGAACCACCAGAAATTGGAAGTGGAGCTGTGGCTCAAAGTAGTAGAGTGGTAACCTTGAACCAAAAAGAAGCTCAGAGACAGCACCCAGGCCCTGAGTTCAATCCCACGACTGACAAAAAGACACACACACACACACACACACACACACACACACACAGTGCCCCTGGCTTACCCTATGACTCAAGTTTGAGAAATACCATCAACAACAACAAAATAAAATGAACCAGGTGCTTGTGGCTCACACCTGTCATCTTAACTATTTAGGAGCTGAGATCTGACAATCATGGTTCAAAGCCAGCTTGTATGGGAATGTCTATGTGACTCTTATCTCCAATGAGCCACCCAAAAGCCGAAAGTAAAGCTGTGGCTCAAGTGGTAGAGCTCCAGCTTTGAGTCAAAACGCTCAAGAACAGTGCCCAGGCCCTGAGTTCACAGACACACACAGACACACAGACACACAATCTGTTGTTTTTTTTAATGAGAGGGAGACAAGCGCTCTCCTTTCTTGCTCCCAGGCTGCTGGGGGTGTGGGGGAAAGTAACACAATTGGCCACCAGAGGCCAGGAACTCCACAGGTTGGGGCTGGGGGGAGGAGCAACAATGGCTTATTCTTCACACAGCTGCCACAGACCATTGTCCCCTCTCTGACTCTCCTTCCCACAGTGGTCAGACCCCCTCCTCCCCCACCACCTGATGAGCCTCCTCCACCCAGGCCAATAAGGGAGGAGCCAGCAAGGGAGGAACCCCAAGTCCAACCACCACCCCCACCCAAGCCGTCCCCTGAAGTTCCAGAATTGATCGTGGGCATCAATGGGTAAGGCCTGAGTGGGTAATTAATGTCAAACTCCCCTACCCCCAAACCTGATCAGGTGACCAGCTGGAACATCTCTCCATTTCTATTCCATTTCCATGACTGTCCACAGAGCAGGGATACCTTGGACAGCTCCACCTGGGGGACTGGAGGAGGGGGAAACGTTCAAATACCCAACCAGATGGAATTAAGTGTAGGCCTTACCAACCTGGTCAGGAAAGGGGCCATGCATGAGGCTGGGGTGACTGAAGCTTAGCCAGCTCTGCACCTTGCTAGAGAAAGCCTGGCGGCCCCGAGTTCCCACCTCTGCTGAGGCGCCAGTGGGATTCCCTCTTAACGTGAGTTTTGGTGGGAGAGGTATGTGTTGAAACCACACACCCCCTCCAATTCTCTCCCCTCACCTCTTCCTCGGCATGGTGTTTCCCTGGACAGATTCGGACGCATCGGTCGCCTGGTGCTGCGAGCCTGCATGGAGAAGGGCGTTAAGGTGGTGGCAATAAATGACCCATTTATCGATCCAGAATACATGGTGAGCAGCAGACTGGGGGCGGGGGAGGGAGCAGAGGGGTGGGATGGAGGAGGAAAATGAGGGAGGTCTCCTAGAAAAGCCCTCAGATAGCTGGGCATCGGTGGCTCACGCCTGTCATCCTAGCAGCTCAAGAGGTTGAGATCTGAGGATCAGGGTTTGAAGCCAGCCCAGGCAGTAATGTCTATAAAGCTCTTAACAGTAATTAACCAGAAAAAAAGCCAGAAGTGGAGGTGTGAAAAAAAGTGAAAAAAAGCTGAGTGAGAGCACAAGGCCCTGAGTTCAAGCCCCCCCGCCAGTACTTACTCTCACCCAAAAAGGCGGAACTTCCAGCCCAGGGGCAGCCCTCTGGGCACCTCCTCCTCCTCTAGACTAGGACCCCCTGTCCCCTGCAGGCATATATGTTCAAGTATGACTCGACACATGGCAGATACAAAGGGAATGTGGAGCACAAGGGTGGACGCTTGGTTGTGGACAACCGGGAGATCTGCTTGTACCAATGGTAGGTAACACCAGCCCCTTCGGTGGAGTTTGTAGTCCCACTCTGTCTAAGAGAGAGGGGGGGAGAGAGGGGGGGAGAAAGAGGGAGGGGAGAGGAAGGGGGGAGAGAGAGAGAGAGGAGAGAGTCTGTCTGTGGGTATGCATTTGGAGACAGGGTTAAAAAACGTCCTTGGCCCCTACAATGATCAAGAAGTATCTGCAGCCCCCCTCCTCTATTCTCAGGCATAGCAATTGCTCTACCTAGAGTCAGACACTAATGGCTCACACCTGTAAACCTAGCTACTCAAGAGGCTGAGATCTGAGGATCTCAGTTCAAAGCCAGCAAAGGCAGGAAAGTCTGTGATACTCTCAACTCTGATGAACCATCAAAAAGGTGGAAGTGGCAAGTGGTAGAGCGCCAGCCTTGAGGAAAGAAAGCTCAAGGACAATGTCCAGGCCTTGAGTTCAAGCCCAGGACACACACACTCTCTCTCTCCTCCCCCTCCACAACAGGACTCCAGTGGTAGAGTGTTTGCCCAGCATTGGAGAGTCCCTGAGTTCAATTCTCAGTGGGGGGGGGGGAGGGGAACTCTATTCAAGCCACAGAAAGCCATGCACACTTTTCCTCTGTAAGCACACTGCCTGCAGCCTCTGCATACAGAGTCTGCCCTGCGGATGCCAGGAAACTTCCTGGCATTGGGCCAGGGGCTGAGTGCTAAAGACTAGAGGGGCTAGGCGGGCTTCAGACGAGGGTGTTCAGGGCTGGGAGCAGTGTACAGCCTCGCAGGCCTTGACAGCACAGACTCTGCGCTCTGGTGGGTACCGAGTGTGATGCGGGATGGGAGTGGAGGAGGGGCAAGGCCCAGCAGCTGGGCATCCATCTGGGCATGAGGGAAGGGAGAGGGTGGTGGCCGGTCAAGCAGGTGTCAAGTCAGCCTTTCAGTGGTGAAGACTAAATTCTGAAGCCCTGGACCCGACTGCCCCCCAGAAACACTGATCTTACCCCCCCTCCACAGCAAGGATCCCAAAGAAATCCCCTGGAAGGATTTGGGGAGCCCCTATGTGGTAGAGTCTACGGGTGTGTACCTGTCCCTAGAGGCTGCTTCAGTAAGTCGGGGTGTGGTGTCCAGGGCTGGATGGGGTGGGGGTAGGGACACTTGAAGCACCTGATCTCCCCTCCCCCATGCCACTTCCCCAGGCACACATCAACGCCGGCGCCCAGCGTGTGGTCATCTCCGCGCCCTCCCCGGATGCTCCGATGTTCGTCATGGGTGTGAATGAAAAGGAATATAATCCTGGCTCCATGAAAATCGTCAGGTAATGCCCAGTCTCAGAGGTCACCCCGACTACCGGTTAGACATGCAGGGCTGGGATAGGGAGGGGTTGAGTGGTAGCCAGCTTTGCCTAGCATGTGCAAAGGTCCTGAGTTTCCATCCCCTGCCCCGCAAGGGGGAGAGGAGGGAGCAAGCCCTCCAGAGAACCTGTTTAGGATGCTTCCTCCTCCCGCGCCCATGGCACCTTGTTCACCTGGGGGAGGGGCGCCTTACTGGCCTTGGTGCATACCCAAAGACTAAGGGCACCCACCCCTCGACTGTTTCAGCAATGCATCCTGCACCACCAACTGCCTGGCCCCCCTCGCCAAGGTCATCCATGAGCGATTTGGGATTGTGGAAGGGCTCATGGTAAGTTGAGGCTGGATCTCGGGGGGAGGCGGGGGCAGGGGATGTCACAGAAATCCAATCTCTTCTTCCCAAATATGGAGTCAGCAGAAAGACATCTCCAAAAGGAAAAGATACCCCTAACCCTCAGGCAAGGCTGTTGTCAGCCCAGGATGGCCCATAGGCCTCCAACCCTCTTCTAGGAGAGACAAAGCCTTCAGCTCAACACCCTCCTTTTTCCCCAAGACCACAGTCCATTCCTACACGGCCACTCAGAAGACCGTGGATGGGCCATCGAAAAAGGCCTGGCGAGATGGACGGGGTGCCCACCAGAACATCATCCCAGCCTCCACAGGGGCAGCCAGTGCTGTGGGCAAAGTTATCCCAGAGCTCAAAGGGTAGGAGGACCCTGCAAGCGGGGTGGGGACCATGCCCCTGGGACTGGAGGGTCCCTGATCCTTTGGTTTACCCAGATGCAAGGCAAGGTGTCTGGGTTCTGAGTCCCACCCCTCATGTGGAATTCTCCAGGAAGCTAACAGGAATGGCCTTTCGGGTGCCAACTCCAGATGTGTCTGTGGTGGACCTGACCTGCCGCCTGGCCCGCCCTGCCCCCTACTCTGCCATCAAGGATGCTGTAAAAGAAGCAGCCAAGGGGCCCTTGGCGGGCATCCTTGCGTACACCGAGGACCTGGTAAGACCTAAGACCCTGGAAGGGAAGAGTGGAGGCTCCGAGTTCTACTTGCTCTCTGTGAGAACTGTTCTCAGTGTACCAACACAGGCACTGCAGAGCTAAGCACATACACTCCTGTCTCAGGGGTCTTTATACCTGAAGTTGCTTTAGCCTGTAACACTGGACCCCAGTTGGGTTTGCCCTCACTTCCTCCCCATGTGAACTCCAATCCACCCTCCTTCATGCCAGGATCACGTGGTTCAGATCAGATATCAACCCTCCTGCTGGAAACCCTCCCATGTCCCTTTTCACCAGCGGGGACTTCCTTCCACCTCAGACCCAGTGCTGAGTGAAGGAATGGCCAGGCCTCTGCCATCAAAACCCAGGTTTCAATATGTAATCATGCTATTCAGTAGACCCTACATGGAAAATGAGCTATGCAACTTGTGAGCAGGGATGGGAGGGGGAAATTGGGGGGAAAGGGAAGGAAGAAAGGAAGGAAGGGAGGGGAAAGTACTCATTACTTGACTCATGAAATGGTAACCTCTCCGTCCAACACCTTAATAAAACTATATTTTTTAAAAAAGAAAAACGAGTTCAAGGCTACCCCATATCCATGCCCAAGTTACCTGCATTGTTCCCCGAATGTTTAAGGATATTCGCAATGGTGTGTCCTCTGTGTGTATATGTATGAGACGGTAATGGTGCTTGAACTCAGGGCCTTGAGAGCTATCCCTTAGCTTTTTCTGCTCAAGGCTGGTGCTTCAGCACTTAAGCCACATCTCCAGTTCTGGGTTTTGGTGGTTCACTGGAGATTAAAAAGTGTCTCACAGTCTTATCTCCCTGGGCTGGCTTCGAACCCGCGATCCTCAGATCTCAGCCTGCAGAGTAGGTGGGATTACAGGCGTGAGCCCCCGGTGCAGGGGCCGTGTGCCCTTTCCCCAGGCACGGAACTCTCAGACGGACGAGGTGCCTAAGAGGGGGTACCTGGCCTCCTGGGAGGTCTTTGCTAAGTTGCCCCCCCATCTCTGAAATCCCGACACGCAGGTGGTCTCCACGGACTTCCTCGGCGATACCCACTCGTCCATCTTCGATGCGAAGGCCGGCATCGCCCTCAACGACAGCTTCGTGAAGCTCATTTCCTGGTAAAGGAGTTAGATGACTGCAGGGGAAGTCTGGTGGTGGCGGGGTCGGAAAGACAGACACACACACACACACCCGCCCCTCCTCGACGCCTTTGTCTTCCCTTTCCTCAGGTACGACAACGAATACGGCTACAGCCACCGAGTAGTCGACCTCCTCCGCTACATGTACAGCCGGGAAAAGTGAAGCGGAAACGCTCCCCCTTCCTCCGCTTCCGGCGGGAGAGGCCCTTCTCGCCACTTCCGTTGGGAACGCCCCTTTCGTTACTTCCGGCGTTCCTGCTCCAAGGTGTCGTCCACCTCTCCCGCGGAAGCGTTGAAATTAAAAAAAAAAAGCGTACTGGTAACGGTGTCGGTGTGTCTGCGCCGCTCAGGGTGGGTGGAGGTCTGGGTTCGACAGCGGGCGTCCGAAGGGGACGGCGCCGGTTCCCCAGCGGAGACGGGGCGTGGACGGCACCAGCGGAAAAGTTTAAAGACCGGGTGTGGCGGGTGTTCTGACGTCACTCTGCGCGCGACGCTTCCCCGGAGCTGGACTACAACTCCCAGAAGGCTTCGCGCGCAGACTGCGACCCAGTCAAGTGGGCGCCTGGCCCGGGCGCCGGTGGAACCGAGGGACCCGGCTCGGAGACGCCGTGCCTGGTGACTCCCGCTGCGGCGGGGACCGGACGGCCGGCGTCATGACTCTGTTCCACTTCGGGAACTGCTTCGCCTTGGCCTACTTTCCCTACTTCATCACGTACAAGTGCAGCGGCCTGTGAGTGCGGGCGGAGCGGGCGCGGGGGTTCCGAGTGGGTGCGGGGAGGGAAGTCCCCCGCCTGCCGGGCCGGCCGCTCACCGACCGCTTCTCCAGGTCTGAGTACAACGCCTTCTGGAAATGCGTCCAGGCCGGGGTCACCTACCTCTTTGTGCAGCTATGCAAGGTGAGGGCCTCCCGGACCCACGTGTTCTGGACTCTAGGCTTTCCAGATCCCGGGGAGCCAGCTCCCGGACGCTGGGGAACCTCCCCTCCCCCCTCCCCCATCCTATAGCCCGACGCACTTTAGGAAGATCGTGTGTATGAACCCGGGGAGAGATCGTGAAGCTACTTTTTCTAAGCACTTGTGATTAAAATGGAGAAAAATCTCACTTGTCGAGTTGGTCTCAATTTTTTTTTTAATTTTTAGTCGGTCCTAGGGCTTGAACTCAGGGTCTGGGTACTATCCCTGAACTCTTTTGCTCAAGGCTAGCTCTAGATGACTGTGAGCCGAGCCACTTCCGGTCTTCTGGTGGTTCTTGTAGATAAGAGTCTCAGGGACTTTCCTGCCCTGGCTGGCCTTGAACCACAATTTGAGATCTCAGCCTCCAGAGTAGCTAGGATTACAGGTGTGAGCCATCAGCTCCTGGCTTAACTACTGTTCTGCTTTTGCGAGACAGACTCGAACCCACCATCTGTCACTTTGCCTCTTTGGCTAGCACTCTACCAACTGAGCCATGCTCCAGGGTGGTGGATCTCCTCGTTACCCACTGAGCTCTCTCCAGCCTTTCTAGACTTAGCCTCCATTCTCTGAGAACTTTCAGCCCCTTAAGAGGCCAAAGCACCTCCTCCTCTGTCAACCCCAATGATGCAATCTCACCACCTCTTCCAGATGAGCCCCTGCTTTCCATCTGCACCCTAACTTCCCTTCAAACCCACAGTGGCTTAGCTCCCCTTCTCCCTTTCCCTGGAGGTGACCTTTCTGCTTTCTCTTTTCAGATGCTGTTCTTGGCCACTTTCTTCCCCACCTGGGAAGGTGGCATCTATGACTTCATTGGGGTGAGTGAGACCAGAAGGATGTGGGGAGGGACAAGAATGGCCCACCTGTTATACCCCAGTGCTTATGTCAGCCTCCACCTGACCCACAGGAATTCATGAAGGCCAGCGTGGATGTGGCAGACCTGATAGGCCTCAACCTTGTCATGTCCCGGAATGCCGGCAAGGGAGAGTACAAGATCATGGTAGCTGCCCTTGGCTGGGCCACCGCAGAACTCATTATGTCCCGGTGTGTAGAACAGCCTGGAACTCTGTCCCTTGAGGACAGGGACACCCTGGGTTCTACAGAGATACTGGCAGGAGAAGGTTTGGAGTTTGGATATAGAAGGTGTCTGGGTACCAGAGATTGCTTCTCTTTGCATTCCTCAGCTGCATCCCCCTGTGGGTCGGAGCGCGGGGCATTGAGTTTGACTGGAAATACATCCAGATGAGCATCGACTCCAACATCAGCCTGGTGCGTAGTCGGCATCTGCCCCTCCTCACCACCTGCGTGTGCTGCCACTGCCCACGAAAGCCTGGCCCTGACTGCTTTCCCTCCTGCTTCTCCCCCTCCAGGTGCATTACATCGTCGCCTCGGCCCAGGTCTGGATGATCACACGCTACGACCTCTACCACACTTTCCGGCCAGCCGTCCTCCTCCTCATGTTTCTCAGTGTCTACAAGGCGTTTGTCATGGAGTGAGTCGAGTGGGATTTGAAGCTGGGTGCAAAGGAGGGTGAGTTTTCTCTTCTCCTTTCCTCACAGTGCTGTCTCCCTCTAGGACCTTTGTACACCTTTGCTCCCTGGGCAGCTGGACCGCGCTGCTGGCCCGAGCAGTAGTCACGGGGCTGCTGGCCCTCAGTACCTTGGCCCTGTACATCGCCGTCGTCAATGTGCACTCCTAGACTTGGTGTCCCAGAGTCACTGGACCTGTTTCCCTGTCTCTCTCCAGGTGTTTATGCAGTAAACAGTATTTGGAAAGTTGCTCCTGCCTCTGTTTCCCTGTCAAGTTTGCCACTTCCATGCCCATATCTGTGCTAGAGACTCTTTGTTCTACCTTTGTGACCAAGTAGACCAAGTGGCGCTGTGGCTCAAGCGGTAGAGCGCTCGCCTTGAGCTGAAGAACACAGGGACAGCGCCCAAGCCCAGAGTTTAAGCCCCACGACCGACAAAAAAAAAAGAAAGAAAGAAAACCAAGTAGACAGGATGGGGTACTGCCAGCCCCCAGCCTTGTTCTGTGTTCCTGGAGTAGGTCCTCGGGCTCCTGAGGTTCTCACAGTGGACTGAAGTCTTTTTTTGGGGGGTCTGGTCTTGGGGCCTGAACTCTGGGCCTGGGCGCTGTCCCTCAGCTCTTCAGCTCAAGGCTAGCGCTCTACTACTTGAGCCACAGTGCCACTTCCGGCTTTTTTTCTTTTTGTTTATGTGGTGCTGAGGAATCGAACTCAGGGCCTCAGGCTTGCATGCAAGGCAAGCGCTCTACCACTGAGCCATCTTCCCAGCCCCTGAAGTCTTGAAGTAGATGATCACTAAGCCCAGTGCCACTGGCTCACTCCTGTAATCCCAGGTACTCAGATGTGAGGACCATGGTTCAAAGGCAGCCCAGTCAGGAAGGGTCTTTCGATTCTTATTTCCAAAAAGATGGAAGTAGAGGCTCAAGTGATAGGGAAAAAGCTAAGGGACAGTGCACAGGTCCTGAGTTCAAGCTCCAGTACACACACACACAGAGACTCTGTTAGTATTCATTCAAGCCACCACAGTTGGATCCTGGCTTTTCAGTGCTTTCACTCAGTCCTGTAGCTTTTGGAAATCCTTGCCCTGTGTCTTCCTCAGAGTGGTGGACTATTTCAGTTACAGCCAAATAGCAAACAGCCTGGCCAGCTGGCATAGTGTCCTTCCGGGCTCACCCCCCTGCCAGCGCCCACCGTGCACCCCATCCCTTTCTCCTGTGGGCCTGCATGTCAGGCAGGCCTTGGAGTGCCATGCTTCCAGCTCCATCATCATTGTCGTGTGAGGTGCCCAGCCCTGCTGCTCCCAATGGCTCATCCTTTCTCTGCCAAGCTCATGAGGTCTTAGGAAGGGACAGCTCTGTTTGGCTCTCCTATGCTAGTCTTGGTGTTTCTAGAAAGATCGTTTGTCCTCTGATGGGAAGCCATCAGCTGGCCCCACTCCACAGGTAGATGTCTGGCCAGGCCTGGGAGTCATTGATCACCTGACTTCATGCTAGAGGAAGGGGGATGGGACGCACCCCACCTGGGGAGATGTTCTGTGAAATCATGGGCCAGAAATGGCAGAGCTGGGATGGAAGCCTGGGCAGTGGGAGGCCAGTAAGGGTCCAGGCCTCAGATTTGTAACAGGAAAACACAGGGTCTATGGAACCTATAAGTGGTGCTGTGTGTGTGAGCACATGCTCATGCACATGCACACCAATCCTGAGGCTTGAACTGAAGGGCCTGGCACTGTCTCTGAGTTTTACTCAAGGCTAACACTCTACCACTTGAGCCACAGCTCCATTCCTAGCTTTTTGGTGATTCATTGGAGATAAAAGTCTTCATAGACTTTCCTGCTCAGATTGGCTTTAAACCATGATCCTCAGATCTCATCCAACTGAGTAGCCAAGAAAACAAGTACCAGACACTGGCTCCTGACCCCAGAGGTGCTTTCCGATGGAGCCTAGGCTGATGGAGGTGTGGCTGAGCATTGAACAGGACAAGGAGGAATTGTAGGCAGGGGGAAGGACGGGTCCAGGCCATGACTGTTGAGTGGAAATTGAAGCCAGGAGGCCAGAGCTGGTCAAGGTGGTGGCGGTGGCCTAGATGCCATGTCGGGATGTGCAGGGGACCAGTGCCTGTGGGCACAGTGGGTATGACAAGCTAAGCAACAGTCTGGATGGCCCTTGCCAGCTCTCAGCGCGGGATGGTTTTATTACTCTCAGGCAGTGTGAACTTTTCCACCCAGCAGCCCCCAGACCCACGCTCCCATCCACACACCCCACTGGGAGGTGCCAGCCCCCTGGGAAGCTGTTTCTCCGGGCTCAGGGGCAGGGATGGGCAGGGCCTCTCTGGATGGGACACGCACAGGTGCAGGCGTGACACTGTTGGGCTGTGCAGCTGCTGTGGAGGAGCCGTGTGTCTACCCCCTTCTGCCTGTAGTAGGCACAGTGTCCTTTCAATAGTAGAGTTCCTGGTCCCACCAGCCTGGGGGAGGGGGAGAGGAGAAGGCTTAGAGCAAGACCTGAGAAGTAGGGAGCCAGGCCCCAAGGTGAGGGAATGAGCTGGGGGGCGGGCGGGGAGAGGATTGAGAGGTGCGGTGGATGATCACAAGTCAGGGGCACCCAGCCCCCACACTCACTCCCTGGGCAACAGCGAACTCCAAGTTTGCGGATCTCATCATAGACGAAGATGAGCAGGCCAAAGGGCATGGGGACCAGCCACCACTGGAAGCTGCAGGTGCAGGGGGGCGGTGGGTGAGGGCAATGCCCAGACCATGTCCACACCTCACACCCCATCCCCCCACCGGGCCCAGCCCCTCACCGGATCGGCATGAAGTTGAAGATGTTGGGCATCCCCGGGCAGTAACACAGGAAGCAGCCAATGCACACCTGGAACACGATGGCGATCACCAGGATCCGGTTCCTGCCAGGGTGGGAGGACAAGCTCAGGCAGGCTGGGAGCTCAGCACTGAGTCACGGTGCACTAAAGGTGGTGGCAGCGGGGCGTCCTCAGACACTAAACATGGGGTGGCAGTTCCCCCACTGCATCAGCAAGGACTAATGCACCGGTGCCCAGCCTGCCGTGGTGGTGCGGGGGCTTGCCAGTATGGGGAGGGACCAGTGCCAGGGGGTAGGGGGACGGGGGCGGACAGGCAGGGGGCAGTGGGGTCACCTAAAGAAGCCCTGCTGGAAAGCCGAGAGGCGGCGCGTCTTGCGGATAAGCACGTCTGCAATCTGGCACATCTCGATGCTGATGAAGAACACGGTGTAGCAGGTGTACTGCTGGTACAGGCGCTGCCCGAACGTCTGGACAAAACCAAGCCAGCCTGAGTCCAGGCAGATCAGCCACCCCCAGGGGCCCCATGGCCCTGGACCAGGACCCCCCATGCCTCCCTCCCCCTCACAGGAGGCTCGGCTGTTGGCTCTGTGTGACCTGAGCATGCAGCAGCTCAGATGCTGCTCCACAGGCTGTGCACCGAGCTGCCTGGCATTCACAACCAAAGCAGAGAAGCAGCTTCCTGGACAGCCCAGGGGAGAGGCCCGGAAAGGAAGGACTGGAGTCCCAAGGCAGGATTTGCAGAGACCAGTGGGAAACAAGGCACAGAGACACAAAGCAACTTGCCCAAGGTCACACGTCTTGTCAAAGCCATACCAGACCACAAACCCAGGCAATCTGCCTCCAAGAAGTCACCAGCACAGCTGGGTGCCCCCAGATGCTCTGACTAGCCTGTCCCCATAGAGCCATGGTGGACGGCCCCAGATCAGGTAGCACAGGATCAGGGCAGTCCCAGGATTGGGTAGACAGGAGCTCACCCACTCCTGGCCATAGCTGTCCTGCAGATCTTGTAGGTGGTGATCCTCCCACTGTGGCCGCAGCCCCACACACAGCAGAGGGAACCAGCCCTCCTGCGCCATGGCTGTGAAGTAGTCGGCGAAGCCAGCAAAAGACTGGATGGCACCTGGGAAAGAGGTGGGCAGCAGGGAGGGGCAGGGACATTAGGTCAAGATCAAGAGAAAGCCAGGCGCCGGTAGCTTATACCTGTCATCCAGGAACCTGGCATCTGAGGATCAAGGTTTGAAGCCAGCCTGGGCAGGAAAGTCCGTGAGATTATCTCCCATGAACCACCAGAAAACTGGAAGTGGAGCTGTGGCTCAAAATGGTAGAACGCTAGTCTTGAGCAAAAGAGTCAAGGACAGCTTTCCGGCCCTGAGTTCAAGCCCCAGGACCAAAAAAAAAAAAAAAAAAATCAAGGCCCTGAGATAAACATGAGACAGAGGCAGAAAAAGGGGAGAGGGATATAGAAAAATGTAGAGAACCCTCAGAAACAATGACCCAAGGGAAAGCAGGGATATAGGGGACCCAAGATCAGACACCCAGGCAGTTGTGTGCAGCAAGAAGAGCCCCAATGCACGCTCACCTATCTGGAAATAAGAATAGGCAGCCAAGGGCTCATTGACCAAGCGGTCGCGTCTGGGGTTCCGCGGACGCAGGTGCATGATGTCACTCTCTGCCTTCTCATACGCCAGGGACACAGATGGGAACTGGCCAAGAGCAGAAGGAAGTAGAGCTGTGGGTGGCCAGGGTCCTGTCCCACACTTCCAGCCATCCTCCACCCACCAGGCAAGAACAAGAGACAAGGCTTGCAGCTGCCCGTCTGGGTAATGTGTCATCTCCATTAAAAGGTTAGCTTTTGTTTGGCTCTCTTACTTTCTCCCTCTCCTCCATCCTCTCCAGCCCCTATCTCTTAGCTTTTTCACTCAAGACTAGTGCTCTACCATGTGAGCTTTTTTCTGATTAATTGGAGATGAGTCTCACAGACTTGCTTGTCCAGATACTGGCTTCAAACTAAGATCCTCAGATCTCAGCCTCCTGAGTAGCTTGGATCACAGGAATGCACTACAGCCATCCAGTTCCTGGATTCTTAGTTTCTGTGTGTCTAGTCTCTAGCCATTTTCTATGACTGTCTCTGCTTTTGTGTGTCTTTTGTCTCTGTGTCTCCATGTCTCTGTCACTCTGCACCTCTGTGTCTGAAGTGTCTGAAGTGGCAGAGCACTAGCCTTGAGTGAAAAAGCTCAGGGAGGGCTGGGAAGGTGGCTCAGTGGTAAAGCGCTTGCCTTGCATGCCTGAGGCCCTGGGTTCGATTCCTCAGCACCACATAAGCAAAAAGAAAAAAGCCAGAAGTGGTGCTGTGGCTCAAGTGGTAGAGCGCTAGCCTTAAGCTGAAGAGCTGAGGGACAGCGCCCAGGCCCAGAGTTCAGGCCCCACGACCAGACCAAAAAAAGAAAAAAGAAAAAAAGAAAAAGCTCAGGGACAGTGCTCAGTCCCTGAGTTCAAGCCTCAGTAGCAGCAACACACACACACACACACACACACACGTTAATCTTGGCCTATTGTGGCCACTAGGGGGCGCACATCTGGGGGTGGGGCACCACAGCACAGGGCCTGGGGGACTGAACTCACAATGTCAGTGCAGAGTTCAATAAAGAGGATGGTGATGCACCCAAGGGGCAGGGGCACACTGACGGTGATGTAAATGAGGTAGGGTGTCAGTTCTGGAATGTTCTTGGTCAAGGTGTACGCGATAGACTTCTTCAGATTGTCAAAGATCAGCCGGCCTGTTGGGAGGCAGCAGATACATCAGCCTCCTCCCAGCCCATTTCCTCCTGAGCCCACACACTGCCCATGCCCCGCCCCCCACTTTCCTTGGCCCAGCTCGGACCCTGTTCCACGCCTGTCACAATGGAAGCAAAGTTGTCATCCAACAGAATCATGTCGGCTGCATTTTTCGCAGCATCTGAGCCAGCGATGCCCATGGCTACACCAATGTCTGCCTTCTTCAGGGCGGGGGAGTCGTTCACGCCATCCCCTGTTACAGCCACGATTGCACCCTGCAGGAAAGTGCTCAGTGGGAGAATGCTCCAGGTCTAGCCTGGCCCATCTGCCACCTACCCCAGTCAGGCTCTCACCAGCCGCTGGCAGCTCTCCACAATCACCAGCTTCTGCTGGGGACTGGTACGAGCGAACACCATCTCGGGGTGGGTACGCAATGCCTCCACCAGCTCGGCTGGGTCCATGTCTTTCAGCTGCATGCCATTGATCACGCAGGCACGGGCATCTCTGGGGAGGGGGAGGAGTGCTGAGCTGGGACCTCTTCTGGCTGCATGGGACGCAGGGAGAGCTATGGGGGAGGGCTGAAGGGCTTACTTCCTGTTAACCTGGTCCACAGGTACCCGGAGGCGAGCAGCAATGTCCTCCACCGTCTCGCTGCCTTCTGAGATGATGCCCACGCTGGCTGCGATGGCCTTGGCTGTGATGGGATGGTCACCCGTCACCATGATCACCTGCAAGGGGTAGGAGGCAGCAGACCCAAGCTCCCCATCTTCCCTGAGAGAAAGCTCATATGCTCCATTGATTGTCTCAACCAAGCATGATGACCTACTATCTTGCCTAGACAAAACACCACCAGAGTTGGGTGCTGGTAGCTCACGCCTGTAATCCTAGCTACTCAGGAGGCTGAGATCTGAGGATCACGGTTCAAAGCCAGCCCGGGCAGGAAAGTCCATGAAACTCTTATCGCCAATAAACCACCAGAAAACTGGAAGTGGTGCTGTAGCTCAAGTGGTAGAGCACTAGCCTTGAGCTAAAGAGCTGAGGGACAGTGCTCAGGTCCAGAGTTCAAGCCCCACAACTGACAAAAACAAAAAACATTTCCTGTCTTTGAGAAGCTGACATTCTGGCAGGAAGAGTCAGAAAACAGGCAAATTAAACAAATGAGTTATACAGCATGCTAATAAAAGAAGGGAAAATAAACTCCATGAAGGAGTAGCTCAAGTTGATTAGGCCCAACAAAGGCTTTACTAGAAAGGTGACATTTAAGGGGAGACCTGGAGGAAGAGAGATCCTTTTTTTTGGGGGGGGTCCGGTTGTGGGGCCTGAACTCTGGGCTTGGGCGCTGTCCCTCAGCTCTTCAGCTCAAGATGAGCACTCTACCACTCGAGCCACAGCGCCACTTCCGGCTTTTTTCTTTTTGCTTATGTTGTACTGAGGAATCGAACCCAGGGCCTCATACATGCAAGGCAAGCACTCTACCACTGAGCCACCTTCCCAGCCCGGAAGAGAGATCCTTGAAGGAAGAACTGTCAGTGCAAAGGCCCTGGGGTGAGAACATGTTTGAATTTCTGGGAAAATAGCGGTGCCTAGAGAGGAGTGGATAAGAGGTAAGAGAATTAAGGAGTAGATTAGAAAGATGGCAAAGCCACTTGCTAGGTCCTTAAAGACCACTGGAAGGGTTTGTTCTCCAGCAGCTCTTTACCCTTGATTTGTTATCTAAGAACCCTGTCAGTCCTTCTGGCCATTGGGTTGAAATGAGATCCCTGGCTATGATTGGGCACTTAAGCCCAGACCTGGCCCCAACAAGCTATTCTGTCCCAGTTACACACAGTAATAACTGGTCCAGGGGTGAATAAATATGTGACCCAATCTGGCAACTGACAGGTGAGAGGTCTAAGTTAAAGCTACTGGGGTGGGGTGAGGGGGAACAGAGAAAAGCAGGGCAGAGGCCAGAAGAAAGGTGAATCCCTAACGACACTGGGCTCCTGGATCCAGCTATATCTGAGTTTTCTTTTTGTCCTTCTCCTATTTCTCAGGAGTTTGTAGTTGGGTTTTTCTGTCACCTCACCCCCCCCCACCCCCAATTCATCCATCCTCCGTCCTCACCCCCGCCATCAGTGGCGTACCCGGATGCCTGCGGTCCGGCATTTGAGCACAGCATCGGGGACAGTGGCCCGGGGAGGATCAATCATGGAGACAAGTCCCGCAAAGCAGAGGCCACTACTGGGAAAGTTCATGGCCTCCGCGTCGAAGGCATAACCAGGCGGGTAGTCCTTCTCATTCAGGTAGAGCTGGCAGAAGCCTGGGCGGGAACCAGGGAGCGTGAGGGGGAAGGTGGAGGGGGAGGCACCACGCCCCCCCCCGCCCTCCCCCGGCCCGGCCAGGCGGGCTCACCCAGCACGCGCTCGCCCAGGCCCCCCAGGCTGAGGTAGGCCGTCTGGAAGGCCTCGCGCCATTGCTCGTCCAGGGGCAGCTCCTGGCCCTTGATGAGAATGGAGCTGCAGCGCTCCAGCACGCGCTCGGGGGCGCCCTTCATCACCAGCAAGTGCCGCGGGTCACGTGGGTCCTCCAGCGTGTGGATGGACAGCTGTGGGAGGAGGGGCGTGGCCACCTGTGGGCGTGGCCGCACTGCGTGTGCACGGCGGCCGGGCGTTGGGGGCTGAGGGCGTGGCCACGGGGAGGACTGGGCTGTGGGCGTGACCACCAAGGGCGGAGTTGGGTTTGTGGGAGCGGTTACTCGGGGCGGGGCTGAGGTGTGGGCGTGGCCTGAAAGGTGGGGCGGGGCTGAGAACGTGGCCTCGGAGTCTAGGGATTAAGCCGCCTGTACCCGGAGACGGACTTTGGTAAAGACTAAAGACTAGGACAAGGTCCTGGGCACCAGGAATGAGCAGAGTGGGGTGCAGAGTTGGACTGGAGACATTTCATGAGTAGTTACTCCCGACTCCCTACACCCCAAAATGAGAAGGCTGTAGGGCGTGAGTGGGGGAGGGACTGGGGGTGTGTGGCCTAACCACGGAGGGGCTGGGCCTGTGGCAGGATGGGAAATGGGGATGTGAAGAAATAAGGGACCCCACCCTAGGCCTGCTATTGGTGGTCTCCTGGAAGGGGGCTCTGTGTGTGTGTGTGTGTGTGAGAGAGAGAGAGAGAGAGACCTGGGGGGTCGTGGGCGGGGCTTAGTGGGCGGGGCTTTGGTTTGGTGGGCGGGCCCGTTGCATCCCCCTGCTCACCTGGAACTTGTTGGTGGAGTTGAAGGGGATCTCGCAGACTTTGGGGAACCGGTCCCGGTAGCCCATGGCGTTGCCCAGCGTCAGCTCTGAGAACTTGAGCAGTGCAGTCTCGGACGCGTCTCCGATCACGATGCGCTGGGAGCGAGGACAAAGGTCAAGGTCGCAGTGGGTGTCACCAGGCTCCCGGCATCCCCTGGCGTCCCCCAGGCTCTCACCTTGGGCACAGGAACGGCGTCCTGGCCAGACTTGAAGGCGGCCCTGTTGCAGAGGGTGAGCACGCGGCACAGCGCCCGCCACGTCTCCGAGGACTGGTCAAACGTCTGTCCTGGAGACCAAGCATCCAGGTTGGGGCCAGGAGGGAGGCCGGGGCAGAGCCCCCAGAGCCTGTCCCACAGGTCCCCTCCTCACACCCCACAACAGGACCTGCTCCCTAAACCCCGTATCAAGTCTTCAAGTCTCTGAGATGGGATTCTGAGCCCCCTGACAGACACGAGCTGAGGAGACCCCATTAATTTAAAGCCTTCCCTAAGCTCACTTAAAATCACCACAAACCGAAACCTGCCCCTCTCTTCCTCCCACTTCCACACCTGACTGGTCTTCCGTGGTGTCTGCTGTGTGGATGTGGTTGTCAAACCACAGGTGTGACACAGTCATGCGGTTCTGGGTGAGGGTCCCCGTCTTGTCGGAGCAGATCACCGATGTAGAGCCCAGGGTTTCCACAGCTTCCAGGTTCTTGACCACGCAGTTCTTGCTGGCCAGCCGCTTGGCTGTCAGGGACAGGCAGACCTGAGGAGAGGTGAGAGATGCAGGCATTGGAGCCAATTACTGCTTCCAGTACCTTCTACTCCTCTCTCAGAGCTGGAGATGAGAAGGGGATCCTTTATTCCAGCCATCATCTGGCAAGTGCAGCATCCTGCTCCCCAAAGCAAAACTGAACAGAATGAAAAAGGCTTAAGCCAGGTTGCTGGTGGCTCATGCCTGTCATCCTAGCTACTCAAGAGGCTGAGATCTGAAGATTATAATTCAGAGCCAGCCCAGAAAAGAACGTCTATGAGACTCTTATCTCCAATAAACTACACAAAAAAAAAACCTAGAAGTGGACTGTGTTCCAAGTGGTAGAACACCAGCTTTGAGTGCAAAAACAAGAGACAGTGCCTGGGTCCTGAGTTCAAACCCCAGTACCAGCAGAAAATAAATATGTAAATTAATGCTTGGAGCCAGGTGCCAGTGGCTCACTCCTGTAATCCTATTCAGGAGGCTGAGATCTGAGGATCGAAGTTTGAAGCAAGCCTGTGTAGGAAAGTCCATGAAAGTCTTAGCTCCGATTAATCACCAGAAAACTGGAGGTAAAGCTGTGGCTTAAAGTGGTAGAGCCCTAGCCTTGAGCAAAAGAACTTAGGGACAATCCCACAACACACACACACACACACACACACACACAAAGCCTGGATACACGCTGGCTGCCCACACTAGGCCTCAAGCCTTCTCCCTGAGCCTTCACGCATTTGGTGGTTGCTGAACCAATGGATGATGGGAAAGTGGCAGGGAGATGGATGGATGAGGGACAGGAAGGGAGATAATGGGGGAAAGCCTGGATGGGTAAACAGATGAACAGGCTCTGAGCTCTCTCGGTCCCCTTCTGTGTCCCCCACTCACTGTGACAGTGGCCAGCAGCCCCTCTGGCACATAAGCCACCACAATGGCCATGAAGAACACCATGGCCCGCAGGAAGGTGTAACCGATGCACATGGCCACCACAAAAAAGGTAGCACCAAAGAGGATGGCCAGGCCCGCGATGATGTCCACAAAGTGTTCGATCTCAATGGCGATAGGTGTCTTCTCGTTCTCCACTCCCGAGGCCAGCGATGCGATCCGTCCGATGATCGTGCGGTCCCCTGTGTTCACCACCAGACCCTGAGCCGTGCCTGCAGGGAGAGCGGCTGGGGGTGAGCCTTCTCTGTGGCTGTCCTGGGAGTGGGGAGGTGTGGGTCACAGAAGATAAGAGGAGGGGAGCCTAACGAAGGCAGTTGTGGCTGCTCAAGGAGGAGCACAGACCCTCGAGGCACATGGTGGAGAAGAAGGCGATGTTGCGGGTCTCCAGGGGGCTTTCGTGTGTGCACTCTGGAGAGCGGGTCTGTGGTTCCGATTCTCCCGTGAGCGAAGAGTTGTCCACCTTACAGCCCTGGGCTGACAGGATACGGATGTCTGCCGGCACGCGGTCCCCGCCTTTCATCTCCACCAAATCACCCACTACTAGCTGGTCTGCATTGATCTGGAACTTGTCCCCATCCCGGATCACAGTGGCTTGCTGTGGGGGACAGCAGAGCGGCATGAGACAGGTACAGGTAGACTTCGCTGACTGGGATTGGGGACATAAGGAGGTGGAAGGTGGGAAGAATTGAGGCCCTAAAAGAAGGAGTGGGGAACATCTGGCCTGAGGGCTTTATAAGACCTTGGAAATCATTTGGCACGTGACAGGACACACACCAGATCCTGCTAGTCCACTGCCTGTGGCTGTCTGCCTGTATTACTAATGTGTGTGTAGCCAGGCGCCAGTGGCTCACGCCTGTCATCCTAGCTACTCAGGAGGCTGAGATCTAAGGATCCAGGTTCAAAGCCAGCCCAGGCAGGAAAGTCCATGAGACTCTTCTCTCTAATAAACCACCAGAAAACCGGAAGTGGCACTGTGGCTCAAGTGGTAGAGTGTTAGCCTTGAGCTGAAGAGCTTAGGGACAGCGCCCAGGCCCAGAGTTCAAGCCACATGACCAACTAAATAAATAAATAAAGTGTGTGCACATGTACATACATGCATAAATATTGGGGCTTGAACTTAGGGCTTGGGTGTTGTCCCATAGCTTTTCCACTCAAGACTGGTGCTCTACCACTAGAACCATGCCTCCACCTCCAGTTTTCTGTGGGCTAATTGGAGATATGAGTCTCACAGACAGGATCACTAGTTTCCAGGTGCTTGTGGTTCATGCCTGTCCACCTTGCTACTCAGGAGGCTGAGATCTGAGGGTTGAAGTTCAAAGCTAGCCCATGGAAGGAAAGCCCCTAAGATTATCTCCACTCAATTACCAAAAGAAAACAACAACAACAAAAAAAAAAACAAGTGGAGGTGGAGCTCAAGTGGTAGAGAGTTAGCCTTGAGCAAAAGAAGCTTAGGGACAAATTCTCAGTCTCTGGGTTCCAGCCCCAGGACCAGCACCAAAAAAAAAAAAAAAAAGTCTGACAGATATTCCTGCCAGGGGTTGACTTTGAACTGCTCTCCTCGGGTTTCAACCTCCTAGGAGCTAGGATTACAGATGTGAGCCACCCAGCACCCAACCATTGATCATTTTCTATGGCTGGCAAATGACGCTAGGAATATCCATCTAGCCTTTGACAGCAAAGACTTCTTCCCGCTCCTATAGGGGGAGAGATGAGCAGCCTAGAGAGGGTGGGTTGGGGATGATAGAAAGCGTCACAGGGCTCCAGGCACGGGAGGAGGACCCACCTGTGGCACCAGGTTCTTGAAACTGGCAATGATGTTGGTGCTTTTGAACTCCTGATAATACCCAAAGCAGCCAGTGACCACCACCACAGCAATCAGGGCCAGGGCCAGGTAGAGCTGGAGGGAGGGAGGACAGAGTTATGCACAGGGGCTGGACACTCCTGTCCAAGGCTGCTACCCAACACCAAGAGGCCTCCTGTGTCCCCTGGTGTTCTTGGCATCACCTCCAGGGTTTCCCCCCATGCTACTGCGAAGCCTCCCACACTGCTCCCTGGGGTCTGAGCTCCTGTCCCCAGGTCAGGTGCATCCATTCATTTATTTACTTACTATTTATTTGTGTTGGTCATGGGGCTTGAACTCAGGGCCTGAGTGCTCTTCCTGAACCTCTTTTGCTCACAGCTAGTGCTCTACCTCTTTGAGCCACAGCTCCACTTCAGGTTTTCTGGTGGTTCATTGGAGATAAGAGTCTTTCCTGCCTGGGTTGGCTTTGAACCTTGATCCTCAGATCTTAGCTAGGATTACAGGTGTGAATCACCAGCTCCTGGCTTATGCATACCTTTATTTCCTGTGTATTGTGTCACTGTGTCCCTAATCCTATGGCTTCTAAATCCTGGGTCTTCACAGTCCCCATATTCTGAGGTTTCTTGCATCAAGTGTGTGTGTGTGTGTGCGTGTGTGTGTGTGTGTATACCTATCCTGGGACTTGAACTCATGACATGGGCACTGTCCCTTAGTTAGTTAGTTAGTTTGTTTGTTTTACACTCAAGGCTACCACTCTACCACTTGAGCTACAACTTGACTTCTGACTTTGTTGGTGATTAAATGGAGATAAAAATCTCATAGGCTTTTCATGCGACCGCCATCCTCAGATCCCAGCCTCCTGAGCAGCTAGGAGGACAGGGGTGAGCCACTAGCACCAAGTTGTCCCTTAGTCTTTTTACTCAAGATTGGTGCTCTACCACATGAGCCACAGCTTCACTTTTGGCTTTTTGGTGGTTCATTAGAGAGAAGAGTCTCACAGACTTTTCTATCCAGGCTGGCTTTGAACTGTGATCCTCAGATCTCAGCCTCCTGAGTAGCTAGGATGACAAGTATGAGCCCCTGAGATACAGCACTCAAGTCCTACATCTGCTTTGAGTTTTGTTGTTGTTTAGGTTTGGACTTAAAAAAAAAATCCTAGTTGGGCTGGGAAGGTGACTCAGTGGTAGACTGCCTGCCTCGCATGCATGAGACCCTGGGTTCAATTCTTCAGCACCACATAAGCAGAAAAAGCCAGAAGTGGCGCTGTGGCTCAAGTGGTAGAGCACTAGCCTTGAGCTGAAGAGCTGAGAGACAGCGCTCAGGCCCAGAGTTCAGGCCCCATGACTGACAAAAATAAGTAAGTAAATAAATAAATAAATAAAAAGTTCTAGTTGGGTTTCGAACTCAGTACCTGCTGCTTTTGTTCACTGGCCAGTATTCTACCAGCTGAGCCACATCTCCACACACCCCACTTCCATCTTTACATATGGCATTTCTGTGTTCCCCCACCTCTCATGTCCAATGTCCCTGTGACCTATGACCTCTGGCCCCCCGTTATCCCCCAGGATGGAGATCTCCACGGCTCTGCCTCCTCAGCCTGTGACCCTTTGGTCCGCGCTGTTCCCCTCTATCCTCTCACGTCCCGTCCCTGTGGGCTATATCTGCCCCTCAGCGCCACACACTCACGTTGTCGTCGGTGGTGAGGTCGCCCTCGCTGGCCTGGATGGCGAAGGCAATGAGACAGATGGCGGCGGCCACCCACATGAGGCACTGCAGACCACCTGCCAACTGCCGGGCAAACTTGACGTATTCCGGGGTGCCCTTTGGGGGTCTCAGAGCATTGGGCCCATCCCGGAGCAGGAACTCGGCCGCCAGGCTTGCAGTCAGGCCCTGGGAATGCAGGGGTGAGGTCACATCAGGGGCCCCGCTCTCCTGCCCAGTCCACACGCCCTCCCCCTCCCTGTGTGTCTCGTATTTCTCCTTCCCTCTCCCCTCTCTCCTCCCCTCTCCTCAGTTTGACCCTTTATTTTATTGTCAGTCATGGGGCTTGAACTCTGGGCCTGGGCGCTGTCCCTGAGTTCTTTTGCTCAAGGCAAGCGCTCTACCACTTGAGCCACAGCGCCACGTCCGGTGTTCTGGTGGTTCATTGGAGATAAGAGTCTCATGGACTTTCCTGCCTGGGCTGGCTTTGAACCACAATCCTCAGATCTTAGCCTCCTGAGTAGCTGGGATTCCAGGCATGATCTGGACCAAGTTTGACCCTCTAATGCTTCCTCTCTTCTCTCTCCCTCTCCCTGTCCCTCCTCACCCCTACATCAGCTCACCTTGGTGGCACTGGTCCTGTATTTCTGCTCCAGTTCGGCCACTGACAGCTGGTGATCATTCTGTGGTTGGGGACAGGACACTGACTCTAGCTCTTCCTGGCCCCAGTCCCCCAGCCTTCCGTCCCTCCTCTCTGGCCCCCCAGCCCTGGGCTCACGATCTCCATCTCCTTCTTCATGTTCTCCAGCTTCTCCTTCTTCTTGCCACCCCCACCGCCTGCCTTCTTCTTGCTCATCTTGGCCGACATGTCCCCACCAGGGCCAGATCCCAGCTCCACGGAATAGAGCTCGTAATTTTCCTAAGGATGGAGGGGAACAAGGAAGGCAAGAGATGCCACTGAGACCCCTGCCCCCTCCCCCCCTGCCCTCCCCCCCTGACCCCACAGGGGTCACTCACTGCCTTCCCCATGGTGCTTGGCCCCTCTGCCTTCCTTGTCTCTGCCAACTCCTGGGGTCTGGACTGGCTCTGATATACCCAGGGCAGATGGGGTGGGGCAGAGCAGACCTGGCTGACGGCAGCTGACTAGAAGGCTCCTTGGACTGACCTCCAGGCCTGGAAAGCCCAGGTGTTTCCTCCTGGATGCCCCAACTGGCCCAAATCCCAGCACACCTTACCACTCAGCCCGGGAGCCATGGGGAACAGCCAATGGGAAGAGCCAGTGGGTGTTCTGAGCTGGTGGGTATTCACTTATTTAACCTTCCAGTGACCCTTCCAGGTGAGGACTCCATTACAGCTGGGAAAACTGAGGCACTGGGGGAGTCAAGTGACAATACTCAGGGTTGAAATCAACTGCCGAACTTCCTGGTCATTTGTGAAGGGGTCTCTAATAAACCTATTGTGCAGATGGGGAAACAGGTTCAAAGAGAGCCCGAGTGGTATGCTACACGTTCAGCTGTTTCAATTCCTGTCCAGGAAAAGAAACAAAGGCACAAGGAAAGTTGGGAACCCTCCTGCAGTTCCCCCAGGAAGAATTCTCTGGAATTGAGGAGTGGGGCTGGCAGAATGTTGGGGTCTGTGTGTACTTGTGTGTGTGTGCACACGTGTGTGTTTGTGTTTGAACTCAGAGCCTGGGCACTGTCCCTTAGCTTCTTTTTGCTCAAGGCTAGCTCCCTACCACTTGAACCACAGCTCCACTTCCAGCTTTTTGCTGGGTCACTGGAGATAAGGGTCTCACAGACTTTCCTGGCCTGGTTGGTTTCAAACTTCGATCCTCAGATCTCAGCCTCCTGAGAAAGCTAGAATGACAGGCGTGAGCCACCAGCACTTGGCTAATGATGGAGTCTTGGGTATGATTTTGCTTTGGCCTCCAGAAGCTGACGTGTCTCCAAGGGCAGCTATGAGTGAACCTGATAAGCTAATCACCTTTTTGATACCCTTTTCCTCAGCAGGGCATCACCTGGAAAAGTCAAAGCAGGTAGTAGCTTGAGCTCACCCACACTACCCAGCCGCTGGTCCCCAGCCTGCCCTGGGCCTAGGAGAGGAGGAAGCATAGGGTGTGCTCACCCTGACTGCCCTTGAAATGAGACCATTTGAGTACTGGCTGAACTTGAACTTACGGGTGTAAAACAGATAGGGTACTCCTCCAGTTTACATCCTTCTAAAGGCTTCCCTTCTTGCTACTGCCTAAGCCTGCGTCCATTCAACTTCTATGCTACCTGAGCCTGAATCTTTATAGCCACTGTCTGATCCTGAGTCCCTATAGCTACTTTCTTTTTTTTGGGGGGGGGGTCCGGTCATGGGGCCTGAACTCTGGGCCTGGGCGCTGTCCCTCAGCTCTTCAGCTCAAGGCTAGCACTCTACCACTTGAGCCACAGCGCCACTTCCGGCTTTTTTCTTTTTGCTTATGTGGTGCTGAGGAATCGAACCCAGGGCCTCAGGCATGCAAGCGCTCTACCACTGAGCCACCTTCCCAGCCCCTCCTATAGCTACTTTCTAATCCTGAGTTCATACACCTACTATATTACCTAAGCCTGAATTCATATAGTCACTCCCTGGAGCCTGAATTTATATAGTCACTCCCTGAGCCTGAGTCCACACAGCTACTACCAGAACCTGATTCCACAAAGTGTTGCCTAAGCCTGAGTCCACAGAGCTACTGTCTGATACTGACTGCACATAGTTACACTATACTACCTGAGCCTGAATCCATATAGTCACTACTTGAGCCTGAGTCCACATAGCTACTACCTGAACCCGAGTCCACAAGGCATTACCTAAGTCTTGAATCCATAGAGCTACTGCCTGATCCTGAGTCCACACATCCTTTTCTCAAGTCTCCCAGAATTCCTCCCCAATGTCTCAGAGACCTCCTACATACAACCTCCCCCCACCCCGCCCCCCTCCGCCCCGTTGTTGTTGTTGTTTTTTTAACAGTGTTAAGTATATTTTCTGGCTGCTGGTCTTTGAGACAGGAATCCACCATGCAGCCACTGGCCTTTAAATAAAGACTCCAAGATTCAATCCTTAAAAAAAAAAAATAGTCGGGTGCCGGTGGCTTACGCCTATAATCCTAGCTACTCAGAAGGCTGAGATCTGAGGATTGAGGTTCAAAGCCACCCTGGGCGAGGAAAGTCCATGAGACTCTTATCTCCAGTGAACCACCAGAAAGGAAAAAAAAAAAAAAAACAGTGGCTCAAGTGGTAGAGTGCTAGCCTTGAGCTGAAGAGCTGAGGGACAGCGCCCAGGACTGGGAAAGAAGGAAGGAAGGAAGGAAGGAGAGAGAGAGAGAGAGAGTGGCATCTCAGGCTGATGGGCAGCTTCTGGCAAAACCTTCTCCCCAGAAATGTGGCAAGTGTGACATAACACAATGGTTTTGGTAATTCCAGGTCTTTCTGAGCCTGGGGCAAATCACTGGAAACTTGCTTGACACCAATGAATGGTCAGAATTCGAAAACTTTTTCTTTTCCTGAGAAGGAAAAGCCAGCGGGTAGATTATTAAATAGACAAGGGACAAGTAAATGGTTCCTATGTGTATGTGCTGGTACTGGCCCGTGAACTCAGAGCCTGGGCTCTGTCCCTGAACTTTCTTCACTCAAGGCTAGCTCTCTACCCCTTGAACCACAGCTCTACTTTCAGCTTTGGGTTGTTAATTAGAGATGAGTCTCACAATCTTTCCTGTCACAGCTGGCTTCAAACCGTGATCCTCAGACCTCAGCCTCCTGAGGAGCTAGGATGACAGGCGTGAACCATCTGCAGGTGGTGGTAAATGGGTTTTAGGGGGGATTTGCACAGGAACTCCCTGGGACCAGGCCTATAAAAAGTCTTAGGGACTCAGTGCCCTTCAGAATTCTGACTTTATCCTTTATCCTTCTGTTCGTTTTCCTTCCCCTGCCCAGATTCTTTTTTTTTTTTTTCATTTCTTTTTTTAGGTGCGAGTCCAGAACTCAAATTTGGTACCTGATGCTTTTGCTCATCTGCTAGCACTTTACCAACTGAGCTATCCTGCCAACCCAAGATGCTTTTTTTTCTCCCCCCCCCTTTTTGTGGGGGAGGGGAGGACAATCATGGGACTTGAACTCAAAGCCTGAGCATGTCCCTGAGCTTCTTTTGCTTAAGGCTAGTGCTCTACCACTTTTTTTTTTT
>NW_012267308.1:3858218-3888342 GCF_000151885.1 Dipodomys ordii
GCCTGGGGTATCTCCATGACTGCCCTGTGCCCTGTATTACCCAGCCCCAGCCAGCCCCAGGGAATATTTGCTGAATGCAGAACTTCGCCAGGACCTTGACCTTGAATCTCTGTGTGTGTTTGCACCTCTCTCTGATAAGATAGTGGACCCAAGAATGCCCTTCACTTTTTCACTGCCAGACTAGGCAGACTAGAGAGGGACTAGGCAGACAGGGGTTTTGCTTGTCTCTCTTCTGCAGACAAGGCCAGGGGAGAGCAAGGGCCAAGCTTGACACCTCAGGCTGCCCAAACTGGCAGCTGAGTTTGCTTGTACTTGGTGCAAAGGGGCGGGTCCACATCCCCAGGGCTGAGTGCAGAGCCACTCAATTGCTAAGACCCTGGCCAGGCTGACCTTGTGCAGGGACTTCAAGGTCAAATCCTGACTCCCTCTCTCTCCTGCTTCTCCTTGGAAGTCCCACCCTCTCCCGCCCTGACCTGCCAGCAGCCCCTCCTCTCCAGCTCCACCTCTGCCCCACAATGGATTTCTACCTGAACACTGAGGGAGCCTGCGCACACAAGTCAGGCCAGGGCCCTCCTGGCTCCCAGCTGCGATCCAGCTGCCCAGTACTTCCACTGATCCTCACTAGACACCCAAAGCCCAGGGATGCCTCCCCCGCCCCTGTAAACTGTAAACTGCCCTTCTTCTACCACACATGTCCCCTGGCTGTTCCCGCCCCCCAAAAAATAAAAAAATAAAAAAAACTGGCACGGGAACTCTGGCCTCACCAACTGCCAAGTAAATAAGCAAGAAGGACTCTGTTCTCTGGAATGTTCTTTTTTTCTTTTACTCACTGGTGGCTTACACCTGTCATCCTAACTACTTAGGAGGTTGAGATCTAGAGGATCATGGTTTGAAGCTAGCCAAGGCAGGAAAGTCTGTGAGACTCTTACCTCCAATGAACCATCCCAAAACATAAGTGGTAGAGTGCCAGGCTTGAACATAATAACTAAAGGACAGCACCCAGGCCCTGAGTACTGGCGTGCACGCGTGCGCGCGCACGCACACACACACACACACACACACACACACACACACACTTACAGGATAGAAGAGGGATCTAGAGGACATGTGAACAAATATGGGCACACATATACAGGTGAATGGAAAAGCAGATCTTCCTCATAAACTTTGTTGTTCTTAAAAGTGCTGCCAGCTGGGAGATTTCCTCTGGGCCAGGCAATGTCTGATGTCAAGTTCAAGGACTCCAGGAAGACTAGGCCATTACTCACAGAGGGGAGGCAGCCTTCACATTTTCCCTTTCATGATTTCGAATGCAAGGCAGCTGGAGATCATAATGGCCCCCACCAGGATGCTGGAGATTCTGAAGCCCAAGGCCAGATTGGAATATTTCTAGGCCTTTCTCTGATCATGATGGAAGTTGGCTTCCCCAGTCTGTGGGAGGACGGGCAGAGGCAAGCTGGCAGAAGTATTTTAGGAACAGGGAAGGTGGGGGTGGGGTAGGAGGTAGAGTGCAAGCGTGGGACTGTGGTATAAAGGAGGCCCCAGGGTAGTGTTCAAGGCCCCAGGAGAAAAAGAGGTAAAGCCAGGTGCTGGTGGCTCACCCCTGTAATCCCAGCTGAGAATCTAGGTTTCAGGCCAGCCCAGGCAGGAAAGCCCATGAGACTCTTATCTCCAGTGAACCAGCAAAAAGCCAGAAGTGGAGCTGTGACTCCTTGACAGTGAAAAAGTAAAGTACTCAGGCCCTGAGTTCTGGCCCCAGTGCCCAAAGGAAAGGAAGGAGGAAGGAAGGAAGGAAGGAAGGAGGGAGGGAAGGAGGGAGGGAGGGAGGGAGGGAGAGAGTATTGGGTAGGACATTGGAATTACACAAGGTGGGAAGCGTGTTCTGGAGGAGGAAAGGCAGCCAGAAGGTGAGGGGAAAAAAGAGAAAAGTCCTCCCAGGATTTCTTTTTTTTTTTTTTTTTTTTTTTTTGTCGGTCGTGGGGCTTGAACTCTGGGCCTGGGCGCTGTCCCTCAGCTCTTCAGCTCAAGGCGAGCACTCTACCACTTGAGCTACAGCACCACTTCTGGTTTTCTGGTGGTTTATTGGAGATAGGAGTCTCTTGGACTTTGCTACCTGGGCTGGCTTTGAACCACGATCCTCAGGTCTCAGCCTCCTGAATAGCTAGGATTACAGGCATGAACCACCAGCACCTGTCCCTCCCGGGATTTCAAAGCAGTCCCTCAGAGGAAAAGTGAGAGGCTGAGGATACAGACATACGGATAAAAGATTTAATGGACATCTGGGCCACAATGGTTCATGCCCGCATTCTTAGCTACTTAGGAGGTAGATGGTGGTTTGTATCTGGCTTAATGAAAAAGAAATTTGAGGGCTGGGAATGTGGCTTAGTGGTAGAGTGCTTGCCTCACATGCATGAAGCCCTGGGTTCGATTCCTAGTACCAGAATACACAGAAAAACCTGGAAGTGGTGCTGTGGCTCAAGTGGTATAGTGCTAGCCTTGAGCAAAAGAAGCTCAAGGATAGTGCCTAGGCCCAGAGTTCAAGCCCCAACACTGGGAAAGAAAGAAAGAAAAGAAAAGAAACTTGAGAGCCCCCACCCCCATCCCAACCTATGTATTTATTTAGTCAGTCCTGAGGTACTCTTGAGCTCTTCAGCTCAAGGCTAGCACTCTACTGCTTGAGCCACACGCCACTTCCAGTTTTCTTGTGGTTCATTGGGGATATGAGTCTCACAGACTTTCCTGCCCCAACTGGCTTTGAACCTCAATCCTCAGATCTCAGCCTCCTGAGTAGCTAGAATACCAGGTATGAGTCACTGGTACCCAGTCAATATTTGTTTGTTTTTTTTAAAGAGGCCTATGCTGTCCTTCGTGTAAATGGAAGCTCCTATTGGAATATAATGAAAGCCAAACACAAAACAAATCTGGAGGTGTGGTTCAATTGGGAGCTGTGTGGTGCCCACCTTAAAGGAGTAAAACAGGGCAGGGATTGCCAGCAGGATGAGGAGGAAGATGGAAATGATGGAGAGACCCAAAAAATCCCACTGGAGGAGAAGCAGGGGCATCAGGACAGCAGTCTGCAGCACCAGTGGCTGTTTGTGCTGCTGCATTAACTTGATCCGAGATTCTGGGTCCTTTTACCTATGAGGTCCTACCTGAGGAGGGAGGGAGACACAGAGAGCGTGCACTATAGAGACACAGGGTGAGGCGCTGGTGGTTCATGCTTGTAATCCTAGCTACTCAAGAGGCTGAGGTCTGCAGGATCTGGATTCAAAGCCAGCCTGGACAGGAAAGTCAGTGAGACCCTTATCTCCAATGAAACCCCAGAAAACCGGCAGTGGAGCTAGGGCTCAAAGCAGTACAGCACTAGCCTTCAGCAGAAAAGCTCAGGCACAGCTCCCAGGCCCTGAGTTCAAGCCCCCTGACCAAAAAGAAAAAAAAGAAAATTACAGACACAAGTAAGAGGGTCAGGCAGGGGAAATCTGAGTGCCCTAAGCAGTAGCTTTTCTGGTTAGATATACTAAAAACCCAGCCTGTCCCCAAACAGCCAAAGCTCACCACAAACTCCGCATTCCCATGTAATTTCCATGGTCCTTGAACAATGCCTCACAGCCATCCTCTGTCATTCCTGCGCCCCCATAATCCCTCCCTTGTCTCCTTCCCACTGTTTCATCTCCTCTAACTTCTCCTCTGTGGAAACACATACTACAACTCTCACCACCACCACCACTATCACCCCCCCACCCCCCCCATCCCTCTCACGCGCGCCCCCCCCCCATCCCGCAGCATTGCTGATAAACCCATCACAGACACAGTCAAAGTTCTCATGACCTCCCTGGGCTCCCCTAGTCCCAGAGGCTAGGCCTGGGCAGGCAATTAAGACTCACAGGATATAGCCCATTAGTCCCTACTTCGTTGTGATTGGCTACTCTGTTCAGAGCATGCCTCCAGCTCTAATATCTGGCTTCTGATTGGTCAATGTCTGTAAGAGGTGTTTCCCCATCGCATCCCTTTTTCAATGACTAGAAGACTGAGTGATAAACTGTCCTTTTTCTGTTGTGGATTCTGTTTTGAACTCTTGATTGGCTCACTATCTATGTGTGGGCTGCAGTTCCAGAGTGAATACTGAGTGTAATCTACCATCATTTAGGATTTGGGCTGGGACTTGAGGTCCACAAAGTAACTCTGGATGGAAAAGACCATAGCTATTCTGGGATTCACAGGGAGAGACGGAAGAAAAAAATAGTTAAATAAATGAAATTCAGCTGGGCTCATGCCTGTTATCCTAGCTACTCAGGAGGCTGAGATCTGAGGACCACAGTTCAAAGCTAGCCTGGGCAGGAAAGTCCATGAGACTCATCTTCAATTAACCACCAGAAAACCTGAAGTGGCGCTGTGACTCAAGTGGTAGAATGCTCACAGCAACCAGGCCCAGAGTTCAAGCCCCACTGACTGTGAATGAAGAGCCAGGTGCCTATGGCTCTTGTCTGTAATCCTAGATACTCAGGAGGCTGATATAAGGATCATAGTTCAAAGCCATCATTGATAAGAATGTCTTTAAGACTTTTTTTTTTTTTTGGGGTCATGGGACTTGAACTCTGGGCCTGAATGCTGTCCTTCAACTCTTCAGCTCAAGGCTAGTGCTCTACTACTGGAGCCACAGCGACACTTCTGGTTATCTGAGTGGTTTATTGGAGATAAGAGTTTCATGGACTTTTTTGCCTCTGCTGGCTTTGAACCGAGATCCTCAGATCTCAGCCTCCTGAGTAGCTAGGATTACAGGCATGAACCACCAGCATCCAGCTCCCTACCTTTCTTAACCCCCCACTCTTCAAGTAACAGGGACACATTGTCCATTGTGACTTTTCTCTTGCATATGCATGAAACAGATGTATGTTCTCTTTGGTAAGCCACCGGCTCCCAGCTTGAGACTCATGACTAGAAACAGAGCTGTGGCTCAACTAGTAGAGTGTCAACTTTGGGTGAAAAAGCTAAGGGTCAGAGCCCAGGCCCTGAGTTCAAGTCCAGGACCTACTGGTGAAAAGAAAGAAATGAAGAGGACAGATGGGAAAGAAAAGGAAGGAAGGAAGGAAGGAAGGAAGAAAGGAAAGGCAGGAAGGCAGGCAGGCAGGCAGGAAGGAAGGAAGGAAGAAAGGAAGGAAGGACAAAAGATAGATAGACAGACAGACAGACAGACAGAGATGTGTGGGGCCACCACACCAGCAAGAGCCAATATCCAAATTTACTGCATTCAACCAATCCCTATCAAAGTGGGAGCAGTCATGACCTAATAAGGGGCAGAGTCTGGCTCCACCCACTGAAGCCTGAATTGCCAGACAGCACTATGACCACACCCCCTTATGAGGGCAGCCAATCAGGGCTTGAGGTGCTGATTTCTCCATTGTGAAGAATTGGCCTTGACTGTTTGGGTGTTGGGGTTGTGTGGATAGAGCAAGGGGAGGTTTAGTGGGGCTGGGCCTCTGATTTCAAGACACTGAAGATCTGTCTTTATCTGAATAGATTGATCATGATCTCCATATCCAAAGATGACCCAGCTGCCCCACATGCGTTTCCAGCTGCCCCAGGAGCTCCAACTGCCCTGGAGACCCCAGCTAGCCCAAGTGAGGCCCCTAAAGAGACATCAGCAAGTCTACAGATGCCTGAAGGACTGGAATTTTATGCTCCAAATTACATATGTTTGACTGTCTTTGCAGTAATTTTTTTCCCTCCCCTGGGACTGGCAGCTGTCTACTTTAGCAGCAAGGTAAAAGAGTGCTCAGGCTTTGGCCTCTTCCTTCCTTTTTTTCTCTCCTCCCCCACTTCTTTCTTTTTATTATTATTTTAATTTATATATTTTTATTGTAAAGATACAGTACAGGGGGGTTACAGTGTCATGAGTAAGGTAATGAGTACGTTTCCTTTCGAGCATTGTTACCCCCTCCTTTGTTTTTCCCCTACCATCCCTTCCCTCCCCACCTGCCCAACTCCTCCCTCCCCCTCCCAAGTTGTAAAGTTCTTTTTCAACATAGTGTCTTGTACATCTCATTGTTACAAAGGGTCAACCTGTATCCTTGTTTCAGCATTTTGTTAGTTCCCTTCCCCTCCCCAATTAGAAAAATGTATATATAAGATGTAGGGCACCTGAATCAAATACAGTGAAAACAGGGGTTATACCATGGGGGAAGAACATACAAAAGAAACAAGGAAATCACATAGTACATTAAAAACAATAGTGACAAAGATAAAACCTCTTGAGTCTCTATCTTGCTGTTCATTTCACTTAGCATCATCTTATATGGTCATATGTACATAGTTTTTTACCTTTTCTGCTTGTCTGGTAAGATTATCCTAGACGTATACTCATTATTGCAAATAAGGGAAACCATGGGACCTATGTTTCTTGGTCTGGCTTATTTCACTTACTATAATTTTTTCCAAGTCTTTCCATTTCCTAACAAATGAGTGGTATCAGATGGAGGCATAGAATTCCATTGTTTTATAGAAAGATAGATAGATAGATAGATCACATTTTCTTGATCCATTCATCTACTGAGGGGCATCTGGGTTGGTTCCATATTTTAGCTATGGTGAATAATGCTGCAATGAACATAGTTGTGCTGGTAGCTTTAGTATGGCCTTGTTTGTGATCATTTGGGTAAATGCCCAATCTTTCCTTCTTTCTTTCCTTCCTTCCTTCCTTTTTGCTTCTTTCCTTGTCTTTGTGTGTGTGTGTGTATGTGTGTGTGTGCTAGTACTGGGACTTGGGCTTGAACTCAGGGCCTGTGCCCTTGCTTAGCTTTTCTACTCAATGCTGGGCCCTACCACTTGAGCCACACCTCCACTTCCAGCTTTTTGTTGTTGTTGTTATTGGTCATAGGTCTTAAACTCTGACTCTGGGCCTGGGCACTGTCCCTCAGCTCTTCAGGTCAAGGCTAATGCTCTACCACTTGAGCCACAGTGCCACTTCCAGTTTTCTGGTGGTTAATTGGAGATAAGAGTCTCATAGACATTCCTGCTCGGGCTGGCTTTGAACCTCGATCCTCAGATCTCAGATCTTAGATCGAAGATCTCAGGATTACAGGTGTTAGCCACCAGCACTGGGCCACTTCTAGCTTTTTGATGGTTAATTGGCCAGAAGAGTCTCTTGGGTTTGCCTACTTTGGGCTGGCTTTAAACCTCAATCCTCAGATCTCAGCTTTCTGATTGCTGGGATTACAGGTATGAGCCACCAGCAACTAATGATGGCCAATTTTATCCTCTTCCTGCCCCCCTGTCTGTGCTTCTGGCTGGGACCCAGGAAGGGGATTTCCCAAGGGTTTCTGGGATCAGAATCTCATATCTGTGCTCCTGCCTACAGACTACCGAGGCCAACCAGAACCAAGACTGGGAGCAGGCTTACATCAACTCTGGCCGGACTGGTTGGCTGGATGTGTTCGCCATACTCATTGGTTTAGCTATCATTTACGTGTATACGTTATATATGTGAAGGACAGACCAGTATCCCAGGAGTCCATTCTCGTCAGGACATTACCAGCTACCATGTGAGAAACTCAGTAGCTGAGACAATCTCCTAGCCAAGAAACCTATCAACCAAGGAACTCACCATCCAAGCAACTCACCTGCTCGTGGACATTGGTAATCGCTTGTCAGTGACACATAGGTTCCTATCGCCTCCACAGCTGTCTTTATCCACCATGATGGGTTGCGCTTTATGCGCTAGATCCCCTCAGTTCTCCAGGGCTGCTCTTTCAGAAAACTATTTCTTTACCCAATAAAATGGAAGGGTTTGTTCTGGCTTCTCCTGTGTCTGTATGGTTTTTGGTTCTTTGTTGTTTTTCCCCAGGTTGGGGGAGGGGGGGAATTGTCTGTATTTCACTGGGGCTATGTGTTTCCTAGATTATGTGGAAACTTAGAACATTCTGATAGTAAAGCCAGGGACAGGAAATGAGGACATTTGTGGATTTGTACACTAGCCTCTCTACCCTATGGCATTAAAAAAAAAAAAAACTGCCAGACACTGGTGGCACACACCTGTAATCCTAACTACTCAGGAGGCTGGGATCTGAGGATCCCAGTATGGAGCCATCCTGGGGCAGATAAATCCAAAGACTCTCTTTTTGTGGGTCATGGGGCTTGAACTCTGGTCCTGAATGCTGTCCCTCAGCTCTTCAGCTCAAGGTTAGCGCTCTACCACGTAAGCCACAGCACCACTTCTGTTTTTCCTAGCGGTTTATTGGAGATGAGTCTCACAGAGTTTCCTGTCCAGACTGGCTTTGAACTGTGATCCTCTGATCTCAGCCTCCTGAGTAGCTAGGATTACAGGCGAGAGCTTCCAACCCTCAGCTCCAGAGACTCTTAAAGCCAGAAGTAGAGGCATGGCTCAAATAGTAGAGTGCTACCCTTGAGTGGAAAAAGCCAATGGAGGGTAAGAGACCCTGAGTTCAAGCCCCAGTGCTGACCAAGTAGAAATAAAGATATCCTTTGACAAAATGTGGGGCGGGTTTTTTGGTCCGTAAAATAGACAATAATAATTTTGCTAAGGTGGGGTGATATTTAGACATTTGAATCAATGTTTTATTCACCAGGTATCTTCTAGGAACACCTATGAACAGAAACCATCTCTCCAGTCAAGGCGGTCGACCCCAGGGGTGCCCAGAGGCATAGGAGCCGGAGGTGTTCAGGCTGGGAAGGGGCTGACTATCCAGCCCTCAGGATCCCCAAAGTCATATATGACTCAGAGGGGCACAAGGGGCATGCAGTGGGTTTGTTGAGTACATGAGCTCTGCCTGCTCCTTGCTGCCATTCTGATTCCTCTGGAAACAGCTCTGCACACCCTGTAGGGACAGTCCAGTCCAGAAACTCCTCTGATTTCCCTTCTTAGGCTTCTTCCGAGGAAGATAAGGATAGATTAATTAAATAAGATGGCTTCATTAAATAAGCATAGGGAGAAGGCGGTTTTTCTAGCTTCAGAATCTTCCCCCAAGTATACAGGAGCTTCCAAGGTGACAAAAACGTGATGCAAGATCTCACACCTCAGCATACTTCCCCAGGTTTTGTAACTTAACACCAGCGTTAAGAAACACACGCCCAGCCCCGCCCTTCCCCAGGGAAGCAAGTGCGGTGGCTGCTCCCTCCCTATATGTCCTGTGCTCCTGCAGAAACCACGTCTCTGTGGCGCAATCGGTTAGCGCGTTCGGCTGTTAACCGAAAGGTTGGTGGTTCAAGCCCACCCAGGGACGCTGGGTGTTACTTTTAACCCCATGATCTTTGGTTGAAAGATTTCAAATCTGTACCTTCTCTCCCCAAGAAAGCACTATGGACTTCTCGCGATGCAATAAGTAAAGGCAAAGTAAAGCTAATTCTATACTGGTAGAGTTGGAAAGGAGATTCGTTATGTTATTTCATTGCTAAAGTGCAAAATTCAAAGATCTGTTTTTCTGTATTAAAAGTGATCCGTGAAACATTGCAAAATATTTCCCCTAGCCAGATACCAGTTACTCCTGTCATCCTAGCTATTCAGGAGGCTGAGATCTAAAGATCACAGTTTTAAGCCAGCTGGGCAGGAAAGTCTGTGAGACTCTTGTCTCCAATTAACTTCCAAAACAAAAACAAAACCGAAGTGGAGCTGTGACTGAAGTGGTAGAGTGCTAGCCTTGAGCAAAAAAGTTCAGGGACAGAACCTGAACTACAAATTCAAGCCCCAAAACTGGCACAAAAATAAAGTGATCCCTAAAATAAAAAAAATTGAGATAATTAAATACTCTTCCCTGTAAGAAATCCTGTTAGGAAAGAAAATAAGCTACCAGGAGAAAATATTTATAAACCATAGATGTGTGTGCATGTACACACACACACACACACACACACACACACACACACACGTGGGGTTGAAATGGCCTCCAAGCAATAATTAAATTCCAGCACAGTCTTACTATTTTCTTTTTCTCTTTTTGGTCCAGTCGTGGGGCTTGAACTCTGGGCCTGGGCACTGTCCCTCAGCTCTTCAGCTCAAGGCTAGCGCTCTACCACTTGAGCCACAGCACCACTTCCGGCTTTTTCCTTTCTGCTTATGTGGTGCTGAGGAATCGAACCCAGGGCCTCAGGCATGCAAGGCAAGCGCTCCACCACTGAGCCACCTTCCCAGCCCCATAAAGCAGTCTTTTTTTTGGGGGGGGGTCGAACTCTGGGCCTTGGCACTGTCCCTGAGCTCTTCAGCTCAAGGCTAGCACTCTAACTTTCTCCTCCATTTTTTCTTGGCAGTGCAGAGATCAAACCCCAGTGCCTCATACATTCTAAACACATACTGTACCACTGAACCACACATTCCTATCCCTGAAAATCACAAAAACTTTTCAAAGGATTTATATCCTTGATATATATACTTTTTATTTTTTGGGTCCAGTCGTGGGGCCTGAACTCTGGGCCTGGGCGCTGTCCCTCAGCTCTTCAGCTCAACGCTAGCGCTCTACCACTTGAGCCACAGCACCACTTCTGGCTTTTTTCTTTTTGCTTTTGTGGTGCTGAGGAATCGAACCCAGGGCCTCAGGCATGCAAGGCAAGCGCTCTACCACTGAGCCACCTTCCCAGCCCATCCTTGATATATTTTTTTAACTCTCAAAGAGTCAATTATAAATGAAAATAACTTTGTGTGTGTGTGTGTGTGTGTGTATGTGTGTGTGTGTATGTGTGTGTGTGTGTGTGTGTGTGCTACTACTACTTTTTCAGTCAAGGCTGGAGCTCTACCACTTATGCCACATCTCCACTTCTGACCTTTTGCTGGTTACTTAAGAGAGAGTCTCAGGACTTTCCTGCTGAGGCTGACTTTGAACCTTGATCCTCAGATCTCAGTCTCCTGAATTACAGGTGTGAGCTACTTGATCTGATTTTTAATATTTTTAGTCTGCATGAGAGCAGCATTTAGCCTAGGGCTAGTCTTTCCCTACTACTGAGAGACCTGAACTCAGCCACAAATTGAAGTAGAAATGCTCTCCACTAGGAGTGCGGTAAGTCAAGGCAGCTAGAGTTCACAAAGCATAGCAGTGGAGAGGAGACAACAGGACAGCTCTTCAGGTCCACATAGAGTCTCATACAATGAACCATCTTCACTCAGTGTAGACCCCTCCACTGGCCTATGTGCTTCTGATCATATAAAATTATATCTATCAAAAAGAACTCCAAGAAATGCAAACAAATATATTGTAATTATTATAATGTAGTATTATAGTAAATGCATAAAATATGTTATATGATTAATGTATAATAAATATATATTATACACTATAATTATATAACTATAATAAGTATGTAATTATATTATATATATTTACCCTAATGATTACATTAGTTTTCCCAAGATACGAGTAAATACACCACATAAAGACATATATAAACGTGTGTATGTATATGTACATATATATACACACACACATGGCCCAACAATATATATGTAAACATATACATATTAATGTATGAGTGTTTAAGGAATTATTTGCAAGATTAATGAACAATAAACAGGGAAATGTGTTTAAGTATAATAAATCTTGAACATAATGTTTTTTTTTAAATACCCTGATGCAAGGTCTCTAAGTCCCAGCTAGCCAGGGAGCTCTCAGTAGTCTGCCCAGCAACCGATGACACCACCTGCGTCGCTCTCGTGACGTCATAGATATGCGTCACGCTTGAAGCGGGCGCGGGAGGTGGCGGCGGCCGCCCAGGTCTGGCGTTTGTCATGGAGTTGGTGCGGGAAGCGCGGGAACTGGACTGCTGGGCGGTAGAAGAGATGGGGGTACCCTTGGCAGCTCGAGCCCCGGAATCGACGTTGCGTAGGTGAGATTGCGCCAAAAATGAAGACTTTCCATCCCAGAGCTAACGTCTCTGGAGTTAGACGACCCCCCCCCACCAAACACACGCATTTATCCAGGACGAGACCGCACCCCAAGTTCCTGAGGGATCCCTGCCCTGAGAATGTGTGTCCTAATGCTGGTGCTGAGTGACGGACCCTGAAGGTTACCCCTGCAACCTAGACGGTCATCCCGATCAGGGATTCCACACCCGCCCCCAGCACCAGTTAAAAATTGCCTAAGGTTAATGAAGGGCATCCCGATCTTATCCCGGTCCGCAGTGATCACCCCCACTACACTGGAGCTGAATCTGACTCATGCCTGGTTCTGGCAATGTCATACATATCTCACCTGGCTTTAGAACAAACCTCCCTGATCTTCTCCAATCCGGGCCTATCCCTCCCTACCCTTACCCACCCACCCCCAAAGGAGAACTCAGGTTTTCCCATCACCCATCTACCCACCAAAGAGGGTCCTCCATGCCAGGCACCTGGTGGCACTGAGGCTCAAAGTAGTAGAGTGCTAGCCTTGGATGCAAAAACTCAGGGACAGCACCCAGGCCCTTCAAACCCCATGACCAACCACGAGAGAGAGAGAGAGAGAGAGAGAGAGAGAGAGAGAGCGTCTGAGCGCTGTGTGGTACATGGGGGATAGACCCTAACTGTTCCCCCACCCCACAGGCTGTGTCTGGGTCAGGGAGCTGACATCTGGGCATATGTCCTGAAGCATGTCCACAGTCAAAGGTGAGCCAAGCCTGTGCTGGGGAAGGTTGAGGGTTGGGGCAAGGACAGATCCCGCAGCAACCCCCCTTCCTCCTTTTCTCCACTGCAGGAGTCTAAAGAAGATCCGGGGAAATCTGCTCTGGTAACTGCTCAAAATTGTCCCTTCCTAGTCTGTAATCCTAGCTCCTTCCAAGGCAAAGCTCAGAGGATCATGGTTCAAAGCCAGCCTGAGCAGGAAAGTCCATGAAACTCTCCAACTAGCCACTAAAAAGCCAAAAGTGATGGTATGGTTCAAGTGGTAGAACGTCAGCCTTGAGCAGGAAAAGCTCAGGGACAGTGCCTAGGCCCTGAGATGAAGCCCCAGTAACAAAAATCAATCCCTTCTTATCTTCCCAATTCCCTTCTAGCCTTGTCCCCACCCACAGTCTCATACTTCAGCCTTCCCCACTTAAGACGCAGGCATCTCTAACACCAGTCTCATTTTTTTCAGGTATGGTTACCAGGATAGTCCAGAGGTGAGAAGCCTTTTCTATAAGATTCTCTTTTAGAGCTGGGAATGTGGCTTAGTTTTGGGGGGGGCTAGCTCCACATTGGACTTTTTGATGGTCAAATAGAGCTAAGCGTGTTGTAGTTTCCTACCTGGGGTTGACTTCAAACTGCCATTCTCAGATCTTAGCCTCCTGAGAGCCTTGTGCTCTTATCTCCAATTAACCAGCAAAAAAGACAGAAGTGGAGGGTTAGCTACAGCTAACCCTGTATTTGATGACACCAGGTTCGTCGCAAGTTGGAACTGGAAGCCACGGCCGCCCGCCTCCGAGCTGAGATCCAAGAGCTGGACCAGAGCCTAGAGCTGATGGATCAGGAGACCGAGACTCAAAGTGACCCACGGGGCCAGGAAGATGGGAAGTGGGACTGAGGGCGGAGAAGATGCTGAGGGCCACCCCGGTGTTCCTCCCACAGACATAGCCGAGGAGCAGGCACTGCAGAGCATGCGTGACACCCAGCGTCAGGCTCTCCTCCTCCAGGCCCAAGCCGGGGCTGTGCGGAAACAGCAGCATGGACTCCGAGGACCCATGCAGCGGCTGCACAACCAGCTCAAGCGCCTGCAGGACATGGAAAGGTAGGCCTCATCTTGCCTAAGGGCACCTGATATCCTTAGAGTAACCTCTTCTGCCTCTCCTCTCCCACCACCACCCTGTGCTTGGCCCTGACCCCTTCCCAATTCCAGAATTCCAGGTTCCCATCAGGAACACTTAACGTCCAAACAGGCTAGGAGGTTGACAGTGTCCTAATCTGAGAGGTGGCCACTGGGGCTCAGCAATCCTTGTGACCAGCCATGCTGACCATGGCAGCAGTTGGGACACAAACATCTATTGGTCCTTTGGCCCTTGACCCTATTTGTGTTGCTACTACAGGAAGGCCAAAATGGAGGTGACCTTTGGCCCCCTGACATCAGCAACCCTGGCCCTGGAGCCTGAGGTCTTGGTAAGGACCCTGGGCTGTGGAGGAAAGAGTTGAGATATCCAGGGTGAGGCAGATGCCTGGGTCCCCATTTATGGCTCCCCTCTTCTCCCCAGCGGGATGTCCGAGCAGCTTGCAACCTCCGCGCCCAGTTTCTTCAGAACCTCCTCATGCCCCAGGCCCAAGGAGGCCCTGTCCAGTGAGTATCCACACACCCCAGAAACCCCACAAAAAATCTGGGCTTCAGGGTGCTACGTTAGCCCAGACACTGGGGTTCTCAGGCTGGCACAAAGGGCCACACCCATCATAGACAAATAGCAACCAGGTGGCCAAGGCATTAGGGATGGGGAAGAGGCTCTGGGCACCCCAAAGGAGTCCCTTACCTAGCTAAGGATGGGAGGGGACTGGTGAGGAGACAGAGCAAAGGTGAAGGGTCACATTGGCGTCCCAGGTCAACAGCACATGGGAAGACCCCAAGACTGGCATGTTGGTATAATTGGAGGAGCAGGTGGAGACAGTTTCCTTATCAGCAAAGTAGGATAGAATAATTATAGAAGGGTAACTGTACAGTCTTATGTATTCTCCATCCTCTTATCCAAATACCAGAAACTCTCGAGATGACCAATTTGGAACTTCCTACCAGCAGTGGCTTAGCTCAGTGGAGGTGAGAAAGTGGGGATCTCCAGAAAGGCCAGCCCCTAACTGTGTGTCCTGCCTCATGGTCCCCGCTTGCGGCCCTGCCCTCACCCCATGCCTTCACTGCCTTCCCTTCCTCCTGCCAGACCCTGCTGACAAACCACCCACCGGGCCATGTGCTGGCCGCCTTGGAGTACCTGGCTGCAGAGCGGGAGGCTGAGATCCTAGCCCAATGCCGCAGTGATGATGGACTGGGAGAGACCCAGCTACCCAGGTGTGGAGCAGCAGGTTCCTGTAGACAGGGCAGGCACGGGGGCCGGACACACATGGTGACCTTCAGGTTGAGCTGGGCTGGGTGTCCAGTGTAGGCACCAAGCTTGTCTTCAGAGATTTGCTTTGTTCCCACCCCAGACCCCAGGTACCCGACCAGTCAGATTCTGACCAGCCAGCACCGTCCATGGTACATCTCATCCAGGTAACTGAGGAGCCCTCAGAAGGCCCTCTCCGTCCCTCATCCCCATGGGCCATGCCCACACGTACTGTACCCTCAGGAAGGCTGGCAGGCCCTTGGTGCGCTGGTCACTCAGCAGGGCGCCCTCCTGAAAGAATACCAGGTCCTCACTGGCCGCCTTCAGGATGTGGTGGAAGAGGTGGAGAAATGCGTCCTGGCATCAAGCCAGAGGTGAGGGGCTGCCTTAGTAGAGGCCTCTGACACTGTCTGTCCTGGGTCTCTGTCTGTCAGTGTCTGGGGTTCCTTGTGCGTCCCTGATCATCTTGTTCCTGGTGGCCTCAGTCCCTTTCCTGTCTTCTGACGGTCTCCCCAGGAAGGTGCTGATGCTGGGGCTTCGGTGCTATGGCCTCAGAGCAGAGCTCAAGGCCCTGTGTGCCCAGAGCCAGGAGTTGGAGGAGACAGCTGAGCACCAGCAGCTTCTGCTGAAGGAGCTCCAGGCCAAGCAGCAGAGGATCCTGCACTGGCGCCGGCTGGTGGTGAGAAAGAAAGAAAATAGGCCGATCATGATCCAGGCGCACACCAAGCCTTGGACCTGGGCGAGAGCCACTGTGGAGACTTGAGAGGCTCCTGGGAGTGGGGTACCCAGGGCAGGACTCCTGTGTGAAGGGGTGGCAACTTGTCTCTGGTCTCCCGCCCCCAGGAGGAGACCCAGGAACAAATCCGCCTGCTCATCAAGGGAAACTCAGCCAGCAAGACGCGCCTGGGCCGGGGTCCAGGGGAGGTGAGACAGGTGTAAGGGCTGGGGGGGGAGGGGGACCCACAAGTGAGGGGGTGTTGGTTGGACCCCGGCTCGCCTGTCCTTTCTCTCCCCGGCCCCAGGTGCTGGCTCTGCTTGAGCGGAAGGTGGTTCCCACTTCTGAGGCTGTGGCACCACAGAGCCAGGAGCTGCTCCGCTGCCTGGAGGAGGTAGCCCGGCATCTGCCAGATATTCTGCTGGGCCCCTTGCTGCGGCACAGCCCCGAAGGGTGAGGCTAGCAGCCAGCTCCCACCTCTCCTGCCCTGAGGGACTGTCATTCCCTAAGGTCTCCTCAGTGAATGAACCCCAGGGATGCCAAGCTGCCATACCTAGGTCTGGCATCCTAGTCCCCAGACTCCCTTCCTCCCCGCGCTCCCTTCTTACAGTTCCATCTGCCCTGGTCCCTTCCCACTCTAGCTCCAAGCCACTGCCCACCATCCTGCCATCCATCCACCAGCTGCACCCCACACCCCCGGTGGGCTCTAGCCTCATAGCACTGAGTCACATACTGGGGCTGCCTGCAGGGAAGGTGAGTCACTGTCCCCTGGGACCTGTCTGCCTACCCCTGTCCCCATCCCTGTCCCAGGTGACTGTCCTCCCTCGCTCCCTCCCTCCTTCCCTCCAGGCACCAGAGCTGCTCCTCCCGAAGGCTGCCTCTCTTCGCCAGGACCTTCTATTCCTCCAGGACCAGCGCAGTCTCCGCTCTGCCAGTTTACTCCACCTGAAGACCCATCTACAGCCAGAACTGCCCACCCAGGGTAGGCCTACCCTGCTTCCTGGATCCAGTAGCACTGGTCTCCTGCAGTGCTAACAAACACCCTCACTCACCCAGGCCTTACTGTGAGCTTAAAACACATTTGTTGGTTTAATCTGCAGGGCAAGGCCATGTGGTAAGCACACCATTTCCCACATTATAGAGAAGGGAGCTGAGATGCCCGTGGCTTAGTAGCTCACCCACATGGCCGAGCTGGGAGCTACACCCAGGTAGTCAGCCAGAAGTCTGCACTCTTACCATGAGGATCTACAGCCCATCCATTTGCAAAGTACTCCTATCAGATAGTGTTCTAAAGTAGGTAAAAAGCAAGGCTGTGGCTGGATGTTGGTAGCTCAAGCCTGTAAGTCTTGCTACTCTGGAGGCTTGAGATCTGAGGATCCTGGTTCAAAGCCAGACAAAGCAGGAAAATCTGTGACCAAAAAGCCAGAAGTGGGGCTGTTGTTCAAGTGGCAGAACACTAGCCTTGAGTGAAAAAGCTAAGGGGACACCACCAAGCCCTGAGTCCAAGCCCTAGTGTTGGCCCCCACACACACACCCTATCACCCCCAAGGCTGATCAAGGTTACAGAGACAGGATGAAATTGAGCCAGATTCAGAGCCACCAGGGAGGCTGCTGATCTTTACTTGGTATGAGCAAGGCCCTGTGTGGGCACCTAGAGAGGGACTAAGCCTAGTCATGATCCTGAGGGGAAACACTGCTGGAGTGAGGGGCTGTGGTAGGCTGAGGAGAAAGCTCGGGGGTAAAGGATGCTGGGAAGACTTCCCAAGTGGAAATAGGATACCTCACTTGGTGGACAGGGGCCATGTAATGCAAACTCCCAAATACCAGACTGGGCGAGCTTCGCTCTATCTTGGGGAAGATTTAGAGGGATCTAAGCTGGAGAGGGAGAGCTTGAACTCAGGGCCTGGGCACTGTCCCCTGGCTTTTTTTTGGGGGGGGGTCCAGTCGTGGGGCCTGAACTCTGGGCCTGGGCACTGTCCCTCAGCTCTCCAGCTCAAGGCTAGCACTCTACCACTTGAGCCACAGAGCCACTTCTGGCTTTTTTTTCTTTTTGCTTATGTGGTGCTGAGGAATCAACCCAGGGCCTCATGCATTGCAAGGCAAGCGCTCTACCACTGAGCCACCTTCCTAGCCCTCGCCTGGCTTTTTCATTCAAACCTGGTGCTCTACCACTTGAGCCACAGCTCCACTTCCAGGGTCAGGTTGAAACTCCAGGAAGATCATTCTGTTGTGAGTGACCCTAGTGGGAGCCTGAAGCCTGGGAGGCAGGCTGACCAGGGAAGTAGGAAAGGTTAAGAGGGCTCTGTGGAGAGGCATCTAGGATGAGGCCTGGGATAGGTATGTCCTTGAGATGAAGACTCAAAAGGGACAGCTTTGAGATCTAAACCAGATCACCAAAGTATTTGTGACCCCATTGGTTTGTGCTTTTATTTGGGGGGAGGAGGGTGTTCCGGTCGTGGGGCCTGAACTCTGGGCCTGGGCGCTGTCCCTCAGCTCTTCAGCTCAAGGCTAGCGCTCTACCACTTGAGCCACAGCGCCACTTCCGGCTTTTTTTCTTGTTGCTTATGTGGTACTGGGGAATTGAACCCAGGGCCTCATGTATGCAAGGCAAGCGCTTTACCACTGAGCCACCTTCCCAGCCCCCCATTGGTTTTTAAGTCTGAAAACAGCTGAAGGACTCAAAGCTGCCTTCCGATTTCTAACCCCCAGAGCTGCTGCAGGTCCAGGCCTCCCAGGAAAAGGAGCAGAGAGAGAGCGTGGGACAGGTTCTGAAGCGGCTGGACAACTTGCTCAAGCAGGCGCTGAAGCGTATCCCTGAGCTCCAGGGGGTCGTGGGGGACTGGTGAGAGGGCACATGAGGGGTAGAGGAGTGAGATGGGTGGAGTCAAGACTCAGGTCTTGGTGATGGAAGAAGCCAGAGAATGTCTGGAGAGCTGGGCCTAACCTCTGATGCCATGTTCTTCCTCAGGTGGGAGCAGCCAGGCCAGGCTGCCCTTTCCGAGGAGCTCTGCCAGGGCCTGTCTTTTTCCCAATGGCATCTGCGCTGGGTCCAGGCACAAGGAGCCCTGCAGCAGTTGTGCAAATGAAGAGAAGCTCAAATCAAGAATCTAGCCAGGCGCCGGTAGCTCACACCTGTAATTGTAGCTACCCAACAGGCTGAGATTTGAGGATCATGGTTCAAAGCCCGCCCGGGCAGGAAAGTCTGTGAGACTCTTCTCTCCAATTAACCACCAGAAAACTAGAAGTGGAGCTGTGTTTCAAATGGTAGAGCACTTGCCTTGAGCTAAAGAGCTCAGGGACAGTGCCCAAGCCCAGAGTTCAAACCCCATGACCATAAACAAACAAAAGTGGCTCAAGTGGTAGGGCATTTACTTAGCAAGTTGGAAGCCCTGAGTTCAATTCTCAGTACTGCCAAAAAAGAAAGAAAATGAATTTCATCCCAACACCGTGCCTTCCTCAATAAAATATTTGAAACCATCACCAGGACTGGCCAGTCCCCTTGTCTGTATCCCACATAAGACTCTCTGTTGTTCATTTCCCTTGCCCCTTGCCCTTTCATCCCACCAAAGCCAACAGAATGTCTGTATCTTGCTAGGAAAAATAACTATGCCAGGGATGGGAATGTGGCTCAGTGGTAGAGTGCTTGCCTACCATGCATGAAACCCTGGGTTTGATTCCTCAGTACCACATACACAGAAAAGCTGGAAGTGGTGCTGTGGCTCAAGTGGTAGAGTGCTAGCCTTGAGCAAAAGCAGCTCAGGGACAGTGCCCAGGCCCTGAGTTCAAGCCCCAGGACTGGCAAAAGAATAAATAACTATGCTGGGTACCAGTGATTCACACTCAGGAAGCTGAGATCTGAGGAATGTAGTTCACGGTCAGTCCAGGCAGGAAAATCCTTGAGACTCTTAACTCCAATTAACCATCACCAAGCCAGGTTAAAATAAGCAGATAGGATATTAATTAGATCAAGGAAGAAAGAAATTTAACTGGGGACAAACAACTCCCAAGAGCTGAAAAGCAAACAAACTCTGGAAATGGAACCAACTGCGGCTTGTCATTTACTGAAATTGGCAAAAATGAGTAAAAATCGGGCTGTCTGTAAGGCTAACCAACCACTGATGTTCTGTTATTCTTGCTTGCTCAGCAAATATGCTAAAATACGGAACTTGACCATCTGCGAGTGGCCTCTGTGGTTCTTGCGTTCAAATACCCTGAGCTAGCCGGGCGAAGCTGACGCCTGTAATCCTAAATACTCGGGAGGCTGAAATCTGAGGATCGGGGTTCAAAGCCAGCTTGGGCAGAAAGTCCGTGAGACTCTCATCTCCAATAAACCAGTCAGAAAACCTGAAGTAGCGCTGTGGCTCAAGGGCTGAGGGACAGTGCCCAGGCCCAGTGTTGAAGCCCCGTGACCTACAACAACAAAAATACCCTGAGCTCCTCGGGTCCGGTGCTGTTTCCCACTGCTGCTGCGGTGGGGGACAATCCCCCTACAGCTAATAAAGGTTCCTAGCCCGATTTGACTTGAGTGTTGGACTGTCTCTCAGGACTGCGGAAAATCGCGGGATATTTCAGGAGCTATGGTTCAAGTGGTAGAGAGTGGTAGCCTTGAGCAAAAAAGCTCAGGGGCAGCGTCCACGCCGTGAGTTCAAGACCCAAGACTGGCACCAAAAACAGTCATGGGATGTCACTTCCCTTCCGCCCGAAAGCCTGAGCCAGGCGCCTCCTCTCAGCTTCGAATCAACCCGGCCCCAACGTGGACTTCCGCGTGTTTACAAACTTCTCGCCCGGGGCCCGCAGGCACCCTCAACGCCCCGAACTTGGCGGCGTTCTCCCAGGCCTGTATTCCACGGTGGGGGTGGGACCAGCTGACTTCGCTTCCACCTCATTAGCTCACCTTCCTCTAGGAAGGTGTGGCCATGTCTCTGAGGAGCTCTGATTGGTCCGAGTGCTTCCCTCCTTTCCGGCACTCTGATTGGCTTACATTCCCCCATAGGGTGTGTCCGTGCCTGGTTGGCCCATGTTCGCGAACGCATGGCGTCAGGCACCGCGTCCGTCGCTCGCTTTACGTCACTCGCGGGCGCCCACCCTGTCGAAGGCGGAGAGTAGACAAGCCGATCCCGCGGCGGCGGCAGAGCTGGGACCATAGGAGCGGCGACAGCGACGGCTGCAGCGATGGCTGGGGCCGGACCAGCTCCGGGGCTCCCGGTTACAGGAGGACCCGTAGTACCAGGCCCTGGTGGAGGCATTCCGGGAAAAAGTGGAGAGGAGCGTTTGAAGGAAATGGAGGCGGAGATGGCTCTGTAAGGCCGGAGGGAGGGAGTGGGGAAAGCCGTCCCAGAACCAAGTTACCCGGCCTGGAGCATTCGGGCGGCTCTAGAGGAGCGGGGACCTTCGGGAGGCTCCCGGCGGTGGGGGGCGGAGTACGGGAGTGGAACCACGACGTACCCAGCGTCCCAGCAGGGGGTCCGACTTGTATCTCTTGGTTCTCTCCCTCCCTCCCCTCAGATTTGAGCAGGAAGTTCTGGGAGCTCCAGTAACTGGGATCCCAGCCGCGGTGCCCACGGTGCCCACGGTAGAAGCGATGCAGGTCCCAGCAGCTCCTGTGATCCGACCAATTATTGCGACCAACACGTACCAGCAGGTGAGGCTGAGCTTTGGCGGGTTAGTCCGGGGACCCAGTGTCTGAACCTCAGCAAGCTCAGCAAGTGTTTATGTCCATGAGCTCTTGATTCTTTTGGCTTGTTAATTGAGTATCACAGATGTCACGTTTGGAGATACTGAGTATACTAAGACATCACTTCCTTTTGGGAGCTTACATTCTAGAACATTTTGTTTGGCAAACTTTCTGCTCCCTATTTGTTGTCCTCTGTTTCATTGGTCAAATTTCAAGTGTCCAATAACCATCTCTCTCTGACTAGTGTTAAGAAAAGGGGAGGTCCAGGTGCCAGTGGCTCACTCTTGTAATCCTAGTTACTCTGGAAGCTGTGGTCCGAGGATCACAGTTGGAGAAAATTTCTTTTATTGGTGGTGGTGGTGGTGGTGGTAGTGATCGGTTGTGGGGCTTGAACTCTGGGACTAGGTGCTGTCCCTGAGCTTTTCAGCTCAAGGCTAGTGCTCTACCACTTTGAGTCACAGCTCCACTTCCAGTTTTCTGGTGGTTGATTGGAGATAAGAGTCTCATGGACTTTCCTTCCCAGGCAGGCTTTGAACCACAACCCTCAGATTTCAGCATCCTGACTAGGTAGGATTACAGGCATGAGCCACCAGCACCTGGCTGGAGAAAATTCTTGAGAGACTTACTGAGAGACAAACTGAAAAATCTAGAAGTGAAGCTGTGGCACAAGGGATAACCTTGAGGGGAAAAAAAAAAGCTAAGGGACAGAGCCCAAACCCTGAGTTCAAGGTCCAGTATTAGCACATCCATCCATCCATCCATACATACATACATACAAGAGATGGTATAAGGAACTATGCCCATGTCTGGAGTATGATCATTCCAAGCAGAGAAGTGTCAGTGCCCAGACCCTGAGCCAGGCACATAACTGTCACATTCAAGGAACAGCAAGAGATCAGTGGCTGGAGTGGAATAAAAACAGAAGGAAGGGGCTGGGAAGTTGGCTCAGTGGTAGAGCGCTTGCCTTGCATGCCTGAGGCCCAGGGTTTGATTCCTCAGCACCACATAAGCAAAAAGAAAAAAGCCGGAAGTGGCGCTGTGGCTCAAGTGGTAGAGCGCTAGCCTTGAGCTGAAGAGCTGAGGGACAGCACCCAGGCCCAGAGTTCAGGCCCCACAACCGGACCCAAAAAAAAAAAAAAAAAACAGAAGGAAGTGGAGATTAAGCCAGGCAAAATCTTGTATGGTTTCCTCTGTTAGAGGGAGCTGTTGAGGATTCTGGGTAGTTGTTTAACTCCAAGGTTAACAGAGCAGCGCTGGCTGTCTAAGGGTAGAGAGCAAAAGGTTAGTATAATAGTCTAGACAAGGAGATGGTGGGTTGAGCTGGGGTGGGATGTGGGAGATGCAGAGCACAGGTTGCACCTAACTTCAGAGTGCTGTGGAGAGGAGGAAGCAGGGTGATGAGCAGCACTGAGACTGAGAGACCTAGGCAGCTTTAGTTCCTTGGTCCCAAAGCCTCCTTTCCCAGGTGACATTAACTGAGCCCTGAGAGATCACCAGAGCTCAAAGGGTAGAAGTCTATGCCTCTAATGGCAGACACTGAGTCAGGCCCCTTATCCCCAACCTTTTTCCCACAGGTCCAACAGACTCTGGAGGCCCGGGCAGCCGCTGCAGCCACAGTAGTTCCTCCCATGGTGGGGGGCCCTCCTTTTGTGGGCCCAGGTAAGTAAAGAGACACAAGGTAAGGTCAGGATCAGGTGTGGGGAGGTGGTAAAAAGGAATGCCCATGCCTTACCTTTTACCATCCTCGTCTCTTCCCCTCCCAACAGTTGGCTTTGGCCCTGGTGATCGGAGTCACCTGGACAGTCCCGAGGCTCGAGAAGCCATGTTTCTCAGGCGAGCAGGTAGGTCCAGAACTAGGAGGCCCACATTTAACCAGGAGCATGTGTTGAGGCAGGCTTCAGCCTCTTCCCTGTTTGGCTGCTTTAAATCCTCTTCTCCATTCATCCCTACCCTCATGTTGTCATCTTTGTAAAACACAAACCTGATCCTGTGCTCCTTGATTGTCTATCTTGTCAGTTTGGTCTGAACCTGGTCATTGCTAAGCAGCCTCTTCCCAAACCTTTGCTAAGTGCTAACCTAGCTCTTCACGCTTTATACCAAGTTGTATAATTTACTTTTTATCAGCTGTGCTTCCTCTAAAATACAAGTTTTATGAAGGGAAGACCTCTGGTTCCTGCCACATAGCAGGTGTGATCAGCTTCTCATGAGAGAATGGGCAAGTCCCAAGCTCATGGTGAGCCCCTGGGTGACCTGGCTCCTTGCAAAGGGAGATCCTCACAGTCCCCCAGGAGCCCTTGACTTTGCTAACACATGCTAGAAGTGCTTTCTGCTGTTTCTTGTTTCTCAACCATACTCTTCCAACCTGTCCCATCCACAGGCTATTCCCTACCTTTTTTTTTTTTTCTGTCAGTGGTGGGGCTTGAACTCTGGGCCTGGGCACTGTCACTCAGCTCTTCAATTCAAGTCTAGTGCTCTACCACTTGAGCCACATCGACACTTCCAGTTGAGTGGTTTATTGGAGATAAGAGTCTCAGGGACTTTCCTGCCAGAGCTGGCTTTGAACTGTGATCCTCAGATCTCAGCCTCCTGAGTAGCTAGGATTACAGGCGTGAGCCACCAGCGTCCAGCTCCCTACCTTTCTTAACCCCCCACGCTTCAAGTAACAGGGACACATTGTCCATTGTGACTTTTCTCCTGCATATGTATGAAATATATGTATGTTCTTGTTGGGATGAAAATCTGGGAAATTGTTCATTATGTTAACTAAATCCTGTTATACTTTTTTTTAACCCAATGGTATCTGGGAAGCATTAATGTCTCTTTTTCTATTATAGTTTTGATCAAAATACAAATCCAGCCCAGTCACCCTGGCCACTTCTGAGCCCTGCTGTGATTCCTTAGGGCCCTCAGAAGGACCCCATGCAACCTAGACGGTTGTGCTGAGACACCTGGCGCCCTTGCAGCCCCATTTCCCCTGTGACAGTCCTACTAGACTGAATCAGGAGGAAGGCTTTCCCTACGTTCTCCTTGCTGGGATATTTCCACTCGCTCTCTGCCTGACCCCCTTATTCTTCAGATCTCAGCTCACGTGACCCTGCCCCCACCCCCTTGGTAAGGTCAGTGGGCTCCCCTGAGCTCTGATAGCTCCCTGGTCTTCCCCCGTCCCCCTGGCCCAGACCTCTCTGTCTGGGCCTCTCCCCCACAACACCCCAAGTCCAGCCCTGACCTCTCTGGGGCTGTCACTCTGGTGATGTGTGGGCTTGCTCGTACTTGCTCTGTGGTGGTCCCTGCATTGCCCACCATAGGACTAGAGCCCACCACAAGTCCTCAAGTACAGCTTTTGTGGACTAGACCAATGACAATGACCCACATCTTCCACAAGGGCCCCCTACCTTCTCCAGGATTTCTGGGATACTGAGAGTACCCCACATGTACCTTCCTGCAAGTGTCCCTGTATCCCATGACCCTCTCATCTCTGTCTCCCACAGCTGTGGCCCCTCAGAGGGCCCCAATACTGCGTCCGGCCTTCGTCCCCCACGTGCTGCAGAGAGCAGGTGAGGGGCCAGGGCCGTCATCCCTGCTGCATAACTCCCTCCCCGAGCCCTGCAACCATCCCACTAACACCCTGACAGATTCTGCTCTCGCTTCTGCAGCTGGGGGTCCCCGCCCAATGGCCCTGCGGGCCCCTCACCAGGCTCTCGTAGGACCCCCTCTGCCTGGGCCTCCTGGACCACCCATGATGCTGCCACCAATGGCACGGGCCCCGGGGCCCCCCCTGGGCTCCATGGCTGCCCTCAGGCCTCCCTTGGTGAGTATGGCACCGTGGGCGGAAACCAAGTCTACTTTTCCCTAACTGCTTTCCTTTACCTAAAGCTCTGTCTTTTAATGACCCAAGTCTTTTGTTGTTTTGGATAAGGCTCTTGCTATGTAGCTTGGGCTAGTCTCGAAATCTCTATATTTTCCCATGTCAGTTTTTCAAGTGCTGGGATGGCAGTCATGCGCTACCACTCTCAGCTTTCATTCCTCTTACCAAAGCACATAGACGGAAACACACGCTGGGTTGTATTTCTGGCTCTCTGGCTCTCTTTTTCCTTTGATCATCCACCCCTCTTCCTCCCTCCATCTCCCTTATTGTGGGTCCATGTGTCTGTCCAGCTCTCCTTCTCGGCCTGTGTGTCTGTTTCCTACTGACTGGAGACTTCCATGCTCACCTGTCTCTGGCTCCCAGGCCCTTGCTTTGTTGGATGGGATTGGAATGGAAGGAAGATCAGAGCCTGAGACCTGCCCCTCCCTACCTCATGCCCTCCTTTTTCCCACAGGAAGAGCCAGCAGCACCCCGAGAGCTGGGCCTAGGCCTGGGGTTGGGCCTGAAAGAGAAGGAAGAGGCTGTGGTGGCAGCTGCAGCCGGGCTGGAGGAGGCCACTGCAGCAGTGGCTGTTGGGCCTGGAGGAGCCCCAGCTGGCCCTGCGGTCATTGGGCCCAGCTTGCCCTTGGCCCTGGCCATGCCTTTGCCTGAGCCCGAGCCCCTGCCCCTCCCGCTGGAGGTGGTGCGGGGCCTACTGCCCCCTCTGCGCATCCCAGAGCTCCTGTCCCTGCGCCCCCGACCCCGGCCCCCTCGGCCTGAGCCTCCCCCTGGTCTCATGGCTCTAGAGGTAAGTCCAGACCAGCAGGGAAAAGTCGGGGCAGGGGGGGAGGGGAAGCCTGAGCCCATCGCCCCCTCACAGGAGTGGACCTGGTCCTGTCCAGAGGGAGGGAGGAGGCCCCCACCTAGAAGCACATCTGATCCTTGCAGTCCTTAAGGCCAGTGGCAGGACAGTAGGCCAGGCCAGTACCCAGCTGGACTTTTCTTTTCCTTTCCTCTGCAGGTCCCAGAGCCACTGGGTGAGGACAAGAAGAAAGGGAAACCAGAGAAGCTGAAGCGGTGCATCCGCACAGCAGCAGGAAGCAGCTGGGAGGACCCCAGCCTGCTGGAGTGGGATGCGGGTAAGCAGCTGTGCTGTGGGCATGGACATTGTTCAGCAGCCACAGACAGGGCATCTGCTCTGTGCACTGCTGCCGGCTCCCCTTCAGAGCTCCAATCCACCACTCTGAGGGGTTGATCTCTCCCCCAGCCAGAGGCTAGAACCTTGCGGAGATGATGGCACCTCAGGTCTGCAACCACTCACTGTCCAACTAATGGACTAATGGCCAGCTCAAGACCAAAGAGCATTTTGTTGGTGGTGGTGGTTGTAGGGCCTGAACTCTGGGCCTGGGCGCTGTCCCTCAGCTCTTCAGCTTAAGGCAAGCGCTCTACCACTTGAGCCACAGTACCACTTCCAGCTTTTTCTTTTTTATGTGGTGCTGAGGAATCAAACCCAGGGCCTCATGCATGCAAGGAAAGCACTCTACCACTGAGCCACCTTCCCACCTCCAAAGAGCATTTCTTCTCCCCAGCCTTTCCTCCCCTTTTGGTCCTGGGGTGGAGCTCATTGGTTCAGGCCAACTTGTACAGAGATCCTCCTCCCTCTGCCTCCTTTGTACTTTGTAGCTGGGAATTCAGGTGTATACCACTGCACCCAAACCTCCTCAACTTTTTTTTTCTTTTTTGTCTTCTTTTTTTTTTTTTTTTTTAATTTGCTGATCCTGGGGCTTGAACTCAGGGGCCTGAACACTGTCCCTCAGCTTCTTTTGCCCAAGGCTAGTACTCTACCACTTAAGCCATAGCACCATTTTTTCTAAGTAATTTATTGGAGATGAGTCTCAAGGAGTTTTCTTTCCAGGCTGCCTTGAAACCATGATCCTCAGGGTCTCAGCTTCCTGACTAGCTAAGATAACAGGCATGAGCCACAGGCACCTAGACCTTCTTCAACTTTTTATGAAGAAAGTTTAATCCCAGAATGACACACTAAACACCCTATGTACCTGCTAGATTCTGCAGTTAGTATTTTATTCTACTCAGTATTCCTCTGTTTAAAGGTGGGGAACCTTCTTACTGCCAAGGGCTGTTTGGATATTAATAACATCATTTGAGGACCATACCCAATTATCAGTATACGTAAACAGGGTCGCAGGAAGACAATGACGAGCGTACATGTCTGTCCCATCATGTGCCAGGTGGTTTCCTGAGCTTTATACCACCCACAGGCCAACATTTCCCACTCCTGCTGCATACATCTGTTCTGTTGTTTTTGGTGCCAGGACTGGAACACAGGGCCTTGTACCTTTGGGCTTTATTCCCAGATTTTACTGTTGGCATTTTACTCATTTCAATTCTTGATACAAGTGAAATAACTACTTCACCTTCCCCTACCTCAGTATTCATCCCTTAAGCAAGACTTTTTTCTGTATCATAATACATTATTACAACTAAGAACTGGGATTTTTTTTTTTTTTTGGGTCCAGTCGTGGGGCCTGAACTCTGGGCCTGGGTGCTGTCCCTCAGCTCTTCAGCTCAAGGCTAGCGCTCTACCTCTTGAGCCACAGTACCACTTCTGGCTTTTTTCTTTTTGCTTATGTGGTGCTGAGGAATTGAACCCAGGGCCTCATGCATGCAAGGCAAGTGCTCTACCACTGAGCCACCTTCCCAGCCTGACTTTGTTTATTTATTGGTGCCAGTACAGGGGCTTGAACTTAAGGCCTCGCACTGCTGTTTCACTCAAAACTCATGCCCTACCACTTGAGCCACACCTCCACTTCTGGGCTTTTTTTTTTTTTTGGATCCTGTCACGGGGCTTGAACTCAGTGCTTGGGCTCTGGCCTGAGCTCTCTTGCTCAAGGTTAGTGCTCTACCACTTAAGTGCTCTACCAAAAACCAAAAACAAGTGAATAATCAAGAGCCAGATGCGTGGGCTCTCATCCCAGCTCTGCCCCCTCCTGCTTGTGGAGGTTTGGCAGCTAGGCCTCAGTGTGGGAGCCTGCTGAGGATCTCCACGTTTGAGCCCCGTGCCCACCAAGTTTTCAGTGGTGGACCTTAGGGGACGTGTGGGGAGGGGAGACTGGGGAGCCCAGGAAGCAGGGTCATCAAATAGTGTGGACTCTGAGCCGCCATATGCATCCCCTGGTCTCTCTCCCACCCCCAGACGACTTCCGGATCTTCTGTGGGGACCTGGGCAATGAGGTGAATGACGACATCTTGGCTCGCGCCTTCAGCCGCTTCCCATCATTCCTGAAGGCCAAGGTAATCCGGGACAAGCGCACCGGCAAGACCAAGGGCTATGGTTTCGTCAGCTTCAAGGACCCCAGTGACTATGTTCGCGCCATGCGGGAGATGAACGGTGGGTGAGGCCTCCCCTTGGGACAATGGGTGTGGGGGATAGAAGCATCTGGCCTCAGCCCAACCCACCCCACCCCAAAGGCTAACATGGAACCCACCATTCTCATAGGGAAGTACGTGGGTTCAAGGCCCATCAAGCTCCGCAAGAGCATGTGGAAGGATCGGAACCTAGATGTGGTACGCAAGAAGCAGAAGGAAAAGAAGAAACTAGGCCTCAGATAGGGTCTGTGGCCAAGTGCTGGCTCCTTCCCAACAGCCACCTTTGGAAAATGCTCCCCCCTCCCCCAGCTGTTCACCCACCCACCCCCCAAAACCAGTTTCAATAAAGTTATGTTCGTTTCCATCCCTTGGCTGGCTTGAATGCACTCTGGGATGGAGCTCCATGTCTCCTCCCCCCTCCCCCACTCCCACCATCACACCACCACACCATCATGTGAAGAGCTTCAAAAAGTTAAGACAAACATCCATATGTTTGTCCTGAGCCCAGCCATGCAGCGGTGGCTCTTCCCTTTCCTTTCTACCTCATAAAGTGCCAGCCTGGAGTGGCCCAATCAGGAACAGGCCCTGCCTTTGGGCTGGGCAGACCCAAAAAAGCTGAGGCTCAGGTCATGTTCAGACTCCAGCCTGTTCAGACCCTGTGCCTCCGGACCTTTTGAGCAAACCCAACCAATGTCTGTGTGACTCAAACCCTGGGCCATCTCAGAGCTCATAGTTGACCATCACGGTGGTCAGGGCTTGGGCGGGACCTTGGGTGCTGACCTGCAGGTCTTCCTATGATTGTTTCTGGGTTCTGCGCTCTGCCAAGTCCCAGGGCACCCCTGTGAATATTGTCTTGGCACCTGTTGGCCTTGTCTCTGGATGTCTGTCTCTCAGCCTCTGTCCTCTTTGCCACCGTGGGTCTCTCAGCTCAGGTCTGCCTGTGCCCCTCTGAGAGGTGTCCACACAGGCCCTTGAGTGCCATACCTAGGCCTTACCCAGAGCCCAGCTACAGGACCTCAGGAAGCAAGCAGGGCCTGGCATCACAGTTGTGTACCTTAGAGAAAGAGCTAAGTGGTGGGTGCCAGTGGCTCATGCCTATAATCAGCTACTCAGGAGGCTGAGATCTGAGGATCGTGGTTCAAAGCCAGCCCAGACTCTTATCTCCAGTGAACCACCAGAAAACCAGAAGTGGCGCTATGGCTCAAGTGGTAGAGTACTATCCTTGAAGAGCTGAGGGACAGAGCCCAGGCTCTGTGATACACACTTGGAATCCCTCCATGCTGTCTGAGGCAGAAACACTTGAGTTTAAGACCAGCTTAGGTTACATTTAAAAAAAAGGGGGGGGGGGCTGGGAAGATGGCTCAGTAAGTAGAGCGCTTGCCTTGCATGCATGAGGCCCTGCGTTCGATTCCTCAGCAACACATAAGCAAAAAAGAAGCCAGAAGTGGCGCTGTGGCTCAAGTGGTAGAGCGCTAGCCTTGAGAAAAAGAAGCTCAGGGCTGGGAAGGTGGCTCAGTGGTAGAGTGCTTGCCTTGCATGC
>NW_012267308.1:3890057-3915263 GCF_000151885.1 Dipodomys ordii
AAGCCAGAAGTGGTGCTGTGGCTCAAGTGGTAGAGCGCTAGCCTTGAGCTGAAGAGCTGAGGGACAGTGCCCAGGCCCAGAGTTCAGGCCCCACTACCAGACCCCCAAAAAAATATTATTCTTAAAGCGATGGATGGAGAGGTTACAGTTACATACATCAGGTAAAGAGTACATTTCTTTGTGGATGGTGACACTCCTTCCCTTGTTCCCAGTTTTCCTCCCCTGTCTCTATCCATAAGTTGTATAGTCCATTTTCAACATAGTGGTACTGGAATTCAAACTCAGGACATCATGATTGCTGGGCAAGCACTTTACTACATGAGACATGTCTTGCCTTCAGCTCTGTCTTTCCCAACCCTTCTTTTTTTCTTTTTTTGCCAGTCCTTGGGCTTGAACTCAGCCTGGGCCCTGCTCTTGAGCTTTTTTTTTTTTTTTTTTGCTGTCACTCTACCACTTAAGCCACAATGCCAGCTTTTTCTGAGCAGTTTATTGGAGATAAGAGTCTCAGGCACTTTCCTGCCCAGGCTGGCTTTGAACTGGGATCCTCCAATCTCAGCATCCTGAGTAGTCAGGATGACAGGCATGAGTCACTGGCACCCGGCTGAGTACATTTCTTTTTGTTCAGTGTCACCCCTTCCCTCGCTCTCTCCCAGTTTTTCCCTCCCATCTCCATCCACAAGTTGTATAGTTCATTTCCCACACAATTCACCTTTGTCCCTCCATTTCTATGCTCCTCATACACTCCCAAAGACAGATAAATGAACAAGACAAAAGGAAAAGAAAAACAGCAATGAAGAAAAACCTCTTGTTCATACCTAAATATTCATGTTTTCACTTCCTAAGGGAAATATCTTTCATATCTTTCCACTATCACATGCAAGAAAATTACTCTCAATTATCCCCAAACTATTATATCATAGGATGACATTGGCTTGTGGAAGGAGAAGAGGAAGGTTGGCATGCCTCAGTTTCCCCGTTCATAACATAGGGATAAAAATAGTATCCATCTTATAAGATCATGAAGGCCCATTTTTCCAGTAAACACCTCACTTAATATTAACTGTTAGCCAGGCGCCGGTGGCTCACGCCTATCATCCTAGCTACTCAGGAGGCTGAGATCTGAGGATTGCAGTTCAAAGCCAGTCCGGGCAGGAAAGTCCGTAAGACTCTTATCTCCAATAAACCACTAGAAAACCAAAAGTGGCGCCGTGGCTCAAGTAGTAGAGTTCCCACTTTGAGCTGAAGAATGCAAGGACAGCACCCAGGCCAGAGTTCAAGCCCCACAACCAACCAAAAAAGAAAAAAAAAAAAAAAAAAGGTGGCTCAATGGTAGAGCGCTTGCCTTGCATGCATGAGGCCCTGGGTTCAATTCCTCAGCACCACATAAGCAGAAAAAGCCGGAAGTGGCGCTGCTCAAGTGGTAGAGTGCTCACCTTGAGCTGAAGAGCTGAGGGACAGCGCCCAGGCCCAGAGTTCAAGCCCCATGACTGACCAAAAAAAAAAAAAAAAATTAACTGTTACTGCTGGGCACTGGTGATTCGAGACTATAATCCTGGCTACTCAAAAGGCTAAGATCTGAGTATGGTTGTTCAAAGCCAGCCTGAGTAGAAAAGTTGGTGAGACATTTCAATTAACCAGCAAAAAGCTGGAAGAGGAGCTGTGTGGCTCAAGTTGTGGAGTACCAGCTTTGAGTGAAAAGATAAGGTTCAGCACTCAGGGACTGAGTTCAGGTCCCAGGACCAGCACAAACACACACACACATACATACATACATATATATGTATATATACATACATCTATGTATGTGAGCTATTACTATTACAATTGTTATCCTCCAGTTGTTGGTGTTACAGATTTTATTATGATTGACACGCCTCATCACTGGCAGCTCCAGGACCCCCTCCCCCACTGGGCCTGGTGGAGGATTCAGGATTGGCCTCCCTCCACCCCACACCATCCCCCCAGCCACCCCTGGCGATTATGACGTAGGGTGACGCTGGGGAGGAGGGGGGATCTGGCCGGAAATCCCTCTTCCTGTTGCCGATAAGCTCAGTGCAGCCCTGCTGACCCTAGGCCCTCCACCCCCCACCCCCACCTCCCATGTCGCAGGATCAAATCCCCAAGACAGAAAACCAGTCTATCCAGTCCCTCACTCCACTGCCGCCAGCCCATAAAAATATCCTCCATCCCCTGACCCCCCCCCAAACACTGTTCCCCAGTCTCTTCTCCAAGCCATCCAGGCCCAGAACAACACCAGAGGAGGGGGGGGAAGAGGTGGGGGGCGTGGTCCCGCCCCGCCCCTACCCCTGCAACCTGACCCAGCCTGCGACCCCCAGCTCTGACGTCTTGGAAAATTCCCCCCCTCCTCGGGCCCCCAGGGAGGGGGTGCATGGTATGAAATGGGGCTGAGACCCCAGCCTAGGGACAGAGGAACCCGCCAGAGGTGAGCTATGAACTGGGGTCCTGGATGGATGTCTGGATGTATGGGTTAGGAAGGCCCTGGGGTAGGGGGGGCTAGGGGAATGGGGAGACTCCCATGAAACTGGAAGCCTGCACTTCTGGGTGGGAGAAAAAAGGGGGACTGGGGGAGAGGGTAAGATTCCAGGCTCCTGGGGAAAGAGAGAGAAGCCCCGACTCCTGGGGTCTGAGAGAAATCAGTGCCGGGACCCAGACTGCCAGGGTCCCAAGATGTGGCAAGCTCATTCATTGCCCTTGGCACTTTCTCTCTACCTAGGACCTTCACACCTCGCACCCATGGATCTGTGGCTTTGGGATGAGGTACCATCGCAGGAAGTTCCTCCGGGGAGCAAGCTGTCAGGACTGGGTAAGTAACCAGAGGCTGGCACAGTTGGGTGTCTGACAGGGCTGGAAGGGAGATGGCCCTGCTGACCCCTGACCCTGCCTTCATGTCCCCAGTGCCTGCAGAAGCAACCGAATTTGGCTTTTATTACCCTGACTTGGAGTTGCAAGGGAATGCACCGACGGCTGAGACATCCTGGAAAGGTAGCTGCCAGGCTGTGGGATTTCTGGGTGCTGGGATGGGGGTGAGGGCGCATGCTTGAGCCTGGAGATTGAAAGAGTCCCCGGGTACTAAGTAAATGACTCCCAGACCTTGATGGCTGATGGGGCGCGGGGTGGGGTGGGGGAGGGAATGATGGAGGAGATTCTAACTCATTACTCACACCCCCTTCCTAAAACTCAGTTGCAAAATTATCACTCTTAGGCTTCCCAGAACTGGACCGGAGTCCTGCGCTACCGCCCTCCGAAGTTCCTTGGGGAACTGGTGAGTGCGTGCCGAAAGGCGGGGGAAGAGGGAGTGGTACTCAAGGTAGCTTGGGGCTGGATCTAGGAGCTCTGGGGCCCTAGACGCCGGGGTACAAAACAGCCCCCCATGGTGGGGGACCAGGACATCTGGGTCTTACTCGTTTGGGGTTCGTCCTCCTTATAGAGACCCCCGCTCAAGCCCTTCCGTGGTCGGGAGACTGGACAGACTTGGTCTACGACGCCTGGGACCCTTGGAGCCACGCCCCTCAGGCCGCGGGCCCCACCCCTCTCTGCCATGACCACGCCCCTTCTGGCGTAGACTCGGCTGGGGGCCATGGCCCCGCCTCTGTCTTCCACGACCACGCCCCTCAGTGCATTGGGCCCGCCCTCTCCGCCGAAGGCCCCGCCCACCGCGCTGGTTCTATAGGGGGCCAGGATTGCGCCCCAACTGCTGGAGCCACCACCTCAGGGGCGCTCGAGCAGACCGCCTGGAGCGTCGCCAGCTGGGACTCTTCCGTGGACCCCAATGGTGCTACCTACTGGGACAGGGGCCTCGGCGGAGACCCCCGCGCGGACTGTACCATTTCTTGGGGTGGACCTGAGGGTTCGGACTGTAGCACTTCGTGGAATTCGGGGCTGCTGCCTACGGACTGCGGCCTCTCTTCAACGGGGTTCCAGAGTCCAGCTTTTCCCTCTGAACAGAAGCAGCGAAAGGACCGTGCCATCTTGCTTCGTTACCCCAACACGAATCACCGAGGTGGGAGGCCCGTGAAGATTGTCAAAGGGGAGCCGGGAGGAAAGCAAAGAGGAGGGGCCTAAAGCCGTCGAGGGGCGTGGCTAGACTCGAGAAGGGGGCGTGGTTCGTGAAACGCCGCGGTGGGCGGGGCCTAGGTCTCGAGCTGGAGAGGGGCGGGGCAAGAGGACGGAGGCACAAATGTTCTTCTAGGGTAGATCAAAGGGGTGGAGGACTCCTAGGTTAGGTAAGAGAGAAGAGAAGGTTCGGATGCCCATCCGAGATGGGGAGCGGGCATTTCCCAAAGCCTTAAATCCAGATGCCTAGGTGCCTAGGATGCCTGGATGCCTAGGTGTCTGAGGCTGACTCTTGCGTCTCTTATATAGAGGAATCTGAACTCGTGGATCCTCGAAGATGGGGAGATTCCTAGGTCCCCAAGTCGAAAGGATCTGGATTTATCTATAAGCCTTCGAGGGGAAGGATCCCCGACTCTTTAGGTTATCGAAGCGACGTGGTCTGGGGCTAGCAAACCTAGGTGTTCACACACCTGTCTCTGCCCCACAGGTCCCATTCAGCTGTGGCAGTTTCTCCTGGAGCTGCTTCACGACGAGGCCCGTAGCAATTGCATCCGCTGGACAGGCAACAGCCGCGAGTTCCAGCTGTGCGACCCCAAAGAGGTGGGACAGCTCCCCTGCCTGGACCTCCAAGTCCCGCCCTGACGGCTCCAACCCAGCCTAGTCCCCCGGGTTAGCTGGGCCCAACCTTTGGCCTCGCCCCAGTCTCTACTGCTCCACCCAGGTTCCAGCAAAGGGATCCTTAGGGCTTAAATTCCCTAGGCCCTGCCCCTCCACGCCCATCAAGACTAAACCCCACCCCCTCGGTCTCCGCCCTAGGTGGCTCGGCTGTGGGGTGAGCGCAAGAGGAAGCCCGGCATGAACTATGAGAAGCTGAGCCGAGGTCTGCGATACTATTACCGCCGTGACATCGTGCTCAAGAGCAGTGGGCGCAAATACACATACCGTTTTGGGGGCCGTGTGCCCGGCCTAGCCTGTCCCGATGGTGCTGGGAATGGGCAGGGAACAGAAACCCAATAATAATAAGAAAAAAAAATACTCCTCCGAACCTCGTCTTGTGTGTTTGTCTTCATCCTTTCTCTGCCTGAACCCACTGGGAAGCCAAGTGTGCTTAACCCCAAAGTTTAGGAGTTGGGCTTCCCAGCCACCAAGACCCAGCCATCTGAACCCTAATCTGTTTTCTTCCATGAGCCTGGGCCACTTATCAGTGACTTGGGGGCCCCCTGACTGCCACTTTCTTGAACCCCTTCCTTTAGTGCATAGGATACTTTTTTTTTTTAATCGGTCATGGGGTCTGAACTCTGGGCCTGGGCGCTGTCCCTCAGCTCTTCAGCTCAAGGCTAGCACTCTACCACTTGAGCCACAGCGCCACTTCCGGCTTTTTTTTCTGCTTATGTGGTGCTGAGGAATCGAACCCAGGGCCTCATGCATGCAAGGCAAGCACTCTACCACTGAGCCACTTTCCCAGTCCCTCCAGCTATTTATTTAAGTACTTAAAAGTTTAGTATCTTTATCTGGGTGCTGGTGGCTCACGCCTGTAATCCTAGCTACTGAGGAGGCTGAGATCTGAGGATCGCGGTCCAAAGCCAGCCCGGGCAGGAAAGTCCGTGAGACTCTTGTCTCCAATACACCACCAGAAAACTGGAAGTGGCACTGTGGTTCAAGTGGTAGAGATCTCGCCTTGCATGCCTGAGGCCCTGGGTTTGATTCCTCAGAACCACATAAGCAAAAAGAAAAAAGCCAGAAGTGGCGCTGTGGCTCAAGTGGTAGAGTGCTCGCCTTGAGCTGAGGGACAGCGCCCAGGCTCAGAGCTCAGCCCCATGACCGACAAAAAAAAAAAAGAAAAGTTTAGTATCTTTTAATTTTCACCTAGAACTGTTTTCAGTTCTAAAATGATGATAAAAGTGATCTTTTTTATTGTCATTATAAAAGTCATGTACCGGTCTGGGAATGTGGCTCAGTGGTAGAGCGCTAGCCTTGAGCTGAAGAGCTGAAGGACAGCGCCCAGGCCCAGAGTTCAGGCTCTACGACTGGCAAAAAAAAAAGTCATGTACAAAGGGGTTACAATTACTAAGTCAGGTAAAGAGTACACTTTTTTTGGGGGGGAGGGTTGTGGGGCTTGAACTCTGGGCCTGGGTGCTGTCCCTTCAGCTCGAGGCAAGCGCTCTACCAGTTGATCCACAGCGCCACTTCATACACTTTTTGAACAATGTTCGGCTTCAATAAAAATACTGTCTCTGAGACATTTTCCCCATGACCACTTTCCCGCCAGCCTGGGCCGCGGGAGGATTAAGAACTTTCCTAGGATAAAAACAGAAGGAGGCGCTTATGCACAGAGTCCCACGCTCAGAGCCATCCCAAGTGCCGCGCCAGCTCACGATTGGGCGGGCAGTGATGATGAGTAGACATTCAGTCCAATAGAAGCGGGGAAGTCTCTTGGAGGGGGCGTGGCCTGAGAGCCTCAGGGACCGCCTTCCTGTCCGACGCTCTAGCCGCGGGAAAGAGTAGACTCGCCTCTCCCTCCCCCCACTCTCCGCAGCCAGCTTCCGGTCGGTCTGAATTCCGCTTCCGGTCTCGTCTTTGGCGTCTTTGCGCAGGGTGACATTGAGCCGTGAGGTACCTCAGGGGTGTCGTTAGGTGAGTGTGGGGGACCCGGACCTGAGATTCCTCCCCAACCCAGCGGATGGAAGAACTACCCCAGCTTTCCCGAGGAGGGAATTAGACTTCCGGTCCGCCGGGCGGCCGCCCGCCCTGGACCCTGGGGTCCTGTCGTTCCAACCATGGTGGCAGATCATTGTGGGCGATGCATGAGTTCATTTGACCCTCCGTGCGTCCCGCTGAGGCAGGGTCTGTGATGATCCTTTCTGACCATCGGGAAACGGAGGCTTAGGAGTTAAAACCCCGGAGAGGGGGCTTTTAAAGCCCTGTCCGCAGGCATGGCCTCCCGTGGTTGGCGGGGGCACCGGCCTGCCGCTCCTCGTGTCTCCTCCCTGACCCCCCTTGAGCATCCAGCATCCCCCTCCCTCTTTTTTTTGTGCCAGACCTGGGGCTTGAACTCGAGGCCTGAGGTGACAGGCGTGAGCCACTGGGGTCTGGTTTCAGCACCCCCTTTCATTCACCTTCTCAAATACAAGGTCGAGATCTTGCACAGACTACAGCGACTGGTCTGTGTCCCAGCGGATGGCATTTTAGATTCCGCCCCACCCCATTCAGCCTCCCAAAAGACGATTCCGGTGCCCCGGGCACCCCACCTTGGGTCCCATGAATTTGACCCTGGGTAGTACCTTGGCTCTTCCAGTTCATGGGAATTAGACAGTTTCTACTAGTTCTCTGGATGGAAGCTGTGTGTCAATATCTTCAGAGACTTCAAAGGTTTTGAACCCTGGTCCTCAGGGCCTGTAAAATTCAGAGAGCTCTCTTGGGCTGGGAGAGATGGGGGTGGGGGTGGGGATGATCAAAGGGATGATAGCAGACAAGATTCATTGTAGTTATAAACTGTTGTGTTGCATGGTAACCCCTTTGTACAATTACTTAAACATGATGAAAGTATAATTTTTTTTTTAAGATTCAAGGAGCTGGAGAAAGGAGGAGTTACATCCACCATTTTACTAACCTGTCATTGAGCTCCCAGTAACTGGGGCTGCAGCAGCATCTGACTTTATCAGCAGTCAGAATCACAGATATTATCAGTTTAGATGGCTGGTGTCACAGATTACTACTTTTACTCGTGATTAGTTTAGAATTGTGGTGCTTAATATGCATGTCCTTATCTACATATAACAGTTTGGGGTTTGTTTTTTTTTTTTTCCTTGCTTTTTTTGTGTGTGTGAAGATACCAGAATTTGAACTCATGGCATGGGCACTGTCTCTTAGCTTTTTTGCTCAAGGCTGACACTCTACAACTTGAGCCATAGCTCCATTTCCAGGCACCCCCCCCCCCACTTTTTTTTGGTGGTTAATTGGAGGTTAAAGTCTCACAGGCTTTCTTGCTTGGCTTGGCTTAAAACATCAATCCTCAGGTCTCAGTCTTTTTATCTGCATAGTAGCTAAGTTTAGGGGGGTGAGCCACTGGTGCCCTGAAGTCTATGCAATTTTTATTATCTTTGAACATATTCTGAGAAAACTGTTTGTGGGTTTCGTCAGGCCCCTTAGGAATGTGTGGTACCAAAAAAGAAATTTAACCACGTGCTGGTGGCCCACACCTGTAATCCTAGCTATCAAGAGGCTGAGATCTGAAGATCGCGGTTTGAAGCTGGGCCAGGCAAGAAAGTCAGTGAAACTCTTATCTCCAGTAAACCACCAGAAAATTGGAAGTGGCACTGTGACTCAAAGTGATAGAGCTCTAGCCTTGAGCAAAAGAGCTCAGAGACAGTGTCTAGGCCCCAAGTTCAAGCCCCATGACTGACAAAAAAAAAAAAGGCAATTTAAATATCTTTGCAATGTGGAGTTTACCAATGATCAAAGCAGCCCCATCATGTTCTGGGTGACCTTGGCAAGTCACTTAGATACCCTGTCCCTCTCCCTTGTCTGAATATCAAGGATAGTCGTATTAGCCCTGCCTTTCAGACTGTAGTAGGAAGGTGCTAGAACAGCTCCTGGCATGGAGTAGTGTTTGGGGACAGGACTTGTGTATAGATTTTGTGAAGAGGGAGGAAAGCCTGGCTTGTTCCCACCTCATCCTTTCTTCTGAGCCCACACCAACACCATTTTCTTTGTTTCCAGGATTCAGCACCATGGCAGAAGACATCAAGAGCAAAATCAAGAACTATAAAACGGCCCCTTTTGACAGCCGCTTCCCTAACCAGAACCAGACTAGGAACTGCTGGCAGAACTACCTGGGTATGCAGGGCCTGGGAAGGGTGTGGTGGCAGATCTTCCCTGCCAGGGGCACTTGGCTCAGGGGAGTTGCCTCTGTTTGCTCACACACATCTCAGCCTGGCCCTGGAGAGCCCAGACCCAGGAACCAGCTGTGTTCACAAGGATTTTTCTGCCTGGGCTGGCTTCGAACCTCCATCCTCAGATCTCAGTCTCTTAAGTAGCTAGCATTACAGGTGTGAGCCACAAGTGCCCAGCTCTACCTGGCCCTTTTTTGTTTTGCCTTTTTTATGTGTGTGGTCCTATGGGGCTTGAACTTGGGTTGCAGTTTTCCGGTGGTTCATTGGAGATAATAGTCTCATGGAGAGCACTTGTGTGTGTATCTTTGTTTAATTTGTAACAAAGCCTTACAGACAGGTGCAAATAGCAAATCCTCTCTTGCAACCCAGAACTCATTTTTGAATATGAGATTTTGGTACATGTAAGAAGGAATATGATTCCTACCACAGTTGGCAACGTGGGGATTTGTTAACTCACACAGATTGGTTCTGAGATTAGTTGATGTAAAAGTTAAAGAGTCTCATGGACTTTTCTGCCTGGGTTGGCTTTGAGCCTTGATCCTCAGATCTCAGCCTCCTGAGTATCAGGGATTACCAGAACTGGATTCATTTTGCTTTTAAGACAAGTTCTCAATAACTCTGTCCAGGCCAATTAGCCATAAACTTGTGATCTGTTGCCTCCGCCTCTGAACAGCTGAGACTGAATGTTTGTGCCACCACTCCCAGCTCTTACAATTTTTTTTTAAGGGAGTGTGTGCATACATGGACCCACACCTGTGCGTGCATGTTATGTACATGCTATGTACACATTATATACACGTTATGTGCACACATGTATGTACATACTTGCAGGGAGTAAATAAAATGTACAACCAAATGAGTAATTGTGAAATGAGCCCCCTGTGCAATTGTGACCCATACAGAAAAACAGATGTTGTGGTTTGTGCCCTGTCTTTTTTTTTTTTTTTTGGTTGGTCATGGGCCTTGAACTCTGGGCCTGAGCGCTGTCCCTGGGCTCTTCAGCTCAAGGCCAGCACTCTACCACCACTTGAGCCACAGCGCCACTTCCGGTTTTCTAGTAGCTTAGAGGAGATAAGAGTTTCACAGAGTTTCCTGCCCGGGCTGGCTTTGAACCATGATCCTCAGATCTCAGCCTCCTGAGTAGCTAGGATTACAGGCGGGAGCCACCAGTGCCCGGCTTGTGCCCTATCTTTAAGCACAACACTCTCTCCTGCTCACCAACTTAAGATGACCACATTGGTATTTTACCAATAGTTAGGTTTGCCTCTTGGAAGCTTTATTTTGTGTGTGTGTGTGTGTGTGTACACGCATGTGCATGTGTCGATCCTGGGGCTGGAACTTGGGCCCTAGGCACTGTCCCTGAGCTTCTTTTTCTCAAGGCTGGTGGTCTACCACTTGAGCCACAGTTCCACTTCCATCTTTTTTTTTTTGGCTGGCTTATTGGGAATAAGAGTCTCATGGACTTGCCTAGACTGACCCCGTACTGCAATCCTCAGATCTTAGCCTCCTGAGTAGATGGGATTCCAGGGGTGAGCCACCAGCGCCTGGCCCTCACTGCATTTTGATTGAAGCTGTGTCCAGCCCTTGGTGTTCATTGACTCCCCCCCTATTCCTCCCTTCCCAGACTTTCACCGCTGTGAGAAGGCGATGACAGAGAAAGGGGGCGACGTGTCGGTGTGCCAGTGGTACCAGCGGGTGTATAAGTCCCTCTGCCCTGTATCCTGGGTAGGTGTCTTCCAGGGGAGCCCTTGGAGTGCTGGGGTGGGGACTGAGCAAGGGGAGTTGGTGGAGGCTCTTCTCCGTGGGGCAGGTTGAGGACAGTGCCCCACTGCCCATGGGCATTTCTCCATGATATGCTTGCCTCTGTCCTTCTATTCTTCACCCGGTCAGGGCCCACAGCCAAGGTGACTGGGGTCATCTTATCAGATTCATCCCGCTCATGTCGGCACATGTAGCCTGTCCAATCCTTCTCTTTAAATTTTGAATTTTGTGTGCATGAATGTATTTATCTGGGCGCTGGAAATTGAACTCAGAGTCTCAAAACTGTTGAGCTATACCCCAAGTCTTCCTGCCCATTTTTTTTTTTTTTTTGGTCAGTCATGGAGCTTGAACATTGGGCCTGGGCGCTGTCCCAGGGCTCTTCAGCTCAAGGTAAGTGCCCTACTACTTGAGCCACAGTGCCACTTCTGGTTTTTTGGTGGATGATTGGAGATTGGAGTCTCATGGACTTTCCTACCCAGGCTGGCTTTGAACTGTGATCCTCAGGTCTGAGCCTCCTGAGTAGTGAGGATTATGTCATGAACCACTGGCACCAGGCTATCCTGCCCTTTGCCTTTGCCATTTTTTTTTTTTTTTTGTCGGTCATGGGGCTTGAACTCTGGACCTGAGCCCTGTCCCTCAGCTCTTTAGCTCAAGGTTAGTGCTCTACCGCTTGTGCCACCGCACCACTTCTGGTTTTCTGGTGGTTTTTAAAATAAGAATGATTCAGTGATTAAAGTAGAATGATTCAGTGATCCCAGATTTGTCGCCTTTAGCTCACAGTTATGAAGGGTTTTTTTTTTCCTCCACATTTTCTTCATCTACTTCCATTCTTTTTCTTCTTTCTTTGCTAATGAGGCATGTCATTTTACCCTAACTACTTTGATAGACAAAAGGACACAGGAAGGCAGTCTTTGTTGGCTTTGATCTGACAAGACATTTTTAGCAATATTTAACACTTTTGCTTCTCACCTTTTTTAGTTAATCGTACTGGGAACCAAAGCCAGGACTTTATACTTGGTAGGCAGCTGGTCACACACTCTAACCAAGACCCTCCCCTGGGTGCTGTCCTTAAGGTCTTCAGCTCAAGACGAGCATTCTACCACTTGAACCACAGCGCCACTTCTGGCTTTCTGGTGGTTAATTGGACATAAAAGTCTCACGGACTTTTTCTGCCTGGGCTGGCTTTGAACCATGATCCTCAGATCTCAGCCTCCTAAGTAGCTAGGATGACAGGCGTGAGCCACTCGCACCTGGCCAGCTGAAGAATTTATATTCATCCTTACCCCCATTCCATCAAATCAGAGGACACCATGACTAATGTTGCAAGATATGTGAAACTTTTTTTTTTAGTTTTTATTGTTAAGATGATGTACAGAGGGGTTCAAGTTACATAAGTCAGGTATTGAGTATTTTTAAACAGTACCACCTTTTCCCAGAGGTTAAGTATCATCTATTCTATCACCTGATGTTTGCCTGCTTGCCATAAAATTGTGTGAGGTGCCAGTGAGCATTACAGTCATAAATCACAAATCAGACTCTGTATATGCCAATATTATTATGCTAAACTTCTTAAAAACTAATGAAATAATGGGGCTGGGAGTGTGGCTCAGTAGTATAGCGTGCTTGCCTAGCATGCATGAAGCCCTGGGTTCGAATTGAATCCTCAGTATCACATACAGAAAAGGCCAGAAGTGGTGCTCTGGCTCAAGTGGTAGAGTGCTAGCCTTGAGCACAGAAAGCTCAGGAACAATGCCCAGGCATTGAGTTCAAGCCCCAGGACTGGCCAAAAATAAATAAGTAAATAAATAAAATAATAATGAAACAAGCCATGTGCAGGTGGCTCACACCTGTAATTCTAGATCTCAGAAGGCTGAGATCTGAGGTCAGAGTTCAAAGTCAGCCCAGGCAGGGAAGTCTATGAGACTATGATCTCCAGTGAACCACACAAAAGAAGGAAATGGGGGCATAGCTCAAGTGGTAGAGTGACAGCCTTGAATAAAAAAGCTAAGGGGAGGGCTGGGAAGGTGGCTCCGTGGTAGAGTGCTTGCCTTGCATGCATGAGGCCCTGGGTTCGATCCTCAGTACCACATAAGCAAAAAAAGAAAAGAGCCGGAAGTGGCGCTGTGGCTCAAGTTGTAGAGCGCTAGCCTTGAGCTGAAGAGCTGAGGGACAGCACCCAGGCCCAGAGTTCAGGCCCCACAACCGGACCCCCCCCCAAAAAAAAAAGAAAAAAGCTAAGGGCCAGTGCCAAGGCCCTGAATTCAAACCCCAGTACCAGCACAACATGAACTCTGTTCTGAACAGATTCATGCCAAAACAGAGCTTGTTCATGGTTGTCTATTATTCCATCTCTCCTCTGTCTTGACAAATAGTGTAATGATTTGGCTGAACCACACTCTCAAAGCTGAGCCTAGCATTTCTCTTCCCATTTCTTACCTGGTAACTTAGCTCACTTAGGACCAGATGGTTTGGGGGCTTTTTTTGGAGGGAGTGTCAGTGCTGTTCCCTGGCTCCCAGCACAATGGTTGGCACAGAGCAGGCACCTGTGGTTTCTGGTTGAGCCAGTGCACCAGAGGCACCTTGAGAAGGAAAGCCCACAGCACTCTCCCTGCAGAGCAGGAAGTGACGCCCCTGTCTTCCCACAGGTCTCAGCGTGGGACGACCGCCGGGCAGAAGGCACGTTTCCTGGGAAGATCTGAACCCGATCCAGCTGTCTCTCCTTATCCTCTGGTCTTCTCGGGATGTGAGGGGAACCCGGGGACATGATAGTCCCCGCCCTGGGACTGTGTACCATTACTTAACTAATAAAACATCACGGGAAAGCACTGGCTGTGAATGAAGCCGGATGGGGGATGAGAAGCAGGGCGGGTGGGAAACTGGGTGGTAAATGGGCTCGGATGGTCATCCTCTCTGTTTGCCAGTCCTTTTCTTTCCACCCTGTTGAGTTCTGACCACCTCCTGCTAGACAGGCAGTGGGCATAGTCAATGCCTCAAATCTCTGAGGGGCTAAAACTGATCTGTCCACTTGCCCTCAGTATCTGGACCAACTTTTAACTTTACTTATGTCTAATTGTTTACTTATGTATGATTGTTTGCCACTGTTGGGGCCTGGACTCAGGATGCTGCTGGATGCTGTCCCTTAGGTTGTTTTGCTAAGAAACTGCCTCTCTTCTACTTAAGCCACAGTCCCACCAACGGCATTTTGCTGGTTCATTGGAGATAAGAGTCTCTCAGGCTTTCCTGCCCAGGCTTTGCTTCAAATCCAGTCCTCAGTTCTCAGCCTTCTGAGTAGCTAGGATGACACACACCAGCACCCAGTTTCCAAACTTCTTGTTACGACATTAATGGATAGTTTCATTCCATTGTTATCAAAGAACAATGCTATTTTTTTTCCCATTTCAGCTATTTCAATCTAATGGGAGTTACTTCACACACTAACCTAAGATCCATCTTGAAGAATATTCTGAGACCTAGTTGCTTTAGAACGTTGTTCTAGACCTTCAGTGTTGGCAGCCAGCAGGGGGTGCTGGAGGACCATGGGACGTGGTGTGCCAGAGGGAAGGAGTCATTCAGCCTGTGTCACCTGACACCCAATAAAGAAGATAGGGAAGGAGATTTATTTGTAGGTCTTGGGGCTTGACTCTGGGCCTGGGCGCTGTCCCCGAGCCTTTTCAGCTCAAGGCAAATACTCTCCCCCTTGAGCCACACAGTGCCACTTCAGTTTTCTGGTAGTTAGTTGGAAATGAATCTTACGGACTACTGCCCAGGCTGGCTTTGAACCATGATCCTCAGTGCTCAGCTTCCTGAGTATCGAGGAGTACAGGCATTAGCCACCAGCGCCCATCAGGAAAGGAGTTTTTTGTTTTTTTTTTGGTCGGTCGTGGGGCTTGAACTCTGGGCTTGGGCGCTGTCCCTCAGCTCTTCAGCTCAGGGCGAGCGCTCTACCACTTGAGCTACAGCGCCACTTCTGGCTTTTTTTTTCTTTTTGCTTATGTGGTGCTGAGGAATCGAACCCAGGGCCTCATGCATGCAAGGCCAGCGCTCTACCACTGAGCCACCTTCCCAGCCCCATAGCTTTAAATTTCCATTAGGGGGCTGGAAAGGTGGCTTAGTGGTAGAGTGCTTGCCTAGCATGCATGAAGCCCTGGGTTCCATTCTTCAGTACCACATACACAGAAAAAACCAGAAGTGAAGTGGTGTTGTGGCTCAAGTGGTAGAGTGCTAGACAGTGCCCAGACCCTGAGTTGAAGCCCCAGGCCTGGCCAAAAAAAAAAAAAAAAAAAACTCCATTGGAAATGGAAAGGATCAGGAGGATTGTAGTTCAAGGCTAGCCTAGATAAGACACCATATCAACTAGCAAGCTGGGTATGGTGGCATGTGGCTGTGATCCAGCTACCAGGACGCATAGAAAGGAGGGATGGAGGCCTAAACAGGCAAAACAAGATGAGACTCAGCCAGGTGCTGGTCAGGAGGTTGAGATCTGAGAATCACAGCTCAAAACCAGCCTGGGCAGAAAAGTCCATGAGACCACTTACCTCCAATTAACTAGCAGGAAAAAAAAAAAAAAGCAAATATGGAAATATGGCTGAAGTGGTAGATCACCAGCTAAGCAACATCATGAAGCGTTGAGTTCAAGCCCCAATACTAGCTACATACACACACACACAAAGTGAGAATGAAGAATAAAGCAAAAAGGGCTGGGGATGTGGCTCAGGTGGCAGAGCACTTAGTTGACAAGTATGAAAACCCCAAGTTCAAACACCAGCCAATGACAAGACAAAACCCAGCATTTCATCTTAAATACAAAGTATGTTAATGCTGGGGGCCACCCTAAGCCACCTTAGAGACACCAGAGTGTCCAGTGGGGCTTTCTCTGAAATCTGCAGCCAGGCTCTATCAGAACTTGGCAAACAACACTTTCCTGTTTGTGCAGATGCTGGGGCTGAGCCTCATACATGCGTGCTAGTGCTAGACAGGCGCTCCCCTGCCTGTGGGAAAGCAAACACCACTCAAACACATGAGTGGTTTTATTTGAAATGCTTTACCCTCGTTACAAGGTACTGTAGTTTAAAACTCCTGTAGACACACAGAAAAGCCCACTTACAATGAGATACAGCCAGGCAACCTGAAAGAGGTTCCCCCATCTCTTCCAGGCATCACAACAACCTTGAATTCTGGAATCTTCGAGAATCATACAATGCCTCCCCACTATTTAGCATATGCAAGCCATATGGACCTTGTATATATGCCTGTGCACACCAGTACAGTACAAGGGCTTGGACCCAAGGCCTCAAGGTCTTGCTTAGCTTTTTCTACTCAGCTGGTGCTCTACCACTTGAGCCACACCTCCACTTCCAGCTTTTTGCTGGCTCATTGGAGATAAGAATCTCATGAACTTTCCTGCCTGCAGATGACTTCAAACCCTGATCCTCAGATCTCAGCCTCCTGGGTATTTAGGATTACAGCCATGACCATTTGAATTGGGAAACAAACATGAGTCTTCTCCCCAAGCTTGGGGTTTCAAGTTCTCTTCACTTGCTCAGAACCACCTGTGGGGGACAAAGTGCAGTACAAGCTTTGGGGTTGAGACTTCCTGGAGCCCCTCTGGGACCCCCAACCTGTTTCCTCCTGCAGAATTATCCCCACACCATAGGGGGCGCTGTGGAAGGACATGGGGCTCCCCAGAGCAAGGCTCAACAGCAGCCTGGCTGGCCCCTCCCCTGGCACGGGTCCCCCGGGCCCAGGGTCCTGGGTGTGGTTACTTGTGTCACAGATAGGTACACCAAGCCATGCTGCAAAGAGGAGGCCAGACGGAGATTTGAACCCAGAACCTTTGTCAATCTGCAGCCTGGAGAAATCTCCACTCAAGACTTAGTCCTTATGTGCACACCCGTGTGTGTGTGTGTGTGTGTGTGTGTGTAGAGAAGGAAGCTATTTTTCTCCCACTTAAGTCCTTTCAATATATTGTTCCCGTCCTTTTATTTTTAGAACATTCTTCATTGTACACTTGCCAAACTCCCACGGTGCACCCATGTCCATCCTTACCTGCCCACCAACCCTGTTGCCTGCACCCCTCAGCCTGCCTTCCACTTCTCCCCTCATTTCCTCCCCACTGCCCAGACTTTTTTTTTTTTGTGCCAGTTCTGGGGCTTGAACTCAGGGTCTGGGTGCTGTCCCTGAACTTCTTTGTGCTCAAGGCTGGTGCTCTATCATTTGAGCCCACAGCTCCACTTCTGGCTTTTTGCTAGATCATTGGAGGTAAGAGTCTCACAGACTTTCCTGCTCAGGCTAACTTCACATTGCAATCCTCAGATCTCAGCCTCCTAAATTAGGATGACAGGCATGAGCCACAGGTGCCATGGCTTGCAGCCCTGTTTTTAATCTGGGAGGGGGGGAGGGGGGAGAGGGTGGCAGGCAGCCTGGGCCGCCCCGGGGCTCTTGGCCACTGCCTAAGGTCCCCAGCCTTGTTCTAGGAAGAGTTCCATGAGATGGGGTCCTCACCTCCAGCCTCACCCTCCTCCCATACCCCACAACCTGGGAAGGGGGTGTCAGAGGCCATGCTTGTAATAGCCCTGCCCAGGTGACCAGAAGATAGCCCAATCTGGAATTTCAGGTCTATAAATCACTGGAGTGGCAGAGTTGCCTCTGGGCATCTTGTCCCCTCCTCTGTCCCCCTCCTGGGGGAGCAGGGAGGGCTGGGCCTATATAGGGAGCTGCTGTGAGTGGATCTGGCCCGAGAAGATTCTGGAAGAGGTGAGGAGGGGGTTCTGGGGGCCTGCACAGGGTAGGGCCTTCAGGAGGAATGGAGGCACAGACAGGCAGCCCAGGGTTGTGGCCAGGTTTCACCAGGGTTGAAATAAAAGCAGGGCAGCTGGAGTTGGGGGGTGGGGATGGGGGAGTCCAGATGGGTATCACCCCTGTTTCTGTTGGTACACACAGGACGATGGCTTCCACAGCAGCGGAGGAGGAGAAGGGGTCCCCCGTGGTGGTGGGGCTGCTGGTCGTGGGGAACATCATTATCCTGGTAAGATGCAGCCCGTGCTGGGTGTACAGTGGGCTGAGGGTGGAGGGCTGCTCACTTGTCAGCAGGCCTGGGCTGCCCAGTTCCCAAGGCTGAACAGCCTGCTTCGAATCCCAGCTCAGACCTCCCAGCTGTGAGACTTGCAGGGGGTAACTGGGCCTCTCCTATCTAGGTTACATCCTCTTCATGTCAGTGGCTGTAGAGAGGAACTCATATTTCCCTCAACTCAGCAGTGGTGACCAAGCCAGGTTACTGGTACTCATGCCCGTAATCTTTGCAACTCAGGAGGCTGAGATCTGAGGATCTGCCATCCAGGCAGGAAAGTCAGTGAGACTCTTATCTCCAATGAACCAGCAAAAAAAAAAATGTAAAAAAGGAAGTGGAGGTGTATCTTAAGTGGTAAAACACCAGCTTTGGGCAAAAAAAAAAAAAAAAAAAAAGTGAAGGGAGAACCCCAGTACTGGCGCCAAAAAGAAAAGGAAAAGAGCCGGGCGCTGGTGACTCCGCCTGTCATCCTAGATATTGAAGAGGCTGAGATCTGAGGATCATAGTTCAAAGTCAGCTAGGCAAGAAAGTCCATGAGACGCTTTATCTCCAATGAACCACCAGAAAACCAGAAGTGGCACTGTGGCTAAAATGGTAGAGTGCTTGCCTTGATCTGAAGAGCTAAGGGACAGTGCCCAGGCCCAGAGTTCAGGCCCCACGACCAACAACAACAACAAAAGGAAAAGGAAAAAGCCATATCTTGCCATAAAACACAGGTGCCAAGGAGTCCCGAAAATCGAATCATCTGATGCTTTAGGTTTTCCTTGAGACAAGGTCTCACTATGTAGTCCAGTGGAGGGGTGGGGGGAAAGGGGGAGCTGGAACTCATGATCCAGCCTCCCAAGTGCTGAGATTACAGGTATGCACTACCCAGGCCTGGTTTATAATAATGTCTTTTACTTCATGTTGGCTTTAAATAAAAACAGTGATGCTCGTCCCAGGCTCTGGAGCCAGGCAGCCTGGATTCAAATCCCAGCTCTACTAGCACTTTGTAGTTACAGGATCTGGAGGTGGGTCTCAGTTTTCCTATCTGTGAGCCAGATTTAACAGGAATATATGTTAGCTTTATAGTAAGATGTCCACAGAGAAGACTCCCCTGCCCCTCCTTCCCCATACTCCATCCTATAGGTAATCAAAATTTCAGTTTCTTCAATTTTTTTCTTTCCTTCCTTCCCTTCCTCCTTCCCTCCTTCCCTGCCTCCCTCCCTCCCTACCCCTTCCTTTTCTTTCTTTCTTTCTTTTTTTTTTTTGGATCCGGTTGTGGGGCTTGAACTCTGGGCCTGGGCGCTGTCCCTCAGCTCTTCAGCTCAAGGCTAGCGCTCTACCACTTGAGCCACAGCGCCACTTCCGGCTTTTTTTTTCTTTTTGCTTATGTGGTGCTGAGGAATCGAACCCAGGGCCTCATGCATGCAAGGCAAGCACTCTACCACTGAGCCACCTTCCCAGCCCCTCTTTCTTTCTTTTTCTCAAGGCTGGCACTCTACCTCTTGAACTACAACTCCACTTCCAGCTTTTTGCTGCTTCAATGAAAATAATAGTCTCATGGATTTTTCTACCCAGGCCGGCTTTGAACCAAGATCCTCAGATCTCAATGTCCTGAGTAGCTAAGATTACAAAGGGTGAGGTACCAAAGCCTAGCACCTGCTAGAAACTTTCTTTCCTTTCTTGTCCCAAATGTAACCCTTCTGACAACTGAAGAGCTTTAGGGCATCCTGGACCCCATCACTGTGCTACATGGCAGGGAAGAGGTCAATGCCATGTTCTTGTACCGGCGGGCATCTGTAGGACTGATTGACAGGTGGAATGTCTGGGTGGAAGGCGCCAAGTGTTTGTCATCTTTATGTCTATGGCTGCAGATTGGGCAAACAGCAGCTTTCATCCCCAAAACCTAGCCAAGGAGGGTGGTGGGGGGACAGGAAGGGGAAACAATTCACTATGGAGATTCACAAAGCCAGGCTGCTGGCCTTGAGCACACTCTCCTAACCAGCTGCCCTGTCCAGCTGTCAGGCCTGGCCCTGTTTGCTGAGACAGTCTGGGTGACAGCTGACCAGTACCGCGTGTACCCCCTGATGGGCGTCTCTGGCAAGGATGATGTCTTCGCGGGTGCCTGGATTGCCATCTTCTGTGGCTTCTCCTTCTTCGTGGTGGCCAGCTTTGGTGTAGGGGCTGCACTTTGCCGACGCCGGTCCATGATTCTCACGGTGAGGTCCAGTGTAGAAGTGACAAGAGCACGCTATGGTCCTGGGTTTGAACTCCAGGCCTGAGCGCTGTCCCTGAGCTTCCTTGTTCAAAGCTGGTGATGTGCGACTTAACCCACAACTCCCCTGGGCTGGTTAGTTGGGGGTGAGAGTCTCACAGACTTTCCTGCCCCGGCTGGCTTCAAACTTCAATCCTCAGGTCTCAGCATCCTGAGTAGCTAAGATTATAGGTGTAAGCCACCAACACCTGGCTTTTATCTTTTTTCTTTTTCTTTTCTTTTTTGGTTGGTCATGGATGAACTCTAGGCCTAAGCACTGTCCCTCAGCTCTTCAGCTCAAGGCTGGTGCTCTACTATTTGAGCCACAGTACTACTTCCGGCTTTTTCTGTTTATGTGGTGCTGAGGAATCAAACTCAGGGCCTCATGCTTGCAAGGCAAGCACTCTACCGCTGAGCCACCTTCCCAGCCCTTTTATTTCTTTTAATAGTAGACGTTTATTGCATCATCCCCAGCCAATAGTTAATTTCAGAGACTGCCTTCCATATTTTTTGTTGATTTTACTTTCCCCTAACAGTTTATTAGAAATCATTTCAAATATACAGAAAAGCTAGGTTTGTACCTTGTCCACACCGACCCTCCCCCTCCCTCCTTCCCTTTTCTCCAGGTTGGGGATGAAGCCCAGGGCCCCATGCATTCTAGCTAATGCTCTACCAATAAACCATACCCAGCACCCCACTTTGCATCTCATCCTCGAGGGGGAGCAACCTTATAGCCCCCCCTTACTGAGGACACCCCCTCCCCGCCCCGCAGTATCTGGTGCTGATGCTGATCGTCTACATCTTTGAGTGTGCCTCCTGCATCACCTCCTATACCCACCGTGACTATGTGAGCCCTGGGGGCCGGTCCTTGTGAGAGGGCGGGAAGAGGGGGGCACGCTACTCCCCACCCAGCCCTCCTGGATCCCACCCTCTCCGGCCCTCCACAGATGGTGTCGAACCCGTCCCTGATCACCAAGCAGATGCTGACCTTCTACAGCGCGGACACAGACCAGGGCCGGGAGCTGACCCGCCTCTGGGAGCGCATCATGACCGAGGTGGGCGTGGCCTCGCTGTGTGGGCGGGGCTTTGGAACAGGGCGGGCCTCCGTGCTGTGGGCGTGGCCGAGGCTGGGCCCCGCCCTCCTGCTTTGAGCAGCTGCTTGCACTCTTGGTAGCTTTCTGCGCTGGGGATGCGGGGCGGCGTCTTTGGGCGTGATTATTTCCTCAGGAGTAAACGGGCTCAGAAAGAAAAGTCACACGCACACAAAAGGAAGGGCGGGAAGGGAGGAAGAGAGCAAGGAAGCTTAGGTCACCAGGATGGTACCGCTGATACATATCAGAGCCGGAGGGAACCCACACTTTCTCCCTATTAAGGATGATCATAAGCCTGGCGCTGGTGGCTCACGCCTGTCATCCTAGCTACTCAGGAGGCTGAGATCTGAGGCTCGCGGTTCAAAGCCAGCCTGGGCAGGAAAAGTGCATGAGCCTCTTATGTACAATAAACCACCAAGAAACCGGAAGTGGCGCTGTGGCTCCAGTGGGAGAGCGCTTGCCTTGAGCTGAAGAGCTGAGGGACCGACAACAAAAAAGATCCAGCAACACACACACACACACACACACTTTGATGCCAGGCCTGGCACAAGCTGGGGCCAGTTGTGCCCCAGCCCAGCCCTGCCTCTCCTGACTGGGTGACTTGAGGCAGGTGCCAAGCCCTCTCTGAGCCCCTTTTCTCCTCAGCAAGAATGCTGTGGCACGTCTGGTCCCATGGACTGGGTGAATTACACGTCCACGTTCCGGGCTGCCACTCCGGAAGTGCTGTTCCCCTGGCCCCCACTGTGCTGCCGCCGGACCGGAAACTTCATCCCCCTCAACGAAGAGGGCTGCCGCGTGGGCCACGTGGATTACCTGTTTACCAAGGTGTGTCTCCTCCCTCAGCAGGAGGGTTTATTGGCTCCCCTCTTTTTCTTCTCCCCTACCTGGCTTGCTCTCCACCCCCACTGTCTCTGCAGGAAGCACCCAGGGTTCGTCTGACCCAGATATGAGCTCAGGTCATCCACAAAGCAGAGCAGCAGAATACCAGAATATACAATGGGACACCACCCAGCCACCATGGCTGTGCCGGCCTCTGTGCCAAGCATCCTACCAAACACTTTCCATTTTTGTTTTACCATCTCTCCAGTGCTGCCTTCAGGGACAGAGAAGAGAATGAGTGCTGGGCACCAGAGGCTGAAATCTGAGGATCCCAGGTCAAAGCCAGACCCCTATCTCCAGTTATCTACCAGAAAGCCAGAAGTAGCGCTGTGGCTCAAGTGGTAGAGTGCTAGCCTTAAGCTGAAGAGCTGAGGGACAGCCCCCAGGGCCCAGAGTTCAAGCCCCAGAACCAAAGGGGGGGGGGAACTGGGCTGGGAAGGTAGCTCAGTGGTAGAGTGTTTGCCTTGCATGCCTGAGGCCCTAGGTTCGATTCTTCAGCACCTCCGTGAACAGAAAAGGCGGGAAGTGGTACTGTGGCTCAAGTGGTAGAGCACTTGCCTTGAGCTGAAGAGCTGAGGGACAGCGCCCAGGCCCAGAGTTCACAACTGACCCAAAAAAACAAAAACAAAACAACAACAACAACTGGCAGTCAAAGATGGCTCACACCTGTCACCCTAGCTGCTCAGGAAGCTGAGATCTAAGGACTGAAGTTCAAAGAAAGTCTGGGCAGAAAAGTCCGTGAGATTCTTTTTTTTTTTTTTTTCGGTGGTGGGGCTTGAACTCTGGGCCTTGGCAAGAGCTCTACCACTTGAGCCATAGCTCCACTTCCAGTTTCCTGGTAGTTAATTGGAGATAAGAATCTCACAGACTTGGAGCTAGGAAGGTGGCTCAGTGGTAGAGCACTTGCCTTGCATGCATGAGGCCCTGGGTTCGATTCCTCAGCACCACATAAGCAAAAAGAAAAAAGCCGGCTCAAGTGGTAGAGCGCTAGCCTTGAGCTGAAGAGCTGAGGGACAGTGCCCAAGCCCAGAGTTCAGGCCCCACGACCGGACCCCCCCAAAAAAAAAGAATCTCACAGACTTTTCTTGCCTAGGCTGGCTTTGAACCATGGTCCTCAGATCTCAGCCTCTTGAGTAGTTAGGATGACAGACATGAGCCACCAGGAGATTCTTATATGCAATGAACTAGCAAAAAAGCCTGAAGTGAAGCTATTGCTCAAGTGGTAGAGTGCTACCCTAGAGCAAAACAAGCTCAGGAACTGCATCCAGGCCCTGAGTTCAAACCCCAGGACTGATACACACACACACACACACACACACACACACACACACACAGAGTCTGAGAGAGGAAGGGAGCCAGAACTTGATTTCAGTCATGTGGCCACGGAGAGTGGGTATTTTAACTAGTGTAGACCAGGGCCGAGAAACTGGAGGACAGATGAAGAGGCAAACTGGCACGGATGTGTATCCAGCTGCTTGGGTGTGGGGGGACCCTATGGCAGGTGTCCTGGAGAGGAGAAGCCCAGTCACTTTCTCCAGGGTGAAAACAGGGCGGCCATTTCTCAGGAAATGGGGACACAGGCTCGGAGCTAGCCTGCCAGTTCTTGGCTGGATGAAAGTGGAGGGGGGAGCCTGTGGCCTAAGCAAATTGTCAGAGCCTGGAACTCAGCATCTCCATCGGGGAGTCAGGGCCACAGGGCCTGCCCCCAGCTGCCAGTGTCTTCCTAAAGTATTGCCATCCCCGCCAGGGCTGCTTTGAGCACATTGGCCATGCCATTGACAGCTACACGTGGGGCATCTCATGGTTTGGATTCGCCATCCTGATGTGGACGGTGAGAAGCCAGAGTCTAGGTGGGGGGTGGGGGGAGAAGAGTTGGAAGAAGAGGCTGGGGGGGGATGTGCAGGGCACCCTCCTATCTCATTGTCTCTTTACCCAGCTCCCTGTGATGCTGATAGCCATGTACTTCTACACTACCCTCTGAGCACCCAGGAAGGATGCCAAGGACACAGCCGGCCTCCATCTTGTGCCTCCTGCCTCCACTGCCTCCCATCTCCCATGCCCACCTGCCTGCTTTCTGTCCCCAGAGAAATCTTTCTAAGTTTCTGAGCCCTCCTGGGCTTTCAGCATGCCCGCCCTCCCCCTCCCCCCCCTGCCGCCATGCCTGGATTTGTGTGCTGGACCCTGAGCCCAGAGTCTTTTCATGTTGCTTTGGACATGAAAGTGACAATAAGACATCACATTCCATAGCTGGATGCCATTGGCTCACGGCTGTCATCCTAGAGGCTGAGATCTGAGGATTGAGATTTGAAGCCAGCCTGGGGAAAGAAAGTCCGTGGAGACTCATCTCCAAGGAACCAGCCCCAAAAAGCCAGAAGTAGAGGTGTGGCTCAAGTGGTAAAGCACCAGCCTGGAACAAGAAAGCTAGAAGGATAGTGCCCAAGGCTCTGAGTTCAAGCCCCAGACACACACACACACACACACATCCTGCTCTCTCCAAACTCCTTGAATTTGTGAATAGGCTGCAATTGTGTGTTTGTGTTCTGGCAGATTGGGTTTGCTATAGGAGGGAGGTATATTCTTGGTGGTCATTTACTGACCTGTCACCCTCCCCCCCCCCACATGGACTAAATATTCAATAAATCCTAGCTGATTGATTAAGTGGATGAATTTGTTTCCTTTTGGCGTAAGACATCTTCTGCTGGGACTGGTATTGACTCCAACACAAACATAAAATGGAACCAATGGGCTCAGGTCTCTGAATGAAGAGGGCAGGCTTCAGGCATGCCGGGACCTAGGAGGTCCACAGTGGCTGCCAGGAAAGCTGCCCCATTCTCAGGATTTCTCCAGCATCACTAGACTTCCATCTTTCTATTTAAGCAACACAGGAGCATTCCTAGCTTGGGTCAAGGTTGAGTGAAGGTCATTGTCTGAGTTTAGGGATTCAAGTCTCCTCTTTGGTTGAGGAAGGCAACTGGAAGCTTGCTTGGGAGCCATCTAGTGTGGTGTTGGGGAGGAAACTTGTTTATCAAAGGGGCTGGTGAGATGATACAAGTGACAGATACCTCTGCTTCCAGCAAGTTCTATGACGGCAAGAAATTGAAGAATTTCAAGGCTGTGAATGTGGCCTAGTGGTAGAGTGCTTGCCCTGCACGCATGAAGCCCTGGTTTCAATTTCTCAGCACCACATTACAGAAAAAGCCCGAAGTG
>NW_012267308.1:3915773-3924668 GCF_000151885.1 Dipodomys ordii
GAGGGCATCTGGGTCTGGGCTAGGCCTTATCTAGGGTATGGGCGGAGAAAGGTGTGGTCACATAAATTCAGATGTGACCTCAGCGGATGCAGATGTGACCTCTTCCAGGTGTACCAGTTGCCTAGGTAACGCAGGTACTGGGTGGAGACTTTGCTGCAAGGAGGGTAGAGTCTGCTAGCCATCCAGGAGCTGACCTTACACTTATCTCCAACCAGCCACTAAATAGCTAGAATTGGAGCTGTGAACCAAGTGGTAGAGCACCAGCTTTGAACATAAAATCTCAGGGACAGCATCCAGACCCTGAGTTCAAACCCAAGGACCAGCACACACACACACACACACACACACACACAAGGACCAGCGCGCGCGCGCGCACACACACACACACACACACACACACACACAGAAAAATGGTTCTTCCAAATGCTAACATTGGCCATTAAGCAGAAGACACCAAGTGTTTATATTGCATTCCTAGAGGATTTTTAGTATTTTCCAACTTTGTGTGTGTGTGTGTGTGTGTGTGTGTGTCCAGGTGTTTTTTATCCCCTAGCTTTTCTTTACTCAAGGCTAGTGCTCTACCATTTGAGCCACACATCCACATTGGCTTTTTGCTGATAAATTGGAGATAAGAGTCCCTTAGATATATCTGCCTGAGCTGGTTTTAGATCAAAATCCTCATATCTCAGCCTCCTGAGTAGCTAGGATTACAGGTGTGAGCCACCAGCACTCAGCTCAAATTTTGAAATGAAGCTCATTGCTTTTTTCTTCCAACAAAAGCAGCGACTCAAATGTTAATAAACGCCGGGTGCCAATGGCTCATGCCTATAATCTCAGGTACTCAGGAGGCTGAGATCTGAGGATCACAGTTCAAAGTCAGCTGGGGCAGCAAAGTCTGAGACTTTAACCATCAATTAAACACCAGAAAACCAGAAGTAGCACTGTGGCTCAAGTGGTAGAGCAAAAGCCTTGAGCAAAAGCACTCAGGGAACAGCACACAGGCCCTGAGTTCAAGCCCCACAACTAACAACAGCAACCACAATCATTGTTGGAGGGAAGAATTATTTCTCTAAGCAGTTGGCCTTGACCTAGTGTGAGGCTGTGGTGTGGAGCTGACCTCCGGGCAGTCCCTCTCTGTCCCGGCCCCCATCACCGCCCTCTCTGGCTCGGTCTGGCCACATACCTGCACAGTCTGCCTCAACCAGACCAGCAGCAGTGTGGCTGGAGCAGGGAGGCCTCAGCTTGCAGGACAGGTTTGTCTGCTCTGGCTCCTCACTCAGAGGTCTGTGGGTGAGAAGGGAGAGAGGAGGTGACCAGGTGGCCAGGGCTGGGACCACACAAAGAAAGGCAGCCCCACCTCCAACCATCTATACCCTTCTTACCTGACACTGACTAGCCCCTGTAGCTAAATTGCTTGCCCATCAGTCCAAGCTTATCTGTCTCTTTCCTGCCCTACTGGGCCAGGCTTCTTCTCTCTCTAACCCTCTGATGTCACCAAATGAAAAGAACAAAGCCGGGCACCAGTGGCTTATATCTGTCATTCTAGCCACTCAGGAGGCTGAGATCTGAGGATCAAGGGACCAAGCTAGCTCAGGCAGGACAGCTCTGGATACTGTCCAATGAACCATTAAAATGCCAGAAGTGGAGCTGTGGCTCAAGTGGTAGAGCAATAGCCTTGAATGAAAAAAAAAAAATTCAGGGACAGCACCCAGACCCTGAGTTCAAGCCCCAGGACTTGCATTAAAAACAAACAAACAAAAACCATTCTACAGCAATCAATCATGGCTCAGACTTCTGATAGCTCATTTTTTCCCTTAGACTTCACCTATAAGGGAAAGGAAGTTATTTAAATGTAAAACCTATACCCTATTTTTCACCCTCCTCCCTGGGAATCTATTATTCTGCAGAATATACTCCAGAGCGTGTGCAAAGACCCGATACAGAAGAGTAATTCAAAAGCAGAAGCAGAGTATGGCGATGCACACCTGTAATCCCAGCACTGGGAAGGGAAGTCCTAAGGACTTGAGATTCAGCTCCACAAGAGTGTTCTTTTCTGAGCTGCCAGCAGAGGTGTGGCTTCTGGAGTGTTCTGGCCAAAGGGGATTTGGCTGTGCTATTGTCAGTCACATCATGGCACAGACCTACTCTGGAAGCCGGGATGAAGTCATTGTGGCATTTGCCAGTGGAGAGCTGGTAATATCCAGCTCAGGTTCAGACCCTACACTAGGGAAGGGTGGGCTGCCACCAGAGATCAAAAAGACCACTCACCCCTTGCTCCCCATGGCTGGTTGGCAGCTTTATCACCACTGCTGTGAGGCTCTGTCACTGGAGGGCGCAAGCAGCACGCAGGAAGAATCGGGGCTTTTGTGATTTTTTTTTTTTATTTATTTAATTTTGCCAGTCCTGAGGCTTGAACTCAGGGCCTGGGCACTGTCCCTGAGCTTCTTTTGCTCAAGGCTTGCATTCTACCACTTGAGCCACTGTGCCACCACTTCCTGCATTTTCTGTGTATGTGATACTGAGGAATGGAACCCAGGGCTTCATGCCTGCTGGGCAAGCACTCTACCACTAAGCCACATTCCCAGCATAGCCCTGTTTTGTGATTTTTGTTGTAGTTGTTACGGGGCTTGAACTAGATGCTGTCCTTGAAATCTCTTGCTCAAGGCTAGCACTCTATCACTTTGAGCTGCAGCTCAACTTCCGGTTTTTGAGTGGTTAATTAGAGTTGAGAGTCTCTTGGAGACTTTTCTGCTCAGGCTGGCTTCAAACTCAGATCTCAGGCTCCTGATTAGCTAGGATGACAGGCGTGAGCCACTGGCGCCCCCTAGAGGAATCATAGTTTTTTGTTGTTGGGTTGTTCCTCTCACTCCCCGATTCCAGCACTTCCTCATTCTAATTCCTTCTAGCCTGTGGCCAGGAGATGGCTTTATTCCTCTCCACGTCACAGCAGATGACCTTAAGTACTGCCTCCCACTCCCCCCCCTTGCCACACACACACACACACACACACACACACACACACGGAAAAAAAGCTTTATTGGTCTGAGTTTGTAGCTAGCTCACTGGCCCAGCACTGGCCTAGTGTATGACATAAAGGCTTTCGGGGTTCAGCACCTGGAAAGTGGTTTTAGGCCAGGTGCCCCAGTCTCAAGCCTATAAGTCCTAGCTACTTAGGAACACCACACAACAAAGGGAAACAATTACTATTTTGCACAACATTGACTCTCTTTTTATATCTTCATCACGTGGAAAGAGAGAAAGCAGAAGTATGAGAAAGAACTTTCTGGTTTGGTTTGTTTTTACTTTCTTTTTTTCTTGTGCTGGTACTGAGGCTTGAACCACAGGACCTAAGCAGTCTCTCCCTTAGCTTTTTCCTTCCTTCCTTCCTTCCTTCCTTCCTTCCTTCCTTCCTTCCTTCCTCCCTCCCTCCCTCCCTCCCTTCTTTCTTTCTTTCTTTCCTTCCTTCCTTCCTTCCTTCCTTTATTTCATTCTTTTCTTCTTTCTTTTCTTTCTTTCTTTTTCTCAAATCTGGCACCTTGCTCAAGGCTACCACCTTGAACCACAGCTCAACTTACAGCTTTTGGTGGTCCATTGGAGAGAAGAGTCTAATAGACTTTCCTGACCAAGCTGTCTTTGAACTGTGATTCTCAGATCTCAGTTCCTGAGTAGCAGAAAAATCAGAGACACCTCATTCAAGTCAATAAAAAGCTGAGTGTAGTCTGCATACCTGTTATCCAAACTATGCAGTGGTACCTACAGGTACCACCAAACCAAACCAAACCACAACCTTCCCCTGCTTCGTGTTCCAATTTCAGAGTCTCCTCTAAGACAAGGCAATCCTAGGAAGAGACCAGAAGGTAAGTAGTGGTAAAAGTCAGGACCTGGGGCTGTTCCTCCAGCAATCTGAGAGCTAGCCAATCAAACAGATGCTTTTTATCAGCAGGTCAGATATCACAAAAGAGTGAGCACACAAAGTTCCTCATCAACCTTAATCTTTCAAAACACAACGAGGCTTTGTAGCTTATGTCTTTATACCCCGAACACTCAGGAGGCTGAGGCAGGAAAATTGTTGGGCTACAGAGCAAGTTCAAGGCCAACCTGAGCTTAAATATAGACTTTGTCTCTCTCTCTCTCTCTCACACACACACACACACACACACACACACAGAGCAAAACAAGGGTGGGGAATGTGGCAGTGGTAGAGTGCTTGCCTAGCATGCATGAATTCGATTCTCAGTTCCAGAAAAAGCTGGAAGTGGTGCTGTGGCTCAAGTGGTACAGTGCCAGCCTTGAGCAAAAGAAGCTCAGGGACAGTGCCCAGGACCTGAGTTCAAGCCCAGGGACTGGCAAAACAAAACAAAAACCAGGTAATCTATTTTTTTATTGTGAAAATACCATACAGAGGGGTTACAATTCAGGTAATCTATTCAATAAGGTATTTACTAAGGACATGAAGAAGTTTCTCTCTGATGACTTTTAGAAGTTCTCTCAAATGCATTGGGCACTGACATGCAAAGAATAAAATAGAAAAATAAAAGGGTAAGAAAATGGTTTTTCTCTGAACGCAGGTGGCTCATGCCTGTAATCCTAAATACTCAGGAAGCTGAGATCTGAGGACCTCAGTTCAAAGCCAGCCTGGGCAGGAAAGTCCATAAGACTCTTATTTCCAATTAACCACTCAAAAAGTGGAAATGACACTGTGGCTCAAGTGGTAGAGCACTAGCCTTGAGCAAATAGAGCTCAGGGATAGTGCCCAGGCCCTGAGTTCACTCCCTACAAGCGATGGGGGAAAAAAAAAGTGTTTGGGCTTCTCACTAGTTAGGCAAGCACACTACCACTAGACAAGCTCCCAAGCTGTGTGTGTGTGTGTGTGTGTGTGTGTGTACTGGGGCTTGAACTCAAGGCCTGGGTGCTATTCCTGAGGTTTTTCACTTAAAGGTGGCACTTCACCATTTGAGCCACAGCTTCAGGTTGGTTAACTAGGGATCAGCATCTCACACACTTTCCTGCCAGAGTGGCTTTGAACAACGATCCTCAGATCTCAGTCTCCTGAGTAGCGAGGATTACAGGTGTGCATCATTGGCACCCAGCTGATCCAGATTTTTCTGTGAGCGGCTCTTCTCCGAAAAGACTTCTTGCCTGTCCCCCATGCTTACCCACCCTATCAGGATCCCAGAGTCGAGAACATTCCGCAGATCCAGGCACAGATTCCTAATCAGCGCCCACTCCAGCTGCTGCACCACCCCGGCCAATCAAGAGCAAAACCTCAGGGCCAATCAGAAACGTCAGCGGCAGTGCAAAGCCCGCCTCCCGAAACGCCCTCGCATCTCATTGGGTGTGTCTGCAAACTGGATGAGCCAGGGGCCAGCCAATCAGCGGCGCCACCGCAGCGCCGCGGACGCGAGCCGGAAGCGCTCCGCAGGCGGTGCGGAGATTGGTGAGGTGTTAACACGAGCCCGTGCGTGGCTCGTGTTGTAATCCTAGCCACACACTCAAGAGGCTGAGATTTGAGTATCGCGGTTCAAAGCCAGCCCCGGCATGGAAGTCTGTGAGACTCTTACCTCCAATTAACCACCAGAAAGCGGGAAATGGTGCTGTGGCTTGAAATAGGTTGAACAAAAGAGCTCAGGGACGGCACCCAGGTCCTGAGTTCAAGGCCCACAATGGACAAACAAATAAATATTTAAAGCATAAATAAAAATCCCATGCCAGGCAAAAAGCCATCTACAGCCAGTTAATGTTGGGAGTCTTTCAACGGGCCTTGCTCTCTAGGGCAGGGTGGGGTGCTGGCACCTAAATTACTCAGCCAGCGCTAATTCAGCAGTAGGAATCAAGAAGAGTTTTGTAATCCAGGTATCTAGATCAATCAGGGGTTCAGGGGATGCCATGTTATCTTCATTAAGCCCTAAAATACTGCTGGGTAAGGCAAGGTGAATTGTGCAGCCAGTCAGTGGTGGTGCAGGGCAACACGTGGGAAAGGGGAGCCGCCTTTAAGCACTTGACCAAGTGTGTACACCGTGTGTGTGTGTGTTTGTTGGTACTGGGGTTTGAACTTCTGGCCTAGGTATTGTCCTTAGCTTTGTTGTTGTTGTTGTGGGGCTTGAATTCTGGGCCTGAGCACTGTCCCTTCAACTCAAGGCTAGCGCTCTACCACTTGAGCCACAGCGCCACTTTTGGTTTTCTGGTGGTTCATTGGAGATGAGTCTCCTGGACTTTCCTGCCTGGTCTGGCTTTGAACTGTAAATCCTCAGATCTCAGCCTCTTCAGTAGCTACGATTACAGGCGTGAGCCACCAGCGCCCGGTTTCCCTTAGCTTTTTGACTCAAGACTGATGCCTCTACCACTTGAGCCACAACTCCACTTCCGGCTTTTTGTTGATTAATTGGAGATAAGCGTTTTAAGGGTCTGCGTTTACTCTATCTGATCCTCAGATCGCAGTTTCTTGAGTAGCTAGGATTACAGGTATGAGGCACCGTCCTCTTGGGGGCCTCCCACGATCTGTATACACACACACACACACACACACACACACCGTTCATATTTCTCAACAGGTTGTAAATCTCCAAAATTTGTACTGGATTGAGAGTATTATGAGAGGATTCGCAGACAAACTATTTAGGGAGGCAAGTGGTCCAGTAGAGAAGGCGGGAATGGGCAAACTCCGTAGCCAATCAACGCTGGCAAGCATCTGAAATGCAAATGAGATGTCAGCCTTAGAAGCCTGAAGCCTTAGTTCCCCTGGACCAATCAGACTGGCCCTCCTCAGCAGGGTGCGGAGCTCCACAGCCAATCAGCTGCAGGGAGGTAATGGCACTGTCCTAAGAAGATATCTTCCAGGCTGTTTAATATGCTTAGTAAGTGCCAGCCAATCAGCATCCGCCTCGGGATCCGGGTGGGAGGAGACAGGTCACCTGTCCAGATTCTCGTGCCACTGTTCACTTTCTAACGGCCACTCGAGCTTGAGCCTCTCTGAATATGGCTGAAACTGAGTGGGGAGGAGGATCAGAGTCTGAGCTGGTGAGTGCCATGGTTTTCCTACTCCTTTTCTCCAGGGTCTGGGAATTTTGAGCGGCACCAATGAGGATCGGAAGTGATGATTGGCAGCTTTAGGTTTTGAGGCCTGGCTGTGTTTGGAGAGGATGGAAATGGGGGTCCTGGACAGTATTTGGGTCGATGCTGGACAAAAAGCTAAGCCACGTGTGTTCTCTGAGTTTGGTCCATACTCTCATGTGTGTTCTGGGAAGGCTGGAAACCCTTGGCTCAGTCTGGATTGACCCTTGATTTATAGACTCACCTGGCAAGGGATGAAACTTGTGAAATTTGTGGGAAGGTACATTTCTGGGGTTTTCAGTGAGTGTTGGGCAGGTTAAAAGGTCACTGGGAGCTGGACGCTGGTGTTCGTGCCTGAAATCCTAGCTTCTCAGGAGATTGAGATCTAAAGACAGGGGTTCAAAGTTCATCCAGGCAAAGCTGGGCACTGGTGGCTCACGCCTGTATTCCTAGCTACCCAGGAGGCTGAGATCTGAGGACCACAGTTCAAAGCCAGCCTGGGCAGGAAAGTCCCCACGTGCTTCTTATCTCCAATTAACTACCAGAAAACTGGAAATAGCACTGTGGCTCAAGTGGTAGAGCACTAGCCTAAAAATAAATAAATAAATAATAAATCTGTACAGTATTTTCACAATAAAAAACTTATTTAAAAAAAAAGAATAAGCAGACATCCTTCTTTCTCCCTATACTCCTCTTCCAGTCTCAAACTATATGTCTTTTTTTCACATCTGCTGGGATGCAAGCGTGTTCTCTTCTGCCCTCTGATTTCCTGGTTCTACCCCAGGCTGAGGATTACTGCCGACTCTCTATTTTTGTCGGTCCTGGGGCCTGAATTCTGGGCCTGAGCGCTGTCCCTCAGCTGTTCAGCTCAAGACTAGCGCTCTATCACTTGAGCCACAGCGCCACTTCTGGCTTTTTCTGTTTATGTGGTGCTGACGAATCAAACCCAGGGCCTCATGCATGCAAGGCAAGCACTCTGCCACTGAGCCACCTTCCCAGCCCCTACTGCTGACTCTTGAGTGAACTGAGAAACAGAAGGTAGGCAAGGTGTTTTTATGTTTGCTTAGCTTTTGTTTTTGAGAGAGGCTGGCTTCCAACGCATGATCCTCCTCAGTCTCCTGAGTTGCTGGGATTACAGGCTTGTGTCACTATGCCTACTGTGGGCAAGAGGAATTTGTAAGAGGAGAAGCCACAGAGTCACTACCCTTCCAGGTTTAAGTATTGTTTGTTCTGCCTCTGTGATCATTGCTCAGGAAGGCTTGGACACCCCCCCCCCAACCAGGAATCTAGGGAAGGCCAGAGAAGAGCCTAGAACATCACCAGCACCCAGTTTACATGCAGAATACCCCTCTGAGAAGGCGTCCTCTGAGGGGATACCCTTGAGAAGGGTAGACACCAAGTGAGAGGCAAAATGGGCTTTCCCCTTGTTGGGGGGCTTTTGTTCACTCAGAGGGGAGTCCCCTTGCCCCTCACCCTCCCTTGTAGGTACCCTGAAGATGGCTTTCAAACAGTTTTCACAGTTGTAGTCATGGGGCAAACCACATAGGGGCAGTTGAGTCACTGGTGGGAACATAGCGGACTAGAGGGGAGGGAGGGAGCCCCATCTTCTAAGTGACAAAGGCATCTTCAGACCCCTGTAATTTTCCTTCTGCATTTATGTGTGTTTCTGGCCTACAGGAAGGCTCTGTTTCTATCTCCATCAGAAAGATGGATGTTTGATGTCTTAAAAGACACACAGGAGGGCTGGGAAGGTGGCTCAGTAGTAGAGCGCTTGCCTTGCATGCCTGAGGCCCTGGGTTCAATTCCTCAGCACCACATAAGCAAAAAGAAAAAAGCCGGAAGTGG
>NW_012267308.1:3926311-3936332 GCF_000151885.1 Dipodomys ordii
CTCTACCACTTGAGCCACAGCACCACTTCCGGCTTTTTTCTGTTTGCTTATGTGATGCTGAGGAATCGAACCCAGGGCCTCATGCATGCAAGGCAAGCACTCTACCACTGAGCCACCTTCCCAGCCCCTACTTCTGGCTTTTTGGTGGTTCATTGGAGATAAGAATCTCATAGACTTTCTTGTCTGGGCTGCCTTCAAACCACGATCCTCAGATCTCAGCATCCTGAGTAGCTAGGATTACAAGCGTGAGCCAGAAAGAGAAATGAGAGTTTTCCTGGCCATATCCCACCCTGGAATGAAAAAGTACAAAATGAGAAGAGGGAGAAATCTCCAGAAACATTGACCTTGACCACATAAGCAGGAAGTGGAAGAAACCTCTGGGCTCAACTTCAGAGAAATGCAATTTGTCATCAGCCCAGAAAAAAGAGACCTTCTCTTCAAAGACCACCGCAGGCCCTTCCTGGGGTTGTCCCCCTTCTGTAGAACTGAGTCATAACCCCCAACCAATGTGGCCCAGGAGGCGAGGGTCATTCTTTTTTTGGCAAGTACTGGGGCTGGAACTAAGGACCTGGGTGCTGTCCCTGAAATTTTGTGTTCAAGGCTACTGCTCTACCACCCAAGCCACAGCTCCACTTCTGGCTTTGTGGTGGTGAATTAGGGATAAAGGTCTCATGGACTCTCCTGCCTTGTCTGGCTTCAATTGCGATCCTCCGATCTCAGTCTTCTGAGAAGCTAGGATGACAGGCATGGGACACTGGCACCCAGCTTCAAGCCACTTTTAGCATTCATGTCATTTCATTTTTACCCTCCCAGTGAGTCATGTGCAGGACCCTTATTCATGAATGAGGTAACAGGCTCAGAGGTGACTTAACTAGTAAATAGCAGAGATGAAACCAGAATGCAAGTCTGATTATTCCTTAACGTCCATAGATTGATTGGCTTCCTTGACAAGGGCAGAGGCAAGAGGCTAGGTAGCACTACTTATGGGTCCTAGAAGCAGATGCGGTCTCTCCTGCCAGCCTATACCAGAGTCATAGCCATTAAGCCACACCCCTTGGGGGCACACTGAAACTGGGGATGTCCAATGAAGGACTGAAGTCAGGGGGCGGGGCTAGCTCCAGTTCTGCCCCCCCCCCCAACCAGGATCCCTACCCCCAGTTCAGAGCATGAGGTGCCTGGTGCCCAGAGGCAGCTACCAGCGGTGAGTGGTCGCTTCTCCCCTTTGCACCCCCTCTTCCAGTCTACTCCCTATCAACCTGAACCCCCATCTCTGAGATATCTAAATGGTAACCCTTTCCCGGTACAGGGATCCTTAGAATGGAGGGTCTGTGCTTGCAGGGCGCCCAGGCCGGGTCTCTTTCTCTGGGTAACCAACTTTTTCTTAAAAGCCACTGTGGTGGTTTTGATGTGTGTTAAACTGTGCCTTGCTGGCTTCTGTCTTTCTTCTAGCCTTCAATTTTTAGCTTACAAATTTTTTTTTTCTTAATTATCCTAGTCTGTGTGTGTGTGTGTGTGTGTGTGTACACCACAATAACACTTCTGGCCTTTTCTGAGGAGTTTGTTGGAGAAAAGAGTCTCATGGCCTTTCCTGCCCCAGCTGGCTTCAAATTGCCATCCTTGGATCTCAGCCTCCAGAGTAGCTAGGATTATAGGCATGTGCCACCAGCCACCAGCTCTCCTAGCTTTTTGGTTCAAGGTTGGTGCTCTATCACTGAAGCCATAGTTCTCCCGTTAAGTTTTTGGTGGTTGACGGGAGATAATAAGAGTCTCGTGCAGAAGTGGTCAAAGTGGTAGAGCACCAACCTTGAGCGAAAGAGCTGAGGGATAAACCGGGTGCTGGTGGTTCACGCCTATAATCCTAGCTTCTGAGGATCACGGTTCAAAGCCAGCCCAGGCAGGAAAGTCCGTGAGACTCTTAACTTCAATAAACCACTAGAAAACCAGAAGTAGCGCTATAGCTCAAACGGTAGAGCACTCGCCTTGAGCTGAAGCGCAGGGACAGCACTGAAGCCCAGAGTTCAAACCCCAAGACCACCACCAACAACAACAAAAAGCTGAAGGATAGTGCCCAGGCCCCTACTTCAAGCCCTATAACCAACAGCAACAACAACAAAAATCTAACAGGCTTTCTTGCTGGGGCTGGCTTTTGAACCTTGATCCTCAGAACTTTGTCTCCCGAGTAGTTAGGATTACAATAGGTGTGAACCATAGCTCTCATCCTAATCTTAAGAGGAAGTATCTTCTTTGTTTTTATTTTTTGTTTTTGTTTTTTTTGTCGGTTGTGGGGCTTGAACTCTAGGCCTGGGCACTGTCCCTGAGCCTCTTCAGATCAAGGCTAGCACTCTACCACTTGAGCCATAGCACCACTTCCAGCCTTTTCTGTTTATGTGGTGTTGAGGAATCAAACCCAGGGCCTCATGCATGCGAAGCAAGCGCTCTACCACTGAGCCACCTTCCCAACCCCGGAAGTCTCTTCTTTTACTTATTTTTTAAATTTAATTTTTAATTTTTTTTGGGGGTCCCGTCGTGGGGCCTGAACTCTGGGTCTGGGCACTGTCCTTCAGCTCTTCAGCTTAAGGCTAGCGCTCTACCACTTGAGCAACAGCATCACTTCTGGATTTTTTCTTTTTGCTTATGTGTGGTGCTGAGGAATTGAACCCAGGGGCCTCATGCATGCAAGGCAAGCGCTCTACCACTAAGCCACCTTCCCAGCCCCAAGTCTCTTCTTTTAGAACAGCTTTCTTTCCCTCTCTTCCCTTCCCCCTGGCATCAAAACTTTCTCCACTCTTGAGTCAGAAGCTGTCAATTCCAAACCTGCTCTTTTAATTTCTAGATGGGAGTCTCTGGTCTCTTCCAGTTCCTTCTGAGAATGTGTTCTAGAAGCTTAACCCTCAGGGAGATAATTGAGCAGCTTCTCTGACCCTAAAGTTTAGGGCTCGCCTTGTGGCAGCCTGATCTGGCCATCATGATGTCCACTGTGGCTTCCAGGCCCAGGGCTTCCATGTGACGGGCCTGTTGGGGGAGAAGCCATAGCTTTCTAAGCTCCTCCGGCAGTTGTGACTGGCTTTATCCCTAAGGATCTGGCCTGACTGGGTTTTGTGCTCATCCCATTGTGTGCCTGCTCAGAGGTTCTTCTCCACCAAAGGGCCTAGAGGAAGCCCAGCGCTGGTGGCTCCCTCCTGTAATCTGAGCTACTCAGGGAGCTGAGATCCCGAGGATTGCAGGCTGGGGAAGGAAAGTGTGAGATTCTTCAATGAACCACCAGAAAAGCTTGGAAGTATAGGTGTGGCTCAAGTAGTAGAACATCAGCCTTGAGTAAAAAAGCTAAGGGACAGTGACCAGGCCCTGAGTTCAAGCCCCAGTATCTCAGCAAAACACACACCAGAGAAAGAGACGGACAGGGAGAGAGACAGAGAGAGAGACAGACAGACAGACAGACAGACAGAGACAGACACAGAGACAGAGAAAGGCCTTTAGAGGCTGAAGTGTCTGGGGCTGCTTTTCCTTTAAGGCGCTTGGCCATCTATCTGATATTCATGTTTGTTGCCTGGCTTTTGCTCTAAGTCCTAATTTTAATCTCCCCCCCCCCACATTCCCCGCGCCCCAGGGGTTCTGGGGCTTGAACTCAGGGCCCTATCTCTGAGCTTCTTTTCTCAAGGCTAGAGCTCTACCACTTGAGTTACAACTCCACTTCCATCTTTATTGACAATTTATTGAAGTTAGGAGTCTCGGGGACTTGCCTGCCTGGGCTGGCTTTGAACTGAAATCCTCAGATCTGTCTCCTGAGTAGCTAGAATTACATGAATGAGCCACCAGTGCCCAGCAATGAATTTGACCTACTATCCTAACACCCTCCCCCCCCAATCACTGGCCCCTATAATGACTGTGGCTTCATTTTTTTGGCTTCATTCAGGACTGAGGGTGACCCACTGAGGAACAGCAACTCACTCTTTCTCCTTTCCCCTCCACAGGCTTGAGACAAATGCAGCTCTTCCCTCCCCTTTCTGCCAGGGGCCCCACAGCACAGCCTTTTTCTCAGAGCCCCTAAGATTGGTATCCAATCAAGGCATGATGGCTCTACCCCCTCCAAGACTGCTCAGCCCCTACGGCTCTGATCGGTTGGTCTCTTTGGCAGCCCAGCTGCGGCCAGCACTATGTGACACCCTCATCATTGTCGGGGGCCACGAATTCCCCGCTCACAGCCTGGTGCTGGCAGGTGTTAGCCAGCAGCTGGGCCGAAGGGGCCGCTGGGCCCTGGCAGAAGGCATCCGCCCTTCCACCTTTGCCCAGCTTTTGAACTTTGTCTATGGGGAGAGTGTAGAGCTGCAGCCCGGGGAGCTGGGGCTCCTTGAGGATGCAGCCAGGGCTTTGGGGGTGCAGGCTCTGGAAGAAGCATGCAGGAGGGCTCGAAGGGACCCAGCTGAAGATGTGCAGGAGGCAGGACTGAAGAAAGGAGGACAAGGGAGCCTTGGCAAGGAGCAGAAGCCAGAGGATTTTAGACCTGGTGGGAGAGAAGAAAAGATATTACACAAGCCACCAAGAGAGCACCAGGAGGTGGCAGGAATGACACAGGATGGCTGGGGAGAGTTGAGACCAAAGGGGAAACTGAGCCAGGCCTCTGTTGGCCAAGGGGAAGCAGTTGGGAGGCAAGCAGTGGTCATGCAGGTGACAGAGAGTCCAGAAGGCTCTGAGGAGAAGGTGCGGGAGTTCCCTGGCTCTCTTCCCCAGCCAAGTTCTCTCCAGAGCCACGGCACGCCCAGGCCCTGGTGGGTAGAAACTCCTTGGTTGGGGGAGGGCCAGGCTGCTGTGTGGAGCATCCTGATGTGGCCCCCCAGATGTGGCGCTCCCTTCTCTCCCAGCACCTCTGGCACTGGCATCTGGCAGGCCTGGCTTCCAGACCAGAGGTGAGTAAAAGGACTAATGGAAAATGTCGAGGCTGGAAAAAATGGTGTAGGAGAGGCAGCAGTGGCAGGTTGGGAAGGCCACCTAGCTGCAATTACCGAGCTAGGGGGATGAGACAAGAAGACTCCAACCCCTTTCTCAGGAAGGGGCCAGACTTGGCCAGGCTGTAATTTTTTCTCTCCAGGATCCCGCTGACATTGATCAGCCCCAAGGGGCTCTGCAGTAAGAATCAGGTGGGCTCCTCCAATCCCACCCCAGGTAAATCCCTCATTGGCTTGCACTGAGGGTCTCTCCCCCAGGGCTGGGCTTCAGGAAGGAGTCCAGCCTTAGCAGGGTCCCCTCTGCTCCCTCCAGGTTCCCTTCCCCAGGGCCCCATGGAGATGGGAGAGTCTGGATGGGGGTATGGAGGTGAGCAGGGTGAGTGTACTTGGCCTGAGCTCCACTGTAACTTCTCATTTGTGTCTGGTTGTTCCACTGATTGGGCCTCTGAAACTCCTGTGCACACAGGTGTGCTGGCAACCTGTGTGGGTCATGTGGGCACCTCAGGCCGCCTATCTCGGCGGCCTCCTACAGCCGGGTCTCGACCCTATTCCTGCTCCGTTTGTGGGAAGAGATTTTCTCTCAAGCATCAGATGGAGACCCACTACCGGGTCCACACAGGTATGGGCGGCCCTGCCCAGTGGTCAACTTATGCTTTTAATTTGCAACTCAGATATGCCCACTTCTGCGTTCCCCCTCTGGGTCAGCTTCCTTTTTCCCTTCAATGGCTGTTTCCCCTCCGCCTGCCCTAGGAGAGAAGCCTTTCTCCTGTAGCCTCTGTCCTCAGCGATCCCGGGATTTCTCTGCCATGACCAAGCACCTGCGGACGCACGGGGCCGCACCCTACCGCTGCCCGCTCTGCGGGGCCGGCTGCCCCAGCCTGGCCTCCATGCAGGCGCACATGCGGGGCCACTCGCCCAGCCAACTCCCGCCGGGATGGACCATCCGCTCCACTTTCCTCTACTCCTCCTCGTCCTCGAAGCCGACACGCGCCTCGTCCTCTCCCGGGAGTTCCTCCTGATCGGACGGGGTTGGGTATGAGCCTGGCTTTGGGCTGCAGCTAGACTGAAAGAATGAAAAAGGGAGGGTGGTGGTGGGCTGGGCTCTCCGAGCTGGCCCCGATGCTAAGACGACCTAGCAAATCGGGCTGCACGGATGCCCGCAGGGCTGGCACCCCCTCCCAGCAGCACCCCCTCCCCGGAAGACCCACGTGTTGCCCAAGCCAGGGTACCAAAGAAGCCTCTGGGTTCGCAAACGTGAGGAGGATGAACAGTCAGAGGACTGTCAATGGCATTGCCATAATAAAGTTTCCAGCGCCCGCTCTCTGGGTCTGGACCAGAAAGCGGAGTCCAGGCTTGAGTTTGCGCTGGGGGCGGGGGGGGGGCGGGGAAGGGAGAGGAAGCCCAGCCTCACCCTTGGTCCTGCAGCGGCCCCTGGTGGTTTGCATTAGCTAACCAGCGGGACAGAAACGCCCTCTCCCCCCGCCCCCCTGCCCCAGAAGCCGCTGGCCTCGGCGGCCCTGGGGTCGCGGGTCACTAAGACCCCCCTCCCCTCTCCATCCCTCCCTCCGGCACAGGCCTCGGGCACAGCCGCGCTCGGCGGGCGGACGCCGACCAGGGCGCGCCCAGCCCCGGGACTGGAAAAGAGCGCATGCTCCGGGCCGGCTCTCAGGTTCCCGCCCCCTCTTCCTAGCGCACTGGAGCAGCCGCCAGATTTCCCCCCTCCCGAGCCTCCCCTCCGCGCTGGGGAGGGGCGGGGCGGGGCAGGGCAGAGCAGGCCTCTGAAGTGCTGCCGCCCGAGCGGGGGAGAACGCGGGGGCTAACGCGGCGGCACTACCGCCCCCTCCTCCCGCCGCGCACCTCCCGCCCGTCACCAACTTTTATTTCCCAGCGTCTGCCGGGTTCCCAGGGTCCGGAGCGCACGCGCGGCACTCTGGGAGTTGTAGTTCCTGGAGGTCGCTGGCTGGGAGCAGAACAATGGGAGGAGTCTGAGGCGAGGACCACACCTCCTGGAGGCAGGCCCCACTGACTTTCCGGGTCCTGGTCGGAAGGGGGCGGGGGGGTGTCCGGGACCCCCGTAGTCTGCGCTCGCGCGCCCTAGCGCCCGGCGGAAGGAGCGGGGGCGTCTGGACTACATTTCCCAGAAGCAGACCCTCCCGCGCCCCGACCCTCCGGGCGTGCAACGCCGGGCTCAGTGCTCCGCCAGGTGCGGCTTTGAGAGCGACGGCCGGGCCGGCCCCGGACTCCCGCTCCCGTGGTGCCTCGCGCGCGGCCGGCCCAGCCCCCGGCTCCCGCCGGCCCCGCGGCGGCGCTGGTTGTTGTCGAGAGCCGCCGAGCGGCCGGCGAGCCGCCCCGCTTCGCCCCTCCTCCCCTCCCCTCCCCCCGGCCCTGCGCACGGGCCGCCCCTCCCCCCGCCTCCCCGCTCCTCTCACGGTGCCAAGATGGCGGCGGCGGCGGGCGGCGGCAGTTGCCCCGGGCCTGGCTCCGCGCGGGGCCGCTTCCCGGGCCGGCCGCGGGGTTCGGGCGGGGGCGGGGGCCGCGGCGGACGCGGCAGCGGGGCCGAAAGAGTGCGGGTAACCCTGCGGCGCGGTGGCGCGGTGGGGCCCGGCGGGGCCGAACCCGGAGAGGACACGGCCCTACTCCGCTTGCTGGGATTCCGTCGGGGCCTGCGCCGGCTCCGCCGCCTGTGGGCCGGCCCGCGGGTTCATCGAGGCCGGGGCCGGGGCCGGGGCCGTGGCTGGGGCTCGGGCCGAGGCTGCGTGCCGGAGGAGGAAAGCAGTGACGGGGACACGGACGAGGAGGTGAGGCGGGGGTCGGCGCGTCCCCCGGCGGCGGGCGGGGCGGAGCCCGAAGGGGGCTTGCGGGGCTCCGGCTTACCTCGAAGGGTGGCGTGGGAAAGTGGGGGGGGTATCGTCAGGGCCCGGACTCCCCCCCCTTCTCCTGCGGAAAGGAGCCCCAGGTTAGCGGCGTGGAAGGAGACGACCAGCTGCACCGATCTCTGGCCTCTGAGAGTAGACGGAGGAGCCCCTTGGCTGCAGCCGGGCAGGCATACTCCCGGGCAAGCATGCCCCAAAGTGTCCCGAGCTGATCCTTCTCAGAAGCAAAGCCAGGGCGGGAGAGGTGGGGCTGGGGCGGCCATAGGGGACTGTGTGCAAGACCCGCACTGGTTGACAGCAAGTAGCAGTAGCTGCAGAAGCAGCGGCTGCAGCGTGGCTTTTTCACCTGTAGGCTGCTCCCTGCTTGGGCCTCATAACCTCTGACACATCCCCCCCAGTGCCTCAGCTCCTCCTCGGCTCTATGGTAGAGTGGTTAGAGGGGCTTCCTGGGGTAATCGGGGCTAAAGGGACACCACCCAAGGCAGAGTCTTGAGACTGGCCGAAGGGATCTGAGTTCAGATCAGGAGATAATTCCTTGGCCATTACGGAAAGGCAAGGAGGTGTGGATGTGTTGCTTAGATATGATGACCTGAAGGTTCAGAGTGGACTCCATCTGATAAACCATTGATTTCCCCCCCCACACTCACATCCATACACATGCATACATACTCACTCCGGTGTCCTCATGCCCATTTTCCTGCAGGAAACAATGTCTGAAAGGGTGCGATTGGACATCCCACTTTTTGAGTTGGGCTCTGCCCTCTTTGTAGGGAGACCCCACTGTGTGTTTCTTCTGGCCTGGGAGCCACTGCTTAGTAGCCTGGCACTTAGAGATAGGACTTCAGAAAATGCTTTGTGCCACTGTCCCTGGGGAGAAGGCCCTAGTTTTTTTGTTTTGTTTTAAATCTCCCTTCAAACCTTTCAGTGAGCTTAATTCTCTTATAAACGAGCAGGGGTGCATTTAAGGGGAAGCTGGGGGATAGTTCCTCCAGACCAGAGTCCCCCACTGGAACCAAGGCCTGGGCACTGACTGCTGTTTCTCCCCCTCCACCCTTGGTCCCCTAAATCAGGAGTTTCAGGGTTTTCATTCAGATGAAGATGTGGCCCCCAGTTCCCTGCGCTCTGCGCTCCGATCCCAGCGAGGTGAGTGATGGGGGAAACTGGACCTCTAGCTTTACAGGGATGTTGTTCTTGCCCTTTGTGTCAGCGCTCCCCTGTTCGCCTGGTCCCCCCCAGTTACTGAGCGTGCCTTGTGTTCAAAGTCCAGGCAAGGCTGGGTGGTGGGGAAAAAAAAACAGAGACCCCCTTCTTGGCTCTGCAGGGCCAGCTTGACCCATCTCCCCACACCTATTCTCCTTTTTAGGTCGAGCCCCCCGAGGTCGGGGCCGAAAGCATAAGACGACCCCCCTTCCTCCTCCTCGCCTAGCAGATGTGACTCCTATCCCCCCAAAGACCCCTGCTCGGAAACGGGGTGAGGAGGGCACAGAACGGATGGTGCAGGCACTGACTGAACTTCTCCGGCGGGCCCAGGCACCCCCAGTCCCCCGGAACCGGGCATGTGAACCCTCAACCCCCCGTCGGTCTCGGGGACGACCCCCAGGACGGCCAGCAGGCCCCTGCCGGAAGAAGCAGCAAGCAGTAGTGGTAGCAGAAGCGGCTGTGACAATCCCTAAGCCCGAGCCCCCACCTCCTATGGTTCCAGTAAAACACCGAACTGGCAGCTGGAAGTGCAAGGAGGGACCTGGTCCAGGACCTGGCACTCCCAGGCATGGAGGACAGCCTGGGAGAGGAGGCCGTGGAGGCAGGGGCAGAGGCCGAGGCGGGCTTCCCCTCATGATCAAGTTTGTTTCAAAGGCCAAAAAGGTGAAGATGGGACAGTTGTCCTTGGGATTCGAATCAGGTCAGGGTCAAGGTCAACATGGGGAAAGCTGGCAGGATACACCCCAGAGAAGAGTTAAATCTGGACAGGAAGGGGGTCCTTGTTGGAAGAAGCAGGAGCAGAACCTGGAGGAGGAAGGAGAGGAGAAGAAAAAAGAAGCAGAGGGAGACAAAGAGCTGGCAGAGGAGAAGGAAGAGACAGCTATGGTAGAGGAAGAGGTGATGCTGGCCAAGGAAAAGGAAGAGGCGAAGCCATTGTCACCGCCCCTGACTCCTCCAGCTCCTGTACCTCCTCCTCCTCCTCCTCCTCCTCCTCCTCCTCCTCCT
>NW_012267308.1:3936417-3971577 GCF_000151885.1 Dipodomys ordii
CCCCTCTTCAACTCCACCTCCACTTTGCCCTCCCCCCTCCTCAGCCTCTCCCCCTCCCCCACCCTCCTCTCCACTGCCTCCAGCCCCTGAGGAGCAGGAAGAGTCCCCTCCTCCTGTGGTCCCAGCTACCTGCTCTAGAAAGAGGGGCCGGCCTCCTCTGACTGCCAGCCAGAGGGCAGAACGGGAAGCTGCTCGGGCCGGGCCAGAAAGCACCTGTCCTCCCACTCCAAACCCCAGCAGCACCGTAGGAGGCCCTCCAGAAGACAGTCCCACCGTGGCCCCCAAAAGTACCACTTTCCTGAAGAATATACGGCAGTTTATTATGCCCGTGGTGAGTGCCCGCTCCTCCCGTGTCATCAAGACCCCCCGGCGATTTATGGATGAAGACCCACCCAAGCCCCCAAAGGTGGAGGTCTCCCCTGTTCTGCGACCTCCCATTGCCACCTCCCCAGCTGCTCCCCAAGAACCACCACCGCCAGTCCCATCTCCACCGCGTGCCCCGACTCCCCCATCCACCCCAGTTCCACTCCCTGAGAAGAGACGGTCCATCCTGAGGGAGCCCACATTCCGCTGGACCTCACTCACCCAGGAGACGCCGCCTCCCCCACCCGCCCCTCCCCCAGCCCCATCACCACCCCCTGCCCCTGTTGCTCCCTCCCGGAGGCCGCTACTCCTTCGTGCCCCTCAGTTTACCCCAAGTGAAGCCCACCTGAAGATCTATGAATCGGTGCTTACTACTCCCCTTGGGGCTCCGGAAGCCCCTGAGCCAGAGCCTCCTCCCGCTGACGACTCTCCCGCTGAGCCTGAGCCACGGGCAGTGGGCCGCACCAACCACCTCAGCCTTCCACGATTTGTCCCTGTGGTCACCACTCCTGTTAAGGCCGAGGTGCCTCCCCACGGGGTTCCTGCTCCAAGCAGTGGGCAGCAGCCCCTCCAAGCCCTGCAGCCCCAGCTCCTGTCCCAGCCACTGCCTCCACCGCAGCCCCAAGCCCAGCCACAGTTTCAGCTGCAGCCAGCCTCGCCATCACCGCAGCACACAGCCGTACTGGAGAAGGCCCGGGCCACAAGCCTGGGTTCGCCACCACTGTCTGGGGTGGAGGAGAAAATGTTCAGCCTTCTCAAGAGAGCCAAGGTGCAGCTGTTTAAGATTGACCAGCAGCAGCAGCAGAAAGTGGCGGCCTCAATGCCGGTGAGCATGGTGATGTGGCCAGGCCCCTGGACCTGGTCCTTGCAGCTGCCTCCCGGGACACTCGCAGCGCAGTCCTTCTTCATCCCCAGGACCCTGTGCTGCTGCTCCAGCCCTACCCCGCCCTGTGCTGTTCCTGTTGCCCCTGACCCTGTTTATTCCCCTACCAGCTGAGCCCTGGAGGGCAAATGGAAGAGGCCGTGGGGCCCATCAAGCAGGCCCCAGACAGAAGTGGTCTCAAGTCTGAAGATGAATCATTGGAAGCTAAGAGAGAGCGAGCATCGGTATGCAGTGAATGGGGGGGTTCCTCTGAGGAAGGCTGGCCACAGAAGCATGGGGAGCAGTCCCCTGTACATACTCCCGGTTTCTCTTCTCCAGGGCCCTGAGTCCCCTGTGCAAGGGCCCCGCATCAAACATGTCTGCCGCCATGCTGCTGTAGCCCTGGGTCAGGCACGGGCCATGGTGCCTGAAGATGTCCCCCGCCTCAGTGCCCTCCCTCTCCGAGACCGGCAGGACCTTGCCACCGAGGGTAGGGGGCTATATCATGGGGACTGATGGCTGTCTGGTTTGGAAGAGGACCAAGAGCAAGGAGATAGCCGGAGTTTGGGTGGTGGGTGGGCTGGAGCACTAGCTGTAGGTTTGACATGGCCAGAACTCATGAGTGTGGGAAGTGTGGGTTGAGGGGAAGCAGGTAAGAGGTGGGACCCTGGTGGCCTCATGGCTCCATTTCTCATCTGCTGCAACAGATACGTCGTCAGCGTCGGAGACTGAGAGCGTACCATCCGGGTCCCAGCCAGGAAAGGTGGAAGCAGCAGGCCCTGGGGGAGACTTGGAGCCTGCGGGGTCTGGAGGCACCCTGGCCCACACACCCCGGCGCCCCCTGCCCTCCCATCATGGCAAGAAGATGCGGATGGCCCGCTGTGGGCACTGTCGGGGCTGTCTGCGTGTGCAGGATTGTGGGTCCTGTGTCAACTGCTTAGACAAACCTAAGTTTGGGGGCCCCAACACGAAGAAGCAGTGCTGTGTGTGAGTAGCTGCGGTACGGCCTCTTTCTTCCCCTTCCCTCCTGGCTTGTCAGCCTCTAGCCCTAGCCTCTCTTCCAGCCTCTCTTTCCCCCCTAAGAGCAGTGGGACTGGTATCCATGGAGAGCTTCCTCTCTTCCCCAGACCACAGTCCCCTTCCCTGGTGACATGCTGTTCCCCTCCTCAGATACCGGAAGTGTGATAAGATAGAGGCTCGCAAGATGGAGCGGCTGGCCAAAAAAGGTACCCAGGTTTAAGAAGCATTTGTTTGTAAGGCCTCAGGAGAGGTGTGGTGCAGCAGAGGCCCCGCCCACTGCCTTTGCTCCCTGCCCTCCATCTCTGTAGCTGCACACTTCTGTCCTTGTCTCCCAAAAGCGCTTTCCTATGGCTTCCACCCTCCTCTTCTGCTCCACTTCTTTCTGCCTTTCTTCCGTCCCAAGCATCCCGTGTCCGTGGCTGAGTTCAAATCCTACCAAGTCCCCTGTTCCCACAGGCCGGACGATAGTGAAGACGCTGTTGCCCTGGGATTCCGATGAATCTCCTGAGGCCTCCCCTGGTCCTCCAGGCCCACGCCGGGGGGCGGGAGCTGGGGGGCCCCGGGAGGAGGTGGGGCCCACCCCTGGGCCCGAGGAGCAGGACTCCCTCCTACTGCAGCGCAAGTCAGCCCGGCGCTGCGTCAAACAGCGGCCGTCCTATGATGTCTTCGAGGACTCAGACGACTCGGAGCCCGGGGCTCCTGCTCCACGGCGCCGGACTCCCAGAGAACATGGTGCGAACCACCGCTCAGCGCCTCTAGTTTGCTCTGCTGTGCTGGGGATGGAACCCAGGGCCTGGTACATTCTAGATGAATGCTATACCACTGAGACGCACTCTCCCAGTCTTGGGGCTCATTAGTCTCTTAAGAGAGTGGCTGAGGGCAGAGAAAGGGAACTGATGTGCCTGCTGCTCCCTGGGCTGGTTAAGCAGGGCTTAAAGGCCATCCTTGTGGTTTGTTAAGGAAGTCTGGGGTTGTAGAAGGAGGGGTAAGGCACCAAACTCTTCCTGTGTTTGCCTAGAGCTGCCTGTGCCAGAACCTGAGGAGCAGAGCAGGCCCCGCAAACCCACCCTGCAGCCTGTGTTGCAGCTCAAGGCCCGAAGGCGTCTGGACAAGGTCAGCACGGCCCACTCCGAGAACCCCCAGCCCTGTGTGAGGCGTGGCTCCTGCTCTCCAGGAGCTACCTGGCAAGTCAGGGTGACGGGCACACCCGCGTGCCGTGGTGTGTCCACACCTGAGCACAGGCCCGGGGGTGAGGCCCGCCCACCCTCCTCACCCACCCAAAAGCAGCGTGGGGTCTGGGCAAGAGGCAGGGCCCAGCAGGCTGGGGGTAGGCGGCAGGATGGCTTTGCAGAGGGGATGGCGCTGGCAGCCTCTGAGCCGCCCTCCTCCATCTCTAGGATGCTTTGGTCTCTGGCCCCTATGCTTCTTTTCCCAATGGCTGGACTGGGAAACAGAAGTCTCCCGATGGCGTGCACCGGGTCCGTGTGGACTTTAAGGTGTGTTGTGGGGGGCAGTGGTGTGCAGGGCCAGTTGGGAGGATTGTGTTCAGGTGCTTTGTAACCAGGGTTTTGCAGATAACTTGGCACATGAAACGAGGAAGTGGTTCAGATTGTAGTAAAAACTCAATGTATGGGGCTGGAAAGGTGGCTTAGTGGCCTAGCATGCATGAAAACCTGGGTTCGATTCCTTAATACCACATACACAGAAATAGCTGGAACTGGCGCTGTGGTTCAAGGTAGAGTGCTAGCCTTGAGCAAAAGAAGTTCAGGGACAGTGCCCAGGACATGATTTCAAGCCCCAGGACTGGCAAAAAAAAACGCCAAAAACCTCAGTGCATATCCTACAAAATTACACTAGATAGAAGGGGTTGGGTTGGGAGGGATGGAGAAGGCTGGAAGCATTGACATTGAACGGGATGAATTATATTCATAAACAGCCTTGTTGAATGGTAACAACGTGTATTTTTCTTTTAAACGCATAGTGATAACTTGTGCTTTGGTTGTTTCTGAACCTGTTTTCTCTGCTCAGGAGGATTGCGACCTAGAGAATGTGTGGCTGATGGGTGGCCTGAGTGTGCTGACGTCCGTGCCTGGGGGGCCGCCAATGGTGTGCTTGCTGTGTGCCAGCAAAGGCCTCCATGAGGTTGGTACATAGCCCTTTTTTCACAGACTCCAAGTCAGTCTCTGTGAGCCCCTGACTGGCAGGCTGGGCTCTCTCATCTGGGTGTAATCCCCTGGCTTCCCAGCCTCACACTGTGCCATCATGTGCTTCCCCCACCCCACTCCACTCCTAGTTGGTGTTCTGCCAAGTCTGCTGTGACCCTTTCCACCCATTCTGCCTGGAGGAGGCGGAGAGGCCCCTTCCCCAGCATCACGACTCTTGGTGCTGCCGCCGCTGCAAATTCTGCCATGTCTGTGGACGAAAAGGTCGAGGATCCAAGGTTCAGGCACTGGGCCAGCCTGGGCGGGGAGGCCTGGCATAGGGCTATCCATGGGCAGTAAGGTTGCATCGCTGTCTCACCACCCTGTCCCTCAGCACCTCCTAGAGTGTGAGCGCTGCCGCCATGCCTACCACCCAGCCTGCCTAGGACCCAGCTACCCCACCCGGGCCACTCGAAGACGTCGCCACTGGGTGAGACTGGAGCCCTCGCCTGGTTGGTGTTGGGGTTATTAGCCTCTCTTCTTCCTCTCCTCCCCATCCCAGGGCCTGCTTAAAACCAGAGCTCTCAGCAGGGGAGGGCTGGGAGTGCTTTGAGAATGTGACAAGAACAGCTCCCCCAAACTTCACTAGGCAAGATGTAGACAGAGTCCAGCTTGAAATTCCAGTCCTGGGCTCTGAGCTGAGGACCCCTTTGCCCTCTTGTCCCCCTCTTGCTCTCTTGTGCGTGTCTCACCCAGTCCCCTCCCCATCATTTGTTTCTCTGAGCCCTTTCCGGCCCATCTGTTGACATTGCCATGTTCCCCTAGATCTGTTCAGCATGCGTGCGCTGTAAGAGCTGTGGGGCGACTCCGGGCAAGAACTGGGACGTGGAGTGGTCTGGGGATTATAGCCTCTGCCCTAGGTGCACCCAGCTCTATGAGAAAGGTGGGACAGCACTGGGGGCGCAGGGGAGCAGGCCAGGCTCCTGATTGTAGGGTCCCATTGGGGGCCTATGTGTGTGCATGTGTGTGTACGCATGTGTGTGTACGCATGTGCGGAGCTGGGGTTTGAAGTCAGCCTTGCTCTTGATGGGTGGCTCTTGAGGCATGCCGCCAACCCTGTCTAGTGTATTGTAAACGGGACAGAGAGCCTCAGAAGGGCATCTGGGGGTCAGGCTTGGAAGCCACCTGGTTGGTTTCTGAAGCCACTCCCAGAACCTCAAGTCTTCCCGGGGTGTTCCTTGTGTGTTGGAGCAGTGCACTTGGCAAGGCCCTGTGCATGGTAGGGGCACTGGTTTAGTCCTCACTTGGCTTTTTGGAACTGGGAGGATGTAAGACAGGGTTGTGATGGAGGCGCCCTTCAAGGTGTGCTTGATCTTTGAATGAGGCCCAGGGTGGGGCCCCACCTGACTCTTCCCACTTGGTCTCTTCCTCTAGGAAACTTCTGCCCAATTTGCACCCGCTGTTACGAAGACAATGACTACGAAAGCAAGATGATGCAGTGCGCGCAATGTGACCACTGGGTGCACGCCAAGTGTGAAGGGCTCTCAGGTACAAGTTGGTCTCTGCCTGATGGGGGCTGCCTTGACCCTGGAGCGTGCACAGGTGACCATCCCAGGTGGTCTGCCTGTTCGGGGCGTCCTTATGCCCCCTGACTGCCTTCTTACCCAACTGTTGCAGACGAAGACTATGAGATTCTCTCTGGGCTGCCAGACTCCGTGCTCTACACATGTGGGCCGTGTGCAGGTGCCACACAGCCCCGATGGCGGGAGGCCCTGAGTGGGGCCCTCCAGGGGGGCCTGCGCCAGGTGCTCCAGGGCCTGCTCAGCTCCAAGGTGGCCGTCCCACTGCTGCTGTGTACCCAGGTCGGGGGGGCTCTGGGGCAGGTGGGGTGGCGCTGGGCTTGCTCTGCGCCTGGCGCAGGCCATGCTGACTGTCTTCATTTGTAGTGTGGGCAGGATGGGAAGCGCCTGCACCCAGGAGCCTGTGGTTTGCAAGCTGTAGGTCAGCGCTTTGAGGAAGGCCACTACACGTCTGTGGTGAGTGGACGTGAGGTGGGGGAGTGGCGTGAGGAGTGGGCAGGGTGTGGTCCTGACAAAGCCTCTTACAGCACAGCTTCATGGAGGACATGGTGAGTGTCCTGACGAGGCGCGCAGAAGAAGGCGAGGCCCCTGAGCGTCGGGCAGGGGCTCAGGTGAAGGGGCTTCTGCTAAAGGTGAGCTCAGCGCTGAGTAGTCCTGGTGGGTGGAGAGGCTCACTCACACAGTTTACACGCCAGGGAAGCCAGTTCTTCTCATCTTCTTAACCCCTCCCCAGCTGCTAGAGTCTGCGTTCGGCTGGTTCGACGCCCATGATCCCAAGTACTGGCGACGGAGTACCCGGCTGCCAAAGTGAGCAGGGCTGGGGAGCAGCTGGGACGTTGAGGAGTGAGGGCTAGCCCGGGATGAGGCGGGGCTGGGAGGCCAGGAAGGAGGGTGCGGGTGAATGTGGCTGGGGCAGCAGAGGCTGAAGCTGTGGAACCAGAGCTCACTTGCTTTACCTAGTGCCAGGTTGTTGTGGACAGAGTAGCGACAGTGAGCCAGTGAAGATTGTGCTCAACTTAAAGAGCCCACGTTTGGGTGGTGACCCAGGTGGTCAGGGCAGAGGTGGCGAAACCTAGGAGGTGTTGCCACGCAAGTCACGAGCTGGAGGGGAGTTCCAGACAGGGAGTGGAGCACATTCTTTGTGGAAGGGGGCACGAGAGGGTCGGGTTTGTTTGAGAGGAAGATTCCACGTGGACGGGTGGAGGCAGGTGCTGGGTGGGCAGGCCCCCTCCCAGCTGCTTTGGTGGACCATGGCAGGTGCTAACTTTGCCTGTCCACAGTGGAGTCCTCCCCAACGCGGTATTACCCCCATCCCTGGATCACGTCTATGCTCAGTGGAGACAGCAGGAACTGGAGACCCCAGAATCAGGGCAGCCTCCAGGGGATCCCTCAGCAGGTACTAGGAAGTGGGTGTTGGAAGCCAGCTCCTCTGAGATGGTAGGCCAGGTGCCCAGTGGTGACTCTTCCCTTCCTCGCTCCTTTCCAGCTGTGCAGGGCAAGGATGCAGCTGCATTCTCACACTTGGAGGACCCTCGGCAGTGTGCGCTCTGCCTCAAGTATGGGGATGCTGACTCTAAAGTGAGTGTTCCCCCGCGGAGCCCCTGGGGGAAGGAGGGGGACGAGGCTAGGGGGAGAGGGGCGAGGCCTAGTCTCCCCACCTCCATCCCGCCACTCCTCTGCTGCCCCCAGGAGGCGGGACGGCTCCTCTACATTGGGCAGAATGAGTGGACACACGTCAACTGTGCCATTTGGTCAGCTGAAGTATTTGAGGAGAACGACGGGTCCCTCAAGAATGTGCATGCCGCTGTGGCTCGGGGGCGGCAGATGGTGAGTGTGAGGCTGGACGTGTCCTTCCCCTGGGGGGTTAGTAACAGAAGCATTTCCCTTTTGTGCTCTTTGACCATAGTTTGGGCCCACAGCCTAGGCACTTTAGGTAGACTCTCTGCTTGAGCCTGTGCTGGTACTCTCCTCCACTGTAGCCCTCCTGTTGGGAGTGGTCCAGTTCAAATTCTTACTGTGTGGGGCCTGGACAGGTGTCCTGGGCACAGGACATCTGTGAGGACAGAGTAGGGCAGAGTGATGTAGAAGGAGCAAGTGCCACTCAGGACGCTCTCCCCACTCAACATGTGCACACAGCCCTCGAAGCTGGGGGAAGCAGTGCTGCCCAGGGCCAGGCCAAGGCCCAGGCTTCTCCGTCAGCAGCCCTTCCTCCCGCAGCGCTGCGAGCTCTGCCTGAAGCCTGGGGCCACGGTGGGCTGCTGCCTGTCCTCCTGCCTCAGCAACTTCCACTTCATGTGTGCCCGGGCCAGCTACTGCATCTTCCAGGATGACAAGAAGGTCTTCTGCCAGAAGCACACCGACCTCCTGGATGGCAAGGTGCGCCAGGCCCAGGGAGACCGTTGCCCTGTGCTCAGGCAGTGTCCACAGTCATTCCATCCTCACCCACAGCCTTGCCTCCTCCATTTGCCTCCCAGGAGATCGTGACCCCTGATGGGTTCGATGTTCTCCGCCGCGTCTATGTGGACTTCGAGGGCATCAACTTCAAGCGAAAGTTCTTGACAGGGCTTGAACCTGATGCCATCAATGTGCTCATTGGTAAGCCACTTGTCCTCCACCACTCCTGACCCCGCCAGCCTGCCTCCCCTCTCCTCACCTCTCCTCTCCTCTCCTCTCCTTGGTCCCTCAGGCTCCATCCGGATTGACTCCCTTGGCACTCTGTCTGACCTCTCTGATTGTGAGGGCCGTCTCTTCCCCATCGGCTACCAGTGAGGAGGGGCACTGCGGGGAAGGGGAGGAGTCATTGGGACCCCATCTTGGTTCTTAGTTACCCACTGCTCCTAACCCAAATGGTTCTATGCACGCCCATCAGGTGCTCCCGCCTCTACTGGAGCACAGTGGATGCTCGGAGGCGCTGCTGGTACCGGTGCCGGATTCTGGAGTATCGCCCGTGGGGGCCTAGGGAGGAGCCTGTCCACCTAGAGGCTGCCGAGGAGAACCAGACCATTGTGCACAGCCCCACCCCGTCCCCAGGTATGGCCCTGGGCTTGCCCTGTGAGCCTCCCTGCCCACATCCTCCTCCCAGAAACTGCAGAGCTGGCTTTGCTGGAAGGGCAGTAACAGAATTTACAGACCATGCCAGGGTGTGCCAGGGCATTTTATGGGAAGTGAAAGGAGAGTACCAGGCAGCCAGCCTGAGGGCAGTGAGGACAGGAGCAGCGCTCATGGCTCCCTGACTTGGGGCTTGGAGGTTGGCGCGTGCACCGCTGCCCTGTACTTGGGGGGCAGCTGTGTTCCAGCCAGGCAGGTAGTGAGTGCAGCGCTGAGAGCGGCATGGCACAGTGCCCAGGGTGGGCTTGTTGCAGGCTTGGAAAGGACAGGTCATCACAGGCCACATAGGACAGCCATGGGGCTTAGATGGCTGCTTCTGGCCCGGCTAGGCGAGAGTGGGCTTAGAGGCTCAGGAGAGCTTGTAAAGCCTGGGCAGGGCGGGGCAGTGAAGTGCGCCCAGCACCCAGGACTGGTGGGTTCCTTTGATGTGGCATGTGAGAGCAGGTGAGGAAAGCCGTAGGACTGGCCAAGCTGCAGAGCAGGCCTGACTATCGGTCCAGCCCGAGTGCCATGGCCAGGCAGGGAGTGCAGGGACGTGGGAGAGGGTGGAAGTGGTATGGGGGCCCTGACGGAGGATTTGGGGGGAATTTCAGAGTTTGGGGCCTGGGCCAGACGCCATCAACTTCAAATGGGAGGCCTTGATGGGGTGCTCTTCACCCCCAGTGTAATTCTCCTGCTTCTCCAGAGCCTGCAGATCATGAGGAATCCCCGCCAGATGCAGACACCCTCACCCCTGGAGCTGCCCAGCACCCATCACCCATCCTGAATCTGGATCCCCCCCTGCGGCTGGATGCCAGCAGCGCTCCTCCTCCAGCCCCCCGCTCCTTCTCAGGGGCTCGAATCAAAGTGCCCAACTATTCCCCCTCGCGGAGGCCCCTGGGAGGTGTCTCCTTTGGCCCGTTGCCGTCCCCTGGTGAGCCTAGGGGTGCATCCCCCCCCCAGGAGGGGGCCGGGAGGGAGGTAGGGGAGCGGCTGCCTGACACTGTCCTTTTCCCACAGGAAGCCCTTCTCTGACCCACCACATCCCCACAGTGGGAGACCTCGACTTCCCCGCTCCTCCCAGACGCGCTCGGCGGCCCAGCCCGCTGGCCCCCAGGCCCCCTCTGTCCTGGCGAGCCTCCCCTCCTCTGCGAGCCTCCCCTCCGCTCAGGGTGCCCACTCCTACCTCAGTCGTTTCGGCCCTCTCACCTACCTCAGGGGAGCTGGCTCCCCCTGGCCTGGCCCCATCTCCTCTGCCTCCCACCGAAGACCTGGGCCCGGACTTTGAGGACATGGAAGTGGTGTCAGGACTGAGTGCTGCCGACCTGGACTTTGCAGCCAGCCTGCTGGGGACCGAGCCCTTCCAGGAGGAGATTGTGGCCGCGGGGGCTGTGGGCAGCAGCCATGGGGGCCCCGGGGACAGCTCAGAAGAAGAGGCCAGCCCCACCCCTCGCTACATCCACTTCCCTGTGACGGTGGTGTCCAGCCCCGCCCTCGCCCCTGGCCCGATCCCTGGAACTCCCCGAATTGAGCAGCTGGATGGAGTGGATGACGGCACGGACAGTGAGGCCGAGGCAGTCCAGCAGCCCCGGGGCCAGGGCACACCGCCTCCAGGGCCCGGTGTGGGCCGAGCTGGCACCCTGGGGGTCGCAGGGGACAGAGCCCGGCCGCCTGAGGACCTTCCTTCAGAAATCGTGGATTTTGTATTGAAGAACCTGGGGGGGCCTGGAGAGGGGGCTGCTGGTCCCAGAGAAGAGTCACTTCCCCCGCCACCTCCTCTGGCCAATGGCAGCCAGCCCTCCCAAGGCCTGCCCCCCAGCCCGGCCGACCCCGCCCGGACGTTTGCCTGGCTACCAGGGGCCCCTGGGGTCCGGGTGTTGAGCCTGGGCCCTGCTCCTGAGCCCCCCAAACCTGCCACCTCCAAAATCATTCTTGTCAACAAGCTAGGGCAAGTGTTTGTGAAGATGGCTGGGGAGGGCGAGCCCATGCCTCCCCCAGTAAAGCAGCCCCCTCTGCCCCCAATCATCCCTCCCACCGCCCCCGCCTCCTGGACTCTGCCCACAGGGCCCCTGCTCAGCGTGCTGCCGGTGGTGGGTGTGGGGGTGGTGCGCCCCGCACCGCCCCCACCCCCACCCCCAACCCCACTCACACTGGTGTTCAGCAGTGGGCCCCCCAGCCCACCGCGCCAGGCCATCCGCGTTAAGAGGGTGTCCACCTTCTCGGGCCGCTCCCCACCCGCACCTCCCCCCAACAAGACCCCCCGGCTGGACGAAGAGGGGGAACCCTTGGACGATGCCCCTCAAGTTCCAGGGCTTGGGAGCAGTGGGTAAGCAAGTCGGCTGAGGTGGGAGCGGCAAGGGAAGGGGGGGGCGCACTGCAGCTCAGCTCAGTCCCGTGGCTCCTCCGCTAGGTTCAGTCGAGTGAGGATGAAGACGCCCACAGTGCGTGGGGTCCTCGACCTGGACCATTCTGGAGAGGAGAGCCCAGGGTGAGTGGCTGGGCCCCGCTCCTTGTGTGTCCCGGGGGACCCCTGTTCTTCTGCCACCTCATGTCTCTCCTTGCAGGTCCCTCCAGGAACGCTCCCCTTTGCTGCCACTGCCAGATGGGGGCCCCCCGCAGGCCCCGGAGGCCCCCTCAGACCTGCTGCTCGAGTCCCAATGGCACCACTACTCAGGTAAGCCCACCTTCCTGCCTCACCACCTTCCGCACTTGGTCACACCCCAAAACCACGCAGAAGCAAGGCCCATCGGAGACTGGACGCTAGTCACTGAGCTAGCCCGTGACACAGGCAGACAGACATGGAGATGACAGCCGGCTCCTGTGCCTCAGCCCGTGCGGCCCACCTGAGGGCCTGGGAGCGCTTCAGACCTGGCCCGCAGGGTTGGAGGTAGCAGCGCTACCAGGGAACCCAGAGAGATTCCTCTATCTGGGGGTGGGGCAGATGAACAGAGCACCCCAGAGGGTCAGGGCAGAGGTGGTCAGCTGCCCTCAAACCCCACAGGTTCCAGGTAGGGGTGTGTGTGAGGAAGATGCTGAGAGTGTAGTTGGCATCATAATGTGGGCTCTGGTTGCTGAGGAGCCCTGGGCATTGGAGAAGAGGGGCAAAGTTGGCTGGCTCAGCAGGCTGGGGTACAATCCCACCCCAGTGTTGGGACATTTCCCAGCACATAATGCTAAGCTGTGACTGAAGAAGCAGACTGCACCGTGCAGGGCAGGGACAGCCTGGAGGGGTGGTGGTGACCACATGGAGCTGGATTGGATGTCCCTAGTGCAGCCCACAGTGGGGGCTGTCCAAAGAAGTCTGTGCTCAGTGGGGTCCCACAGTCAGCACCCGCATCTACACAGCCTGTTCTCCTCCATGACCCTACACCGTCCTTTCTCTTCTGGCCGGGCCCTCGCTATCCACCGGGTGCCAGGGCCTTGGCCTTCATTCCATGTCTTCTCCCTCTCGCTCCTGGCTTCAGGCCTCTAAATCCTGACTCCAGCCCTAACCAGTCCCTGGACTTGGGGCTCCTGGTTCTGCTGCCTCCACCAGCAAGGTTGCACTCAGCATGTCCCCACCTGAGGCCTTGACCTTCACCCCAAACTTGTTATCCTTTGCCCTGGCCTTCCCAGTCAATGGTAGTTGTTCCCCTTGTCCGTTCAAGGTTGTCCTTGACCACTCCTGCCACACCCACACTCCAGCAGCCAATGCTGGCTGCTCCATCTAAACTGTACTCCCTAAGCTGGGCATGGCACATGCCTGTAACTCCTCTGGAGACTGAGGCAGGCAGATTGAGGTCAGCCTGGGCAACATAAGATCCTGTCTCTGTGAACTCCAAAGAAATTCCTTTAAGTAACCTAAATAGTATCTATTGTGTTCTTGGATCCATTCGGGTGCATCTATATATTTGTAATAGATTTGTAACATAGGAATGTACCCTGTATAGCCCTGAGGGGTGCTTCGACAGTAGAGGGCTTGCCTGGCACACAAAGGACCCTAGGTTTAATCCCTAGCACTAAAGGAAAAGAATATCAGTGCGTCCGCAAAAACACATCGACAAGAGCTGAAATCCATGAGGAAGACCAGTAGCAGGCAGATAGGGTTAGGATAGACTGGTTTTGAGGGAGTCAGTTGGTGTGACCTGCAGTACTGTGGCACTGTGCTTCTGAAACTACTTTGTGGCTCTAGAAGGTGATGTGCCTATTCTTCCCTGATGATTGTGACTAGGTGAGGCCTCCAGCTCAGAGGAAGAGCCTCTGTCCCCGGAGGACAAGGAGAACCTGGCTCCCAAGCGTGCCGGCCCGCACCTGCGCTTCGAGATCAGCAGTGAGGACGGCTTCAGCGTGGAGGCCGAGAGTTTGGAGGGTGAGTGGGGGGGGGTGGCTGAGAGGGAAAGTGTCCCATTGACCTTGGGCTGACCCTGCTCTGGTCACACCCTCACCCCAGGGGCCTGGAGAGCTCTTATTGAGAAAGTGCAGGAGGCCCGAGGGCATGCACGCCTCCGACATCTTTCCTTCAGTGGTAAGTGGGCTTCCCCCTGGGGTGCCTGGGTGATCCCCAAGGGCAAGGCGGGGCCTCCACCCTCCCTTTGTCCTCCACTCCTCTCAGGAATGAGTGGGGCCAGGCTCCTGGGCATCCACCATGATGCTGTCATCTTCCTGGCCGAGCAGCTGCCAGGGGCTCAGCGCTGCCAGCACTACAAGTTCCGCTACCACCAGCAGGGAGAGGGTCAGGAGGAGCCACCCCTAAACCCCCACGGGGCTGCCCGCGCTGAGGTCTATCTCCGGTGAGAGGTTGGGGAACCCCATGGGAATTCATCTAGACAGAAGCCAGGTGACAATAGCTCAGGCCTCTTGTCCTAGGTATCAACAGGCTGAGATCTGAGGATCTTGGCTTGAAGCCAACCCAGGGAGGAAAAGTCTTGAGATTCTTACCTTGAATTAACCACAAAAGGCAGGAAGTAGAGCTGTGGTTCAAGTGGTAGAGTGCTATCCTTGAGCAAAAAAGCTCAGGGAAGCTGGGCGCTAGTGGCTCACTGTAAACTCAGCTACTCAGGAGGCTGTGATCTGAGGATGGAAATTTCAAAGCCAGCCCGGGCAGGAAAGGCCATGAGACTCTTTGTCTCCAATAAACCACCAGAAAACTGGAAGTGGTGCTGTAGCTCAAGTGGTAGAGTGCTCGCCTTGAGCTGAAGAGGTGAGGGCAAGCTCCTAGGACCACAGTTTAAGCCTCACGACCGACCCAAAAGAAAAAGAAAAAAGAAAATAGACCAGTTGTTTCTAGAGGCACACGGCAAGCAAGCACCCCACCCAGTCCCCCTCAGCCAGGTGTTAGCAGCAAGTGGAGCCTGGGTCAGAGTGGGCAGGCATCATCTCCCTGAAGGACAAGCTGTGACCCTCGCTCCTTCCTTCCCTTCTGCAGGAAGTGTACCTTTGACATGTTCAACTTCCTGGCCTCTCAGCACCGGGTGCTCCCCGAGGGGGCCACCTGCGATGAGGAAGAGGATGAAGTGCAGCTCAGGTCCACCAGGTGTGGAGGGCAAGCTGGGGTGAGAGGGTTCTCAGGCAGGTGGGCAGGGGTGCAAGGGCACCATCCCTGGAGACAAGCCTATGACACTGCCGTCCGCCACCAGACGTGCCACCAGCCTGGAGTTGCCCATGGCCATGCGTTTTCGCCACCTCAAGAAGACGTCCAAAGAGGCTGTGGGGGTCTACCGGTGAGTAGGCTTGGGTGAGTGGACAGATGCCCTGTGGAAGGCTGCCCAGTGGCCGCCCTGCCTCCTGAGCGCCGCTTCCCCCCCCATCCTGCAGGTCGGCCATCCATGGGCGAGGCCTGTTCTGCAAGCGCAACATCGACGCTGGCGAGATGGTCATTGAGTACTCGGGCATCGTCATCCGTTCCGTGCTGACGGACAAGCGGGAGAAGTTCTACGATGGCAAGGTGGGCACCCTGAGCCAGTGGGGGCATGGGGTATGTGGCAGGTGGGTCTGCGTGGCAGCGCCTCACCTCCGTGCCCATCCCCTAGGGCATCGGGTGCTACATGTTCCGCATGGATGACTTCGACGTGGTGGATGCCACAATGCATGGCAACGCTGCCCGCTTCATCAACCACTCGTGTGAGCCCAACTGCTTCTCGCGTGTCATCCACGTGGAGGGTCAGAAGCACATTGTCATCTTTGCCCTGCGCCGCATCCTGCGTGGGGAGGAGCTCACGTACGACTACAAGTTCCCCATCGAAGATGCCAGCAACAAGCTGCCCTGCAACTGCGGTGCCAAGCGCTGCCGCCGCTTCCTCAACTGACAAGAAGCTCGCCATGGCTCCAGTCCTCCCAGAGTGCCTCCCTCCTCCCTCCTGCTCAGGGCGGAGTGGGGCACCCCGGCCGGGCCCTGCATCCACCCCACCAGGCTACCCAGCCATCACCCCCTTCCCGCCCTGGGGACCCAGGATGTAGATACTGTACAAAGGTTTCTAAATCCCTTCTTTTCTATGCACTTTTTTATTTAAGAGGGGGGGGCTTCCAGGTGGGAACCCCTCACAATAAAGTCTGTCAATGTTTGGAGAGGTGATAGTCTTCTTCCCTTGTGTGTGAACTCCCACTTTCCACCCTGCACCTATCCTTGACCAAGGAAGTCCATCAGCCCTAAAGGTGAGGCCAGCGGGCAGAATTCCAGCCCAAGCCTCTGCTTATGTGGAGCACTGAGTGCCTGGGGGCGGGCGGGGACCCTCAGCCCTGGGGCACTCACAGATCATCTGCACTTCTGGGAAAGGAGGCTGTGTCTCCTCCACCCTGTTAGGATTGTGCTTCCTCTAGTGTGATTGCATAGTACCTTTGCTGGCCCCAGTTGGGCTAGCTGTGTGCCCAGCCGGCCCCGAAAGGCCATGGCTCTCTTGCTACCACCATTTCTGTCAAGGCCCTCAGGATGGCAGTGAGCAGGCAGAGATGGGAGCAGGCAGCAGGTGTTGAATGCTGCCCCAGGCTCAGGGCCAGACACCTGCCAGCTGGGGAAGGTGAAGGGACGGGTGAAGGGAGGAAGGCCATCCAGACATAACCAGTCTTTCCCATTAACACCTGGTTAGGAGTGGATCCAGTGTTCCACTCTGGTTGAGTACAGTGGTGTAGGTATGGACGATTCCTCCAGCTAGGGCAGATCTGGGGATGGAAGCCCCTGAACCCCTTTGCCTGTGGGCCTCGAGCCTCTGCCAGGGAGCAGGAGGACGGCCGCCACGATCACGAGGGGGAGTACCCATCACCAGGGGCAGAAGAAAGCCTGGCAGAGGTTGCTTTGAGTTACTCTGAGGCTGGAATTCTCTATGGTCACGGGAAGACACAGTCCTGCCCTTACCCCATACACCCTGACTACCATGCACAGGCTTTCTCCTGCACCCCGAGCCGACCAGCAACTCTGCTGCTCTGTGCACTCCTGGCAGGAGTCGGGCCTGTGGTGAGCTGCCACTAGAGCTACACAGCTCTGTCTAGTGGGAGATGCTGGCGCCAATGGGGCTGCCGAGCCCCGCCCCATCCAGCCGGCCACGCCCCCTATATGCGCCCATCCTATCAGCGTACAGCCCAACCTCCCCTTTCCCACGAGGCCCCTTCCCTTTAGCCAATCAGTGCGGGTCTTGCGCACCAGGCACCGCCCACGCCCCTATTGACTACTTAAAGAGCTGCCCCTTAGCACGCGGCCCCTAGCGTATCCTACACGGACTCCAGCACGGGTTCACCGTTCACCGGGCCAGGGCCATCTGTCTTAGCGCTCTACCTCCGGAGCAAAACATCCTCTTCATACCCCCCACATCGCCTCCTCCGCCCCTATCACCTCCTTTTCCACCATCACCCTGCCTTACCACTAGGATTTAGGCATAAACCCCCCACCTGAGCCAGGAGGCCGCCTAAAGAGTTGTAGGCAGCTGCGGCAGCATCTGTTGTCAGGGTACCAGCACTGATACAGCTGCAGTACTGGGAGGCTTCCTGCACTGTGGCCACCTGGAGGAAGATTCTGGGTCCCATCTGGAGAGGCCTGCAACCTAGGGGGCCGTGTCCACAGGATTTCTACCCATACCACTTTGGTCCCAACTTTCCAGGGCACCCAGGTGAAAGAAGGAAGTCGCAGATGTGGGGGACACAGAATTCCACGGTCCCTTTGGAAGTCTAGCCCAAGGCTTTGAGATGATTGAGGAAAACTTGAGGTCCAGACTGCAGATTTGGCTCATCACTGTATCCTCATATAACTTCTCTTCCTCCCTTTTCCATTCCCCAAATTCTATAGGGCTGATATGGAGAATCCATTTAGGTGAGAGGATCACTTGAGCCAGCCTGTGTTGTGGTCCCCTCCCCCAAGACAAAGGAAAAGGAAAGAGAAGACTTTGTAAAACAGCTCCTGACATGAAGTCAATGTGTCCCAGCTCAAGGTAGTAGGATTCAAAGACCCCGCCCTCCTCAATGAAGGCTCCGGCTTGACCCCCAGCCCCCTCCGCCCCATGCTTATCACACCCAGGCAGCTCCCCCAGGAGTATGAGACAGAAAAGCTGAGCTTCCCGACAGGAAGGCAACCCCAGCCCACCAGTACAGATCTGGACTCAAGCCTCTTCCATACCTGGTGTGAATTTCCTCTCTCACCCTTTTTGTCAGCTGTGAAGCCAGAAGGAAATTACAGCCCACAGGCAGGCAACAACAAAGCCCTACTGGAGACAGGGAATTTTATTAGGAGAGGGTTGTTGGGAGATGGTCCCTGTGTTGAACAGATTATAGGATGGAGTCCTGGAGTGAGGGGGAAGTTGAGGCTGGAGAGTAAGGTGAACACTGGGAAGGGGTCCTGGCCAGGAACATCTATGTCTCTCAGGCAAGGAGCTAGAGTCTCAGAAGCGGCCATGGCGGTGGTCTGGAGAATGCCGGCGGTTCCTTTCTCGGGGACGGTGGCCAGTGTGGGTCCGTGGGGGTGATCTGGGGCCAGGGGTGGAGAAAGCTGTGTTAGGATGGCTGGCAATGATGCAAAGATGTCCCAGGCCTGACTGCCTCTTTGCTCTGCTCTGGGATAGGATGAGGTAGATATTAATGTATCTAGACCCCAGATCATCTTAGGAGAGGTATTGGGGGGATCCAACTTGGAATTGGAAACCCAGGCTTTTAGTTTGGGGTTCCATTTGGTTTGGGGGTTGAGACAGGTGAGGATCTTCAGATAAGGCTCAGGGATATTCTTTTTCTTTCTTTTTTTTTTTGCCATTCATGGGGCTTGAACTCATGACCTGGGCACTGTCTCTAAACTTTTTTTTTTTTTTTTGGTTGGCCATGGGGCCCAAACTCTGGGCCTGGGCACTGTCTCTCAGCTCTTCAACTCAAGACTAGCACTCTACCACTTGAGCCACAGCACCACTTCCAGCTTTTTCTACTTATGTGGTGCTAAAGAATTGAACCCAGGGCCTCATGCATTCGAGGCAGGCACTCTACCACTGAGCCACCTTCCCAGCTCTCCCTAAACTTTGTTACTCAAGGCTAGCACTAAACCACTTTGAACAACAGTGACACTCCCATTTTCTGGTGGTTCACTGGAGCTAGGTCTCATGGACTTTCCTGCCCAATTTAGCTTTGAACTGTGATCCTCAGATCTCAGCCTCCTGAGTGAGTAGCTAGGGTTATAGGCATGAGCCACTAGTGCCCGGCAGGAATATTCTTAGGAAAGAGATAGGTGAGAATTATCTTAGAGAATATGAACTTTAAGGCCTAAGACATCTTGGGATCAGGAACTGGTTGGTGATTCATGCCTATAATTCTAGCTACTCAGGAGGCTGAGATCTGAGGACTGAGGACTGTGGTTCCAAGCCACAGGCAGGAATGTCCATGAGACTCTTACTGCCAATGAACTAGCAAAAAGCTGGAAGTGGAAGTGTGGCTCAAGCAGTATGGCACCCAGACTTAAGCAGAAAAAAACAAGTGATAAGCGCAATGCCCTGAGTTCAAGCCTGGGTACCAGCACAAAACAAAAGAAAAAGCTATCTTGGGTAGTCTGGTTCTGAGGTACCTGCGCCTGGGCCCCCTGCCATACAGCTGCCGGCGCAGGTTCCGGGATATGGGTCGAAGGTGCATGAAATTACAGAAGCCACCACGGGTACATTCCCTGAGAAGAGGGTAGACCACTGTCATTGACAGCCTCAAGAGTCTGCAACTCCGTGCACCCCCTCCCACTCCTGCACAGCCATACCCCATCTCATACTGACGGCAGCATGACTCCCGGAAGTCAGTGACAGGAGACAGTTCAGCATGTACAGCCTGTCCATTGAACCAACGGTTATTGAGTTCAGCCACTGCCCGATCTGCATCTTCTTCTCGCCGGAACTAAGGGGAAAGTGAGTCAGAGAAAACTGAGGAGCTCAAGATCTTCAGGGAAATAGCCGTCTTAGCCTTGGATAGTGAGATCTCAGTGGTGATCAACAGAACACTTCTGAGCTCTAAAGTGGGAGGGAGGGGGAGGACAGTAGCACCTTAACGTAGACATTGCCCACGAGGTGGTCCCCCAGGTTGTCACACACATTCATCTCCTCAATCTCTCCATACTTCTCCTGCAGTTCTGTGAACACTTCCTGCAGAAGGCAAGGAGGAAACTCAGCTCAGCTCCTAGAGCATAGGAAAGCCAGTTTACCCCTGCCAGCCCTCACCTCAAAGAAGTTATCATAATGCTCCTGCACCTCCACGTCGCTCACATGACCTGGAAGAGGAATGCAGGTTGGAATCGGGATGGGAAGATGGCCCAGGCCTGCTGGGGACTGTCCATCCTGCCCTCCCTGCCTCCCTTCCTTTTACTCACAGTGGGATCCGTCTGCAGTCTGGGCCGTGTTCTGTGGATTCCGGTATAGGTTGAGCAGCACTATGGTCTGAACAGATTTTAAAGGGGTAGGGCCTGAGCTCAGAGTGGGGTAGGCTTGCCCTCAAGAATTGGGAAGACCAGGAGACCTTGGGGTCCTGACCAATGCACTAGGCAAAGAGAACTCTACACTTAGGTCCCATCAGAAAGTAGCCAGGGCTGAGCACTGGTGGCTCATGCCTGTCATTCTAGCTACTCAGGAGGCTGAGGAGCAAGGTTCGAAGCCAGCTCGGAGGGGGAAACGCATGTAACTCTCATCTCCAACTAATCAGCAAAAAAGCCAGAAATGAAACTGTGGTTCAAGTGATAGAACGCTAGCCTTGAATAAAAAAGCTCAGGGGCAATGCATAGGCCCTGAGTTCAAGCCCCAGGGATGGCACGCGCGCGCGCGCGCGCACACACACACACACACACACACACACACACACACACACGGGGGAGGGGGGGAGAAGCAGCCAACTGGTGGTAGGATAACTATAGAAACCAGAAAAGGCGGAACCTAGGGATGATGGACAGGTAAAGGGGAAGCCTAAATGGGATGGACCTTAAACCCCGGAAAAGGCGGGAGCTCGAGATGATGGACAGCTGAAAGGGAAACGCCAGGAGGCGTTAACCCGCAGGACGAAGCGCCCGGCCGCGCGTCTCACCTGGCTGAAAGTCGGTTTGTTGTGAAGCCGGGAGCACCGGTCCCCGTGCCGGCAGGCCCCGATCTTAAAGTAAAAAGAGCAGTTAACCCTGGAAAAGGTGCAAAGATAAAAGCTTGAAAACTGAGGGCCGGAGAGGCCGGACACCCCAAGAAACACTACAACCCCTAAACCACCCCACCACTTGGGTCAAGTGTCCTGACGTCCCTGCACCCGTTCTCACTTGTCCTTCTCAGTCCCGAATATCGAAGCTAAATATTCAGCCATGTTGATCCGGACCACCCCCAGCACACACGCTCGCCTGCTCCTGACGTCACTTCCGTTGCCTCGGAGCACTGGGAAATGTAGTTTGTTGGCATTGCTTTCCGAGTCACCGTCACGTGCTTCGAGACTCGCTACCGCGCGTGCGTAGGATCTGGCCACGCCCAAACATCCCTTCCGCGACTGGCGGAGGTTCCCAAGCAGCGCATGCGTACAACCTTGTCTAGCTGGGGGGGGGGGGGGGGAAAAAAAAATACTACAAACTCCATTGAAATCTCGCGCAGACGTCCGTTGTAAAGGATAAAAAAGTCACCCGAGGCAGAAGGAAGCAGCGCCACCGGTGAGTGGTGAGTCCGTTCGAGCCGCCCAGTAAATTTCATCAGTCTTTTCATCCCGGACAGTTTGGGGGGGGGGGTACGTACCCGCTCTGGGGCTTGAACTCAGGGCCTGGACGCCTTCCTGAGCTGCTTTGGCTCAAGCCGAGGACTCCACCACTGGAGCCTCAGCTCCACTTCCGCTTTTTTGGTAGTTAATTGGAGTTAAGAATCTCACTGACTTTTCTGCCCGGGTGTGCTGGCTTCGAATCGTGATCCCCCAGATCTCAGCCTCCTGAACAGCTAGGATGACAGGCCTCAGCCATCTGGCGCCCGGCTTAACCCCGATAATTTATTGATGGGAGTGAGCGTATCTTTCTTTTCACCAGACCTCTTCACGGCCATAGGTAGCTCTGATTCGTTGTAACCGAGGTGGGGTTGGTCCTGAACTTGTCACCCTGGGTCTTTGTTCTGCAGATCCTTGAAACTACCCAGCTTTAGCGCAATTATGAATTTGGAGCGGGTGTCCAATGAGGAGAAGCTGAACCTGTGTCGGAAATACTACCTGGGTAAGGCTGAGCCCCTGGCTGCCTGGGGTTGGGGAGAGGGGATGAGACTAGGCTGCTGAGACTCTCCACCAGCCTGGATTGTGGGTCTCAAGGGGAAAGCAGCTTAGAGATCTGACATTGAATCCTGGGTCTTTGGGAAGAGAGGTGGTGGGTCTTCAGGAAAGAGGAATGTGAGGCCTGCACTTTTTTGTTGTTGTTGGTGGTGGTGTGGGGCTTGAACTCAGGGCCTGGGCGCTGTCCCTGAGTTCTTTTGCTCAAGGATAGCACTTTGCCACATTGAGCCACAGCACCACTTCCAGTTTTCTGGTGGTTAATTGGAGATGAATTTCACGGACTTTCCTGCCCAGGCTGGCATAATAAAGGACCTTATAACTCAGATCTCAGCCTCCTGAGCAGCTAGGACTACAGCCGTGAGCCACCAGCACCTTGCTGCCCATGCACAGGTGTACAAGTTCTGGGGCTAGAACTCAGGACTTGGGTAATGTCTCTGAGTTTTTCTTGCTCAAGGCTAGCATTCTATCATTTGAGCCACAGCTCTTCTACCTGCTTTTGTGGTGGTTAATTGGAAATAAGAGTCTTATGGACTTTCCTGACCAGGCTGGCTTTGAACTGTAATCCTCAGATCTCAGCCTCCTGAGTAGCTAGGTATGAGCTACCAGCCACTGGTTAGGGGTCCACTTCTGAAGAGAGGATGGTAAAAGAATTGGAATTTTGGGTCCAGAGGAGGAGATGGTTGAGAAATCAGATTTCCAGACTCCAGGAAGGAGCCCGGATTTGTAAAGCCTTGACCTTGGAGACTTCAGTTGAACATGAGTATGAGAGAACCTTCCAAAATGGGCCTTCTTCCAGGTGTCTGTGGCTCACACCTCATAATCTTAGCTACTCAGGAGGCTGAGATCTGGAGAATCACAGTTTGAAGCCAACCCTGGTCAAAAAAGTCTGCAGAACTCTTGTCATCAATTAACCAGCAAAACACTGGAAGTGAGCCGTGGCTCAAGTAAGTGAAAAAGCTAAGGGACAGGTCCTGAGTTCAAGCATGGCACATGTATACACATACACACAGAGCTTTGGAGGTGGGAGTTAGGCAGATCTTTATTGATTTATGTCCTAGTGTGGGTTTTTTCCCCCCTCCTTAGGTGGATTTGCTTTCCTGCCTTTTCTCTGGTTGGTGAACATCCTATGGTTCTTCAGAGAGGCCTTCCTCGTCCCAGCCTACACAGAGCAGAGCCAGATCAAAGGCTGTGAGTCCAGGGCAGGAAGGGAGGCCATCCACTGGTGGTGGGAAGGGAGAGTGGAGCCTTCAGAACTCCTTCCTGGTTAGTGGGAGAGGATGAAGGCTGGTCTGAGGAAGTCCTGAGAGCAGCTGGAAGCCAGCTCTCCCCCTACACTCCTGTTCCTCATTATAGATGTCTGGCGTTCTGCTGTGGGCTTCCTCTTCTGGGTGATTGTGCTCACTACCTGGATTACCATCTTCCAGATCTACCGGCCCCGCTGGGGTGCCATTGGGGACTACCTCTCCTTCACCATACCCCTAGGAACCCCCTGACAACTTCAGTACAGGCTGACAATCTGTTCTTTCTCCCTCTATGGGCTCCAAGCTCCTTCTCAAGCCCTAAATGTGTCCATCTCACATCTTCTCCCTGACATGCCATAATAAAGGACCCTAACTTTTGATACTGATTGGTTCATGTCTTTTATCCCAACGATTCAGGAAGTATAAATAGGATCCTGGCCCAAGTTCTCCCACATAAATGTAACGCTCCCACTTAGAAAATAAAAGCAAAAAGAGCTGGGGGTGGTGGCTCAAACAGTAGAGCACTTGCCTAGCAAGGGCAAGGCCTTGAGTACAACCCCCCCCCCCCGTTCTGCCACAACAACAATGAAAAATACCTTGATGCTCCCTATGACCCTTTCAAATATTTTTTTTTTCTTTGTCGGTGGTAGGGCTTGAACTCGAAACCTGGGCACTGTCTCTGAGCTCTGTTGCTCAAGGCTCATTTTCTACCACGTTGAACGACAGCTCCACTTCTGGTTTTTTTGAGTAGTTAATTGGAGATAAGAGTCTCATAGGGATTTTTCTGACACGGCTGGCTTGGAACTATGGCCCTCAGATCTCAGCCTCCTGAGTAGTTGGATTACAGGTGTGGTGTGAGCCACTGGTGCCTGGCCTTGTCATTTTTTTTTCCAAACTATAAATTGCGACTGGAGTGGGGGAGGGGGACTGACAATGACACCTTGCAATGTTTTTCCTATCTGATTATTGGGTGTCTTTCATTCTGTAAAAGACAGTCCATTAGTACAAGGATTTTTGTGTGTTTTTTTTTGCACTGCAATATCCATACAGTTTAAGATGAATGCCTAGCACACTAATAGTTTGAAACCTAGTCATACCTGAAAAGACCCAGCAGGTAGTTGGCATCTAGTGAGAGCTCCGTAAGAGAGGATCTAGCCTGATCCCAGTCTAGGTATCCGTTTCAGGGACTAAATCCAATTTCCTGAGTAGTTAAGTCAAATTCTGTAAATAGCTAAATTGGTGTTGCTACAACTGAAGACTACAAGTCCCAGGAGGCACCACGGTGCGCGAGGCGGGGGGGGGGGCCGCACTCTGTTTCCCATCGTGCCCCGCGCGGCGCAGGCGTTGTTACTCCCCCTGAGTCTAGGTAGGTGGAACTACAACTCCCAGGAGGCATCTTGCGTTATCGTTGATTTGTTTCCGGAAACGGGGCCCACCCAAGAAGGTGGACTTACATAGCTGGGAGGTGCTGGCTGTAGCTGCCGATTGGTTCGGGGAGGAGATTGACGGCTTCCCTGACTAATAGGAACAGGTAACTGCTGAAGGGGGGCCCGCCTCCAGAAAGCGAAAAAAGGGAGGTAGTGTCCCCGGCGGCTGTCGTGGCTGTACATTGCTTAGGTTGGACGTGCAACCCGTGCACCCGCTTACGTTTGGTCTCTCCTGCCTGCTGCTTTTGGATTTTTTTTTCTGCTGGCCAGAAACCGATCTTAACCATGTTCCCAGTGAAGGTGAAAGTGGAGAAATCAGGTGAGGATCCCAAGGTTTGGGCGCGGGGGTGGGGGTGGGGGCGCACCGGACGATCTAGGTAGGGGAGGCCTTGACGGACAGCTCCATCACGAAAAGGCGGGCTCCATGACTTCGCCCTGCAGCCCGTCTGACCATCGCTGTAACAGGCGGCAAGCGATGGCTGCTACCTTCACACCCTCCCAATATGCTCCCAGGAGCTCTGAGATTAAACTGCTGTTGCCAAAAGTTGTGTGTGAGGGTCCCAAATCGGTAACTCCGTGAAGGGATCCTTTTCTTGGCTTTGTGCGATGGGCCCACAGTGCAAGGACTATTAATCCTCGCGATCGCTGTATTCCAATAATTCCAAGACTCAGGAAAGTCCTGCGGGAATCAAGCTCAGGTACAGGAAGTCATCCTGGATTGGAGCAGAGGTGATGAGAAGTAGCGTAGAGAGGCCCAGAATCCAGACAGAAAATAATTGTAAGATGGGGTAGCGTGTTAAATGGGATAAAGTGTTAATAAAAAAACAAAATACGAATCAGTCAGGAAGTTGGTAACTCATGCCTGTATTTCTAGCTACTAAGGAGGCTGAGATCTGGAGGATCATACTTGAGAGGTCAGCCCACGCAGAGAAGTCTCTGAGACTCCCATCTCCAATAGCAAAATCAGCAGCTGGAGGCATGACTCAAATGGTAGAACACCAAAGCAGCATGCAAGCCAAGGGAGCTTGAGGCCCTTAGTTCAAACAGAATACCAATAATAATAAGACTGGGTCTGAAAATACATATATCCTACATAAATACTGGAGCTGCAGCAATAATCTCTATAGCCTTAGCTCCTAGAGAGGCTAAAGCAGGTGAATCACTGAATTCAGAATCTCAGAGCCTGCCTGGAGCAACAATGCAGGGCGGGGGGTGGGGGGGTGGTAACTGAGGCTTGAATTCAGGTCCTGGGTGCTGTGTGTTCACTTTTTTTACTCAACTGGTGCTGTACCACTTGAACCACAACTCCACTTTTGGCTTTCTTTGGTTGTTTACTGGAGATAAGAGTCTCACATTTCCTGACTGGGCTGGTTTTAGATTGTGATTTTTAAATCTGAGACACTGAGGCCAGTGGCAAGACCCTAGTAAAAAAAAAAAAAAAAGGGGGTGTAGTGGATGTTTCCAGGCTATGAGATCCACAACTTGAGATTGAGGAAAGCCAAAGCTGAGGACAGAGATATGGGCACCATTCATTCATCCCTTTGGTTCCTGCCCATGGCTCATTAGTGCAATCTCGCTTGTACCATCCCTGTCATTAGTCTGTTCCCTGTGAGTGACACTGGTCAACCCAGTGTGGGCCAGTCTCTGCCCAGGTGGATCAAATACACACACAGCTGACTCCTGCTTGGTACCCTCTTCCTGCAGAGTTGGAGATGGCCAAGGCCCGGAACCAGCTGGATGCCGTTCTGCAGTGCCTGTTGGAAAAGAGTCACATGGACAGGTTGGGACCTGGTCCCGCTGGGGTTCAGGGCTGTGTGTTGTGGCAGGTTGGATGCTCTGATCCTGGGTGAATCGGGTTGAGACTCCAGGGGAGAAGGGTATCTCACAGGAGGCCACTCCATACTGTCCCACGCCTGAGTCTTGGTAGCTAAGCTTCAGTTCTCTTCTCCTACCAGGGAGCGACTGGATGAGGAAGCTGGGAAAACTACCTCAGACACCCACAACAAGTAAGGAGGTTTTTATTTATTTGTTCGTGGTTGGTTGTGGGGCTTGAACTCAGGGCCTGGGCTCTGTCCCTGAGCTTCTTTTGCTCAAGGGTAGCACTCTACCACTTGAACCACAGCACCACTTCTGACTTTTTCTGTTTGTGTGCTACTGAGGAATTGAACCCAGGGCTTCATGCATGCTAGGCAAGCACTCTACCACTGAGCCACATTCCCAGCTGTTGTTACTGTTTTGTGCCAGTTTTAGGGCTTGAACCCAGGGCCTTTTTGTCTTGCCTGGCTTTTTTTTTTTTTTTTCCCTCAAGGATGGAATTCTACCACTTGAACCACAGCCCCACTTCCAGGTGGTTTTGTTTCTGTTTATTTTTTTGCTGGTTAATTAGAGATAAGAGCCTCACAGATTTGTCTGCCTGGGCTGGCTCTGAACCAGCAGCCTCAGATCTTAGCCTCCTGAGTAGCTAGGAGGACAGAGGTGAGCCACTGGCGCCCAGCAGGTGTTTTGGTGACATCTGGGCAGTTAAGCCCTGCCCACCCCACCCTGGGCAAGTTCCATCGCAGCCCTCAGCACTCACCTATGTGAAGATGAGGGACAGAGGTGGAGCACGAAGCCTACTTAGTGGTGGGGGGAGAGGGGCAAGTATCCCCAGGGTGTCTTTTGTGGGAACTTCAGTGGGTGTTTATTTGAGGGTCCCCTTGCTAATGCCCTGTCTCTGCCCCCCCCCCCCCCCAGGGATTGCTCCATCACAGCTACTGGAAAAAGGTAAGATGACAGAGTTCCAGCCAGCTGCAGGTGAGATGCTTAGCCCCGCCCTGGTCCTGACAGTCTCCGCCCCCACACAGGCCATCTGCTCGCTTCCCTCACCAGCGGAGGAAGAAGAGGAGGGAGATGGAGGACGGCCTGGCCGAGGGAGGGCCTCAGCGATCCAGTAAGTATGCCTGTGGCCCTAGGCGAGGGTGGGCAAGGGAGCCAGGGGCTCCACGATGGTGCTCACTCCCCTCCCACCCCCACCACCCCAGACACATATGTGATCAAGCTGTTTGACCGGAGTGTGGACTTGGCTCAGTTCAGTGAGAACACACCGCTGTACCCAATCTGCCGAGCCTGGATGCGTAACAGCCCTGCAATGCGAGAGCGGGAGCGTTCCCCCAGCTCACCACTGCCCCCGCTGCCGGAGGATGAGGAGGTGGGATGGGTGGGTGGGTGCCAGCCCAGAGTCAGGGTGGGCAGTGGGGTCGACAGGCTCAAGGAATGCTCCTCCCGTGCATGCTAGTGATAGGTAGGCATACGTCTCAACCTAGCGGTGTACATGGCTCACACCTGTCATCCTCGCTACCTCAGAAGGCTGAGATCTGAGGATCACGGTTCCCAGCCAGGCAGGAAAGGAAAATCGGTGAGACATCTCCAATGAACCACCAGAAAACTGGAAGTGGAGCTGTGGCTTAAGTGGTAGAATACTAACCTTGAGCTTAGAAAAGGCTAAGGGACAGCACCGAGAACCTGAATTCAAGCCCCAGTGTTGGCATATATATATATATATATATATATATATATATATATATATATACACACACACACACACACACACACACACACACAAAGTGGTGAATTAGGTAGGGCCCAGCTATGTACCCTCAAACTAGAGGTATGGATGGAGGTCCCTAGGGCAGACAGATAGGGCTTCCTAACTTGGAGGAAAAGGGAACAGGGCTCCCCAGACAGGTCTACCTGACTTCTAAGATTCAGCGTCTCCAAAAACTTAACAGACTGGTCAGGGATCATTAATGCAGACAGTGTGGTTATCAGATGTGGCCTGGGTCAGCAGCTAAGGGACCCTCTGGGCTGCTTAGGGATAGCTGGTGCAGGGGGGTGGGGTGTTAACCATCTGATCTGAGAGGGTAGACAGACATGACCCTGCTCTTTTTTTTTTTTTTTTTTTGGTGCCAGCACTTCGGCTTGAACTCAGAGCCTAGGCACTGTCCCTTAGTTTTATTTGCTCAAGACTGATACTCTACCACTTGAGCCATAGCTCAACTTGTGGCTTTTTAGTGGTTCTTTGGAGATGAGAATCTCACAGACTTTACTGCCTGGGCTGGCTTCAAACCATGATCTTCAGATCTCAGCCTTCTGAGTAGCTAGGCTGACAGACATGAGCCACTGGCACCTGGTTATATCTCACCCTTTGAACTGCTAAGATCACAGCAGACCTGGCCACTATGTCCTGGGGAATGGTGAGAATCTAGATGACACAAACATGATTCCTAGACGACTCCCTGAAGCAGGCAGGCTGCATCTGCCCTGGACTGACAGGTGTAGTGTGTCTCTGGAGCAAGCATCCTGTTTCTGTTGTTGAAGCATAACTTCTCCAAGCATGGGTTTCTTGGTGAGACCTTCATGACGCTTGTCACTGGAAAAGGGAGGAAAGGGTAACCGCCACACTTAATTAACCCTTGGGCCTGGTATGGGGCCCCTCCCTATCCCCCCCAGGGTTCAGAGGTCACCAACAGCAAGAGTCATGATGTATACAAGCTGCCTCCACCCACGGCTCCAGGACCACCAGGCGAGGCCTGCAGATCCCGCATTCCATCCCCGCTGCAGCCAGAGACCCAAGGCACCCCAGAAGATGAGGTGGGTCTGCAAGGCTGATGGGTGACAGAATGAGGGCCCCTGGGGCAGGACTGGTGACCGTGGCATCCTTGACCCTGGAGGCAGAGACAGGAAGGTGGAATTTGTAGGGAAGAAGTGGTCAGATGTGGCCACCCAGCCTGCCCTCTCTGTCCACACAGCCCTCTGAGCCCGAGCCTTCCCCCTCTACACTCATTTATCGCAACATGCAGCGCTGGAAACGCATCCGCCAGAGGTGAGCATCCATCATCTTGCTTTCCCTCCTCTATGGCTGCCTGTGCCATTACTGAGGCCTTCCTCTGCCTTCTGCCTCCCCTAGGTGGAAGGAGGCATCTCATCGGAACCAGCTTCGATACTCAGAAAGCATGAAGATCCTGCGGGAGATGTATGATCGCCAGTGATGTGCCTGACCCCTCCCCTTCCTCACCCCAATAAACATGTTCTACCCCCCCAACCCTGTGTTCCAGCCCCTCCCTTCCTGGCCAGACAGGAAGCAGTTGACACAGGTCTAACATCTTTATTAGTGACAGGAAGCCAGGCTGTGGGAATGAAAGCTGGCTGCTTAGTTGGCTCTTGGAGTATGTGGAGTTGGAGGGCGTTGTCTAGAATATCTATCAGGCTGGAGGGTCTGGAATTCTGGACAAGACTGCTAGTGAGTTGGGAGGGGAACGTAGCACACGCACCTAGTCTGAGAAATCTACAGTTTGAAGTTGGGGTCCTGTTTGGCCTGTTTAGTTTTCCTAAGGATTGGGAGTCTGTAGAAGGGGTCTAATAGGAATTCAAGAATGTGGGTGAGTGGCTGGGGTTTCAGGTAAGAAAATAGGCTTGGGGTAGGGGAGTGTCTTTGAGGGCAGGATCTAGAGTCTTGGGGACAAGGCCTGGTCTGTCTGCAGTGGGAGATCCCTTGCAGTCTGGGGCATGTGGAGGGGTGAGGGAGTTTTTGCCTGACTAGAAGGGAATGGGGGGGTGTTTACACTCTTATCATCTGTTGGGGGGAGGGCAGATATTTCATTGGAATCAGGAATGCAGGAGGGAGCCCTAGAGGGATATAAGCCAAGAAAGTGGGGTGGGGTGCTGGGTTGAGGGGGCGGTCTGAGGCTGGCCAGGCTAGGCCGTCAAGGCCCAGTACAAGGCAGAATTTGGGTTGGGTCAGAGGGGCTGTCTTGGCGCCGTCGGGGGTCTGGCTAGGCGGAGTCAGATAGGCTTTTTTCAAAAGAGCCCAAGTGGCTCTCAGGATTCAGATGCTCCGCATCTCCTACTTGGCTGCAGTCGGTGATGGCAGTGGGGCCTGGGCCGGAGCTGGTGCGGCCTGGATGGACAGGACGCCCTCGGGGGACAGCGCCGAGGTCACGGCCGCGGGGTCCACACCGGGAGGCAGGCGGTAGCGACGGTGGAACTCGCGGGCAATGAACCCATGCTCATCCTGGCAGGGGAGAGGGGCTTCAGCTGGCCACGCCCCTCCCCGGCCACGCCCTCTAAGGCAACACTGGTCCGGCTATTCGACCTGGCCACGCCTATTTTGGAAACCCCGCCCTCCGCAACACAACCCCCCCTACAGATCACACCCATCCCCTTGGCCACGCCCCCTTGCACTTGAGCAAGTCTCCCGCCGGGTCCAGGAGCTCACCGGGCGCTCCTCGTGGCGCGCGTGCACCTCGACGTGATCACCAACCACCTTGACAGCGATTTCCTCTGGGGAGAAATGCTTCACGTCCAACAGTACCGAGAAATGGCCGGGATCCGTGGACACCTGAGCACAGCGAGCACGGGCAGGGGAGTCATCCGACGGGGGTCATCCACCGAGGATCTATCCTCGTCCCCGCCCCCAGTCGGTTGGTTCTGGTACTACAGCACCTCAGGCCTCAGTACCTGGGGAGTCGGCCCCCTTCCATCTTATGTCCCCTTTCACCCGCGACCCCTGGGATCCCCCTCTCGTTCATACAGGGCCCCTCCCCTTGCAAGGTTAGGGACCTCCGCCTGCCCAGAGGGAGCTTGTCTGCCCTTCCCCACCGGTGTCACCGAGTCACGCAGTAGCCATGCCCTCGCCACAAGGGCTCTTATTCTCCTCCCTTCCCCCCCTCCCTCCAGCCACGGCCAAGATGCCTCTTTTCCCCCAGTCTTCAGAGCCCTGGGGTCACCGGACCTCCCTCCCCCTCCGCAGTTACTGGTTCCCTTCCATTTCAGAATGGCTTATCAAGTCACAGAATTCTTCCTAACCCTTTACCTGTCCAGGAGAGACACCACACCATTTCCAATCCTTCACCTTTTACCCCCAGATTCCCTGGGTCACCAGCCTCCTTTGAAGGCCTCAAGACTTTCCTGGGAGTGACCCAGCCTTTTCACTCGCCTCGGAATTCTGAGACCCTTTCACAGTGACAAGGACACACACACACACACACACACACACACACACACACAACCCTTTAACTCACTAGAATAACAGTTTTCGATATTCCATACTCGGGGACCTCTGGAAAGTCCTCTGAGTGCCACAATTTTCCACTCTGTTAAAAATCACCTCTCTATCCCCGCGCCCTCCCTTCCCAGGTTAACACAGAAACTCCCCACCACCACCACCCCCCAGCTTTGTCGAAGTATCCCTGCCCCAGGCCTGGGCACCTGGGCAGTGGGCAGTGCCACACTGGGGGCACGCAGGTAATAGGGGGCGATCGCGGCAGGGCAGAGCGCAGCCAGCTCTGCCTCCAACAGCCCTTCGCCGAAACGCTGATCAAAGAGACGTCCCGGAGTAGAAAATCCCGGCAATGGAGCCGAAGCACGACGCAGCCAAGACGGCTGCACAGGCACCGGGATCTCCATCCTGTTCCTCTGCCGCCGTCCGGGGCTCTACGATTCCCCTTCGTCCCCAGCTGCTTATTTATAGTGTGCCCGGTGCCAGCCCCTTGGCCTGGCCTCTCCGGGACATCTGGATCGTGGCCAGACTCGGCCATTAGTATCCTTATTTAGAAACCCGATAATGACTTAGCCATTCATTAGGCGCCTACTGGATGCCTCGGAGAGGACCCCAGGGAAATCTCAATTCAATTTTCTTTTCAGCTTTCAGGAAGGGAAACTAAGGCATATTGAGGGACGGACCCTTGGCGGTGTAGAGAACACAACGTGCCCCTCTAACCCCCATCTCCAACCCCCCCCCCAAGTTTCCTCAGTTCCCTTAATCCATCCCACCCCTCTGGCAACTATGAGGATGACGCAGAGACCTTGGGAGCAGATTCCTGGAAAATGTGGTGGCAAGGCCAGACTGTCAGGAGGACACTGAACAGACCCTACCCCCACCTCCAGCAGGACCTTAGGCCCAGCCCCCCTTTCCGCCCCCGCAGGTCGGGCCTAATTCTGTGCCTCTGACTCAGCCTTGGGTGCACAGCGGCCAGGGGGCGTGAGCACAACACTCCAGTCTGGCCCCTCGGGGGCCGCGCGTCGGAGCCCAAAATAGCTCATTTTGATCCCGCTACCTGGGCCAGGAGCCCGGGCCTGGCAAGTGGTGCAACCAGCTGCTACTGCGGCAAGAAGGAAGTGGCTAGGTGATCATCGGGACCGGCTGGCTGACCCAAATAAAGGAGGGCTAGACGCCCAATTGCCTTGTAACGAGTAGAACAGGAATGAGACTGGAACAGGGAGGTTTCTTGTGTAGTCACCAAGAGAGGTGAGAAAGCAAGAGTGCAAGGAAAGCTAATGTACTCGCCCCCAGGTTCTAGCCCAGCCTTAGATCCTGTCCATTGGTCCATACTCTTGCCTATCACTTCTGCACGCTACAGCCTCTCCAATCAGACACAGGCTTTCAAGAAGGCCAATCTCACAGCCAATCACAAGACCCCCTCGGCTGCCCACTTTACAATTCCTTTTATTTCCCTCTCCACTATTGGTCGTCTTGAACGCCACTCTCTTCCAGCGAGGGGCGGGGCTGAAAGGGCATTGCTAAGCGACACGGATGCGCGAGGTGTCTGTCGGGTGAACGAACTAAGCAGGGTCCAGCCATCAAGTAGCTGCGGGATGGACCGCAGGTGAGGCTGATCGCTCTTCCGGAGACCACGGGAAGCCAAGGGAGGTCCCAGGGCGAGAACAGCAACAGGTTCTCGAGGAACTGAAGCGTTGGGCTAGGCCGCACTGGAACTACAACTCCCAACCTCCTGCCCAGCCTCGGGCAGCTCCAGCTGTAGACTTCACCTCCCGAGGGGGCTGTCAACCTCTCACACCCTCTCTGGGCGGCCCTCAGGCATTATTTGCCCCGGGGGTGCCCAAAGGCAGCTTGTAAATTCAGCTTATTTTTTTTGAAATTGCCTCCAGGCACCCATGGGCGTTGTCTTTGTTTCTCGCGAGGTGGAGCCAGCCCGGTGAATCCTGGGAATTGTAGTCCACTTACTCTATTCCCAAGGACTTAAGGGAAATGTGCAGTAAAGGATGTAGTAATTGTTACCCGAGCAGCAGCACTCTAGAATCCCCTGGGAAGTGTTTAAGAAGATGGAAATACTAATTACCCTGATTCGACCATTATACCTTGTTATATATGTATTGAGTTATCAAACTGTACCTTTATAAATGTGTACATTTAGCCTGTGTCAATTTATTTTTTGTGTGTGTGCTAGTCCTGGGACTTGAACTCAGGGCCTGGGTGCTGCCCCAGCTTTTTCAGTCCAGGCTGGTGCTGACCATTTGAACAACACCTCCACTTGTGGCTTTTTGCTGGTTATTTGGAGAAAAGGGTCTGTTGGACACTTCTGCCCATGCTGGCTTCTAATCATGATCCTCTGATCTCAGACTCCTGAGTTGTCAGGATTACAGGCATGAGTTGCCAGCGCCTGGCATGGCTGTGGTTTTAGAAGGCCCTTCTGTCGTTATTTTGAATGTGCAATAGTGCTTCATAAAATTATAATCTGTTGGGCTGGGAAGTTGGCTCAGTGGTAGAGCACTTGCCTTGCATGCATGAGGCCCTGGGTTCGATTCCTCAGCACCACATAAGAAAAAAGCTGGAAGAAGTGTTGTGGCTCAAGTGGTAGAGTGCTAGCCTTGAGCTGAAGAGCTGAGGGACAGCGCCCAGGCCCAGAGTTCAGGCCCCATGACTGGACCCCCCAAAAAATATAATCTGTTGCTTTCAGGAATCCATGCTCATGATCTGGTTCTTCCTTTCTCATTTCTTATAGTTTCTCAGTTCTTTCTACCCAAGACAGCCCCTTTGGAGATACTCTGGGTCAAAGCCATTACTGGCCATCCAAAAGCCAGACCTGGTGTCCCAAGGTAAGGAGAGTGCTGGGTTCTAGCCTGTCAACCAGGAGTGACTACTAGAGGAATGTCATGTGTAGATAGATTAAGAGACAGCCTCAGTCAGGTATTAGTGGCTTGCTTATGCCTGTCATCCTAGCTACTTAGGAGGCTGAGATATAAAGATCAGTGTTTGAAATCAGCCTGGGCAGGAAAGTCCATGAGTCTCATTTCCAGTGAAATACCAAAAAGCCAGAAATGGAGGTGTGGCTAAAGTGGCAGAACACTAGCCTTGAGTGAAAAAGCTAAGGGACAGCACTAGTCTCTTGAATTAAAGCCCCAGTACTGATACACACACACACACACACACACACACACACACACACACACACACGAGGTTGAACTCACATTTCCTCCCTATAGCTCTCCCTGTCCAGCTCTCTGCCACCTGGATCTGCCACCATTTCCCCCAGTTACCCTGGGTTGTTCACAGTGGAATAACCTCATGGGGTTTGTTTCTCCTCTTCTGGACTGAGATACTCATGCCTTTGCTCCATACAAAGTTGATTTCTCAGCTCTTGCATTATCTTCTGGTCTTCTCCCTCATCTTAGCCCTTAAGCCCATCCAGGTCTCAGAGATCCAGTCTCCCACAGGCTCCCAAAGCTGCAAGCGATTCCTCTGAGCTGTTAGAGGACTCCTGGCCATCTAGTTCAGCGACCCCATCCCCACCCAGCACTAATGATGGACAGATGGGCACCTTGCCACCCACCCTGATGGACAGCGAGGACTCTGTGGTGGCCAAGTAAATATCAGAAGTCCTGAGTGGGGGCTGGGAAGGTGGCTCAGTGGTAGAGCGCTTGCCTTGCATGCCAGAGGCCCTGGGTTCGATTCCTCAGCACCACATAAGAAAAAAACCGGAA
>NW_012267308.1:3977182-3982262 GCF_000151885.1 Dipodomys ordii
GCAGGAGAGATTGTGAGACTCCTATCTCCAATAAACCGCTAGAAAACCGGAAGTGGCGCTGTAGCTCAAGTGGTAGAGCGCTGGCCTTGAGCTGAAGAGCTGAGGGACAGCGCCCAGGCCCAGATTTCAAGCCCCATGACCGACAAAAATTAAAAATAAAAAAATTTCATTACAAAGCTTATCAAACCTGCCAGAAACAAAAACATATTTAGCTGACACCAGAAGTGGAATCACTGTGCTGAGGGAGGGGTTTGTGTGTTTTTTGTTTGTTCAATGCTGATACTGGGGCTTGAACTCAGGGGTCAGGTGCATCCCTTAGCTTTTTCTGCTCAAGGGTAGATCTCTATCACTTGAGCCACAGCTCCATTTCCAGCCTTTTGGTGGTTGATTGGAGATGAGTCTCACAGACTTTCTGCCTGGGCTGGCTTTGAACCTCAATCCTCAGATCTCCTGAGTAGATAGGATCGCAGGTGTGAGGCACTGATGTCCAGCTGTGATCAGAGTTTTATTTTTATTTTTATGAACAATGGGGAGATTAAAGCCAGGCCCTCTGAAGTTAAGGCTCTATTGATGACCTGACCAATGTCAGTATCCTTCTTGACCAATGTCAGTATCCTTCTTGGAGTGTTTCCAGGGCATTGTTCAATCAGTTGTAGGAAAGACCAGGATTGGGGATTTTATGGGAAGCATAATTTCTGTTTGTTTTTTTTGGGGGGTCTGGTTGTGGGGCCTGAAGTCTGGGCCTGGGCGCTGTCCCCCAGCTCTTTAGACTCAAGGCTAGAGCTCTACCACTTGAGCCACAGCGCCACTTCCAGCTTTTTTCTGTTTGCTTATGTGATATTGAGGAATCGAACCCAGGGCCTCAGGCATGCAAGGCAAGCGCTCTACCACTGAGCCATCTTCCCAGCCCCAAGGGAAGCATAATTTCTGGCAAGAAAAACAGACTCAAGGTTGGAGGCCAGCCTGTAATAACCGGTAGAAGAGGAGACAAGGAAAATGTCCAGTGGGTAAGGGGAGGCCATGTCGCAGAGATCCTAGAATTATATATTTCAAGGCAGACAGGTTGTTCATGGAGAGGGGGAAAAAGGAGCGTGGGCAGGCCTTACGATTCTATGGGGAAGAATCGGAGGCAGGACTGACAGAACAGGACTTGGAAAAGCTGCTAGAGGGCCATAGAACCAATTAAGAACGTCAGAGGAGAGGTCTCCGAAAGCGGATAAAGGAGATGGTCCGCGGCTGAGGGTTACAAGTGTCAGCCGCCGGGCATAAAGAACCAGGGGGCGTGTCTCAGGAGGGGGAGATGGCCACTGAGAAGCAGTCGTGGGCGTGGCGCTGTCAAACTTCAGGGGGCGGGGCCGAGGGAAACAGTGGCGGGGGGGGGGGGGATGTGAAGCCCCAAACAGAGCCAATGAGAAGCCACCGGGGTAGGCGTGGCTTTCCCCCCTCTCTCCTTGCAGAGCCTCAACACTTGGAAGTCATCCCTGCTGGACCTGGAGACACTGAGCCTACAAAGCAGAGCAGCCAGACTGCTCAAACGCAGGTGCCCACCTCCCACCCCATCAACCTTCCCATTGCGTCTAGCCACAGCCTAGTCCAACTGCTTCTAAGAGCTCTGCCTTCTCCCTACAGCAAGGCCTCCATCTCCTCCTCCTTCAGCCCCAGTGAAGCCAGCAGCTCCTCCTTCCCTGTCAGCTCCGATGGCTTCCCTCCTCTCCCCATGACTTTCACCCCTGACTCCAGCAAGGACTCTGGCCCCAAAGCACCTGGTAAGTGCTGGGAATCCAGAAGGGAGAACAGCATGAATTTGAATCTCCTCTCCACCATTTACCAGCTGGGTACCTTGGAATATCATGGGGGCCTGTCTCCCCTGCTGTAAAAGAGGAGTGCTAGCTGGATTCTACAGGTCTTGTGAGAGTAAAATGAATTCATGACAGGTGGAGAACACTTTGGTTCAGCTGTCTACGGCTAGCATGTATATGAGAGGCCTAGCACTTTTTGTGATTCCAGACAGGTGAATTGCAGTATTGGTGTTTGAACTCCAAGCCTTGTGCTTGTTAGGCAGAGGCTTTTATTGCTGCCTCTAGTCCTTGCTGGTCATGTCATCTTGAACAAAGTCTGAAAATGCTTTTTGAAATTTGGCATCCAATTTATTTAAAAGCAAATTTTGATTATGAGATTGTTTATAATCTATCTTGAATTTATTTAGGTTGAATATCCCCTGCCTCCTTTTTTTTGGCTCGTACTAAGGCTTGAACTCAGGGCCCCACACTGGCTTGGCCTGTAGCCTGATATTTTGCTAGTTAATTGGAGATAAGAGTTTTAAGGACATTTGGCTTCAAATCACAATCCTTCAGATCTCAGCCTTCTGAGTCACTATAGAATCTTTATGGCCCAGGCTAGCCTGACCTTTGAAGTCATCCTACCTCAGCCTGGAATTACAGGTATATGCCACTATGCTTGGCTAGGCTTCTAAATTTTACCATGAAGGAGATACAATTAGGGAAGGATTCCTGCCAAGAAGCCCTGACTACTCAGGTGTCCACAGGCTCTCTGTGCCTATGAATGGGCAAGCAAGGAGAGTAGGAATCCAGCAAGAAGCCTGTTGTGGTAGTAGTACAGGTGGGGTGAGTGGGGCTGGACCACGGGGAGGGCAGTGACAGGAGCAGGAGAATGGACAGATTTAGAAGAATTTGGCCTCTTCACTACTGAAACCCCAATGTCCAGAACACACATGCATGGCACATAACAAGAGTTCCATAAATATTAGTTGGCTGAATGAACTGAAAGATAGGTTGAGCTGGGTACCAGTGGCTCACACTTGTAATCCTAGCTACTCAGGAGGTTGAGATCGGAGGATCACAGTTCAACACCAGCCTGGGTAGGAAAAGCCCATGAGACTCTTATCTCCAACTAAGCAGCAAAATGCTGGAAGTGGAACTGTGGCTCAAATGGTAGTGTGCCACTTTGAGCAAAAAAGCTAAGAGACAGCACCCAGGCCCTGTGTTCAAGCCTCAGGACTGGTACCACATACACACAACTCTATTGGCAGGTTGAAAACCTGTGGAGTGTCTGTCCTCTGACTCTTCCCCCCTCCCCCCTCCCTCTCTGGCAGGGAGTTGGGCATCACCTGAGCAGCCTTGTCTCTGGCACAGCTGAGGGAGGTGAGCAGCCTGCTGACACACTGGCTCCTTTCCTACCCTCACCCTTCTACTTCTCTCAACACCAGCTCCAGCCGCTGCCTCAGCCACCGCCTCTCCCTCCTCCTCCCGGGCACCCCTGCGACCTGAGGATGACATTTTGTATCAGTGGAGGCAACGTCGGAAACGCGAACAGGCTCAAGGAGGCCAGGGCGATGGAACATGGGTGCAGCCCCAGCCCGCAGCCCCTACCGCTCTGGTGAGTTGGGAGAGGGCAAGGCCAGAGGGGACTGGAGGAAGGAGGATCCCCAGGGGAACTCCCCTGTCTTCCTCTCCCTCTCACAGCCTTCCTTCTGTTTGTCCACAGGCCTCTCCTGCCCCTCAGACCTCCTTTAATTCTGTGGGGACCCAGTCCAGCTGTGCTCCACCGTGGGCCAGTCTGGCTCAGGCTGGTCCCCCTGAGACCTATATAGAGAGACCTTTTGTGCCACCCGGGGCCTCTCCACACGTCCTCTGGGCCTCCAGCCCCCATGGCTTCATCTGGGCCCCACAGCCCAGTTCTTGGGTAACTTTAGGGACAGTTCCTCCCACGCTGCTGTCCTCCACTCCATCTCCCCTAGCCTCTACCCTAGTGCTGCCAGTCTCCAACCCAGCTCATCCAGCCTCCACCCCGGCTCCCCCAGCCCCCATCCCAGATCCCTCAGCCTCCACCCCAAATTCCCAGCCCTCCATCCGTGGGCCCCCTGCTACCCACCAGGGCCCTCATACCCCAGAACAAAGCAGCCCTGCTCAGCCCCAGAAGCTGAGTCCCGAGCCTTTGAGGACCAGAGCTCCCCGTCAAGAGGCTGCTGGGGGCATCAAGACAACGGATGAGGGACCTGGCCCGCAGCTCAGGGGGGCCCTGGGCCAGGTAGTGACCGCTCGGCTGTTCCCCAACAGCCCGGGGGAGGACACGCCTCCATCGAAGGCCGAATCTGTGATTCGCAAGACTAGACCTTCCCAAGCCAAAGTCAAGCCCCCTGGACAAGAGGCCACGCCCTCTCCGCTTGACTCCCGAGCCAGATCAGAGGGGGATGCCCAGAGAGCCAAGGCCACGCCCCCCTGCGGAGGGCCGGAGCTCCGGGCAGGTAAAGCCACGCCCTCAGCGGAAGCTGCGGACCAGCCTGCCCCGACCTCCGCGGAGGCCTTCAAGGCGGGGACTCGGGGACCCGTTGCCACGCCTCCCGGTGGCCACACCCCCTCGGAGGAGTTACTATTACAGGCCGCCCAACTTTTGCAGGCTGCAGAAGGTGAGCTGGTTGCTCACCTCCGGGATTTGGGTGGGGATCCAGCCCACCCCCTGAAGTCTCACGCTTTCCGCCCCCCTGCCCCTCAGACTCCGACGGCAGCGAGTTTCAGGAGGACCCTGTGCTGCAAGTGCTGAGAGCTCAGAGGGCAGAGCTGCGACAGCAGAAAAGGTGACCCTCATCACCAGGCTAGGTGTTCTCCGATTGGGTGTCCGACCCTGCTTTGAGCCCCTTTCCCAGACCCCATTTACAACCCAAGACCTGAATCCTGAGCACAAACCCTAGTCTCTCCTTCCCCCACTATTCTCCAGGAAAGTGGAAGCTCAAATATCCCTCCTGGTGTGCCACACTGAAGACCCAAGGCCTTGGTCTCCTCCAGCCATATCACCAAGAAGGAGGTCCCCAAGGAGGCTGCGGAGGGAAGGAGCCTCCTTCGAGGCCAGACGACTTTGAATTGTATATATTCTCTTTTGCCCAATGAAACATTTTTTTCTCAAGTCAATCTCTAAGAAATGGATTTTGTGGAAAGGCCCAAGGGTTGTGCTAGCTTAAGGAATTGTGTTGATGCTGTCACCTCCTTTTCTTCCTATTCCTTTTTTTTTTTTTGGGTCCAGTCGTGGGGCCTGAACTCTGGGCCTGGGCGCTGTCCCTCAGCTC
>NW_012267308.1:3985392-3987911 GCF_000151885.1 Dipodomys ordii
GGGGGGGCTCAGGCAGATTCAGGGAGCCTGGGATGGGAACCTCTGGAGATGGGGGAGTCCAGAAGAGAAACTGGGTACAATCTAAAGATGCAAGGAGGGCTTTCTAGAATACCCATGAGAGCTAAGACCTGGGGCTAAGGCAAGAACCTAGGGACAGGGTCCGGGGTTCCAGACTGAGGTGTAGTCTTTGTGTAGATGTAGAAGGACATGGGAAGATGACACTTTTCCCAGGACTCTGAGAAGTAGAAGAGCTCAGTATGGGGGAGAGAGGGTCTGGAGAGGTAAAATGAGACCAACTCAGAGAAGTATGAACATCATCAGTACAGAGTTCTCATTTCATCTTGAAGACAACTGAGGGTCATTGAAGGCCCAGGATCTGTGGCCAGACAGGGCCACATTTGTGCTTTATGAAAATGATCCTGGCACTCATGAAGAAGTTGAGGGAGGGAAGAAGTTGGGAGGAGAAAGAAGAGGAGGAGGAGATATGGGCTGTGACAGTCCAGACAGTGGCAGGAGGTGACTGTACCCTGCAGAGCTGTAGTAGTTGTCAGTTGGGGTACAGGGTCTTCAATAGGGAGAGATGGGGCCCACATGCCCTTTCTCCTGTTGCCTGATCACCCTGGGTCCCTGCTCCTCCAGCCCTCCACCCCAGACCACACAAGAAGCAGGCTTGTCTGTAGCCCAGACTTCCTTTCCCCTCCTCCCATCCCCCTGACCTACCCTCTCACTCCAGAATCTGGACTGTGTGTGGATCAAGCAGGCCTCTGGCAGATAACAATGCTCCATTTCTCTCTGTTCCCCATCTCTGGGCCCTCAGAGTCTTCTCTCTGTTTCGCAGGCCCGCAGCACAGACAGCCTGGATGGCCCGGGGGAGGGCTCCGTGCAACCTGCTGCCCCCACTGGGGGGCCCAGTGTGAAGGGGAAGCCTGGGAAGAGGTGAGGAGGGCAGGGACGGATAGGCTTAGTTCAGGAGGGAGGGAGCTGCCCCCCCCCATGACACAACCCCTGTCTTGTGTCTTGTGTCACCTGTCTCCCAGACTTTCTGCTCCTCGAGGTCCTTTCCCCCGGCTGGCTGATTGTGCCCACTTCCACTATGAAAACGTTGATTTTGGCCACATTCAGGTAGGAGGCTTTGTACCCAAGTGGCAGGTGAGAACCTCCCAGCCCTGAACCCCTCTTATCTGCTTTGCCCTGAAGCCTGACCCTGTGACTGGGTGCTCTGAGTCACTAGCAGGAGTAGCTGGGGCCAGATGCTCCTTCATTCCTTTGACTTATTCTGTAGTGACCTGTGTACATGTGTGTGCCATTAATAGGGATTGAACTCAGAGCCTGGGCGCTGTCCCTGAGCTTTTGTGCTCAAGGCTGGCACTCTACCACTTGAGCCACAGATCCATTTTCACCTTTTTTAGTGGTTCATGAAGCGTTTCACAGATTTTCCTAACCAGGATAGCCTCTAACTTTGATCCTCAGATTTCAGCTTCCTGAGTAGCTAGGATGATAGGTGTGAGCCACGAGGCTCTGACATCAACAGCAACTTTTTATTAGGTGTCTGCTGCATTGTACTCTGAATAAGACATCAGCAGGCCCTGTCCTTGGGGAGCAACAGGAGGGGTACACATGGATCCCTAGACAGAAGTGAGGCTCTTACTGGTTCTTGATTTCCTTCTGCAGCTGCTGCTGTCTCCAGAGCGGGAAGGCCCCAGCCTCTCTGGAGAGAATGAACTGGTGTTTGGGGTACAGGTGACCTGTCAGGTGAGGTGACTCCTACCATTCATCTAGCCTGAGGGACTGGCCCCCCAAGTCCTCAGATTCAGTGTAACGGGACCTGTTCCCTCTGTCCTTCCACTCCCTCCCCCATCCTGGTCTCCACAGGGCCGTTCCTGGCCGGTTCTCCGCAGTTATGATGACTTCCGCTCCCTGGATGCCCACCTCCATCGCTGCATATTTGACAGGAGGTTTTCCTGCCTCCCAGAGCTCCCCCCACCCCCCGAGGGCGCCAGAGCTGCCCAGGTAACCTGCGTGTTGTCTCAGCCTCAGTTTCCTCAGCAACCTGAGCAGAGCCTTCAAGACCAGGGTATACAGAAATATTTAGAGACCAGTGTGGGCTAAACTGTCCCATACTGTGGGATCCATGGTTTGAGTGCCAACAGGACGGTTCTGGAGCCTTCTTTAGTTCGGGGACCATGGGGAAGTGCCCAAGGGGTTCCATGGGAGGGCAGCGTAGCAGTATCAGTGCAATCCAGAGCCAAGTTCCCGATATTCTCCCTCCCTCTATCCCTCCACTTCCAGTTTTTTGGTGGTTAATAGGAGATAAGAGTCTCATGGACTTTCTTGCTGGGGCTGGCTTTAAACCTCGATCCTCAGACCTCAGCCTCCTGAGTTGCTAGGATTACAGGTGTGAGCCACTGGCACCCAGCTCTGACTATATATATATATATATATATATATATATATGTTTTTTTTTGTCAGTCATGGGGCTTGAACTCTGGGCTTGGGCGCTGTCCCTGCCCTCTTCAGCT
>NW_012267308.1:3987961-3993472 GCF_000151885.1 Dipodomys ordii
GTAGAGCGCTAGCCTTGAGCTGAAGAGCTTAGGGACAGTGCCCAGGCCCAAAGTTCAGGCCCTACTACCGGACCAAAAAAACAAAACAAAACAAAAACAGAAGTCCTGAGGGCACAGGGGAATTTGGGTAGGAGGGCAGGAGAAGGCTGCCCATCTTTATCACTTTTAAGGACCAATCACTTCATGTAAAGAGTTCTGGAGCTGCCAGGTGCTGGTGGCTCATGCCTATCATTCTAATTACTCAGGAGGCTGAGATCTGAGGATCATGGTTTGAAGCCAGCCTGAACAGGAAAGTTTGTGAGACTCTTGTTTCTAATTAACCCACAAAAAGCCAGAAGTAGAGCTATGGCTCAAGTGGCAGAGCCAGCAGAAGCCAGGCCCTGAGAAACATTGGCTTTTATAATAATAATAAGTTGTTATTATTGTTATTATTATTGTTGTTATTATCTGGCAGTCCTCATCCCTTCCCTCCCTATTGCCTGATGCTCGCAGGTACATAAACAGGTTCCGCCAAGCTCAGCCCACAAGCCGAGAGGAACGTCAGTCTGCAGGCCCAACCCCAGCAGACTTTTGGTGGCTGCAACCTGAGTTGCCAGACACCAGCGGTCAGTTTGGCACAGGTATATTCTTTGGTCCCATCCACCTCCAGCTGAAAATCTTTCCTGATTCATGACCCAGGCAGCCACTCTTCCTGGTCCCTGTAACTCAACTGAGGTTTCTCAGCAGGAGCCAATGAGTCAGAAGGAAAATCCAGAAGAGCAGCAGCAGTCCCAACTCCCACCAAGGTAACCAGCACATCCCAGGCCAGGGTTCTCCTTCAGGAAATAAAGCAGGTGTATCCTCATCCACTCCCTCCCCTGGGTGCCTGAACTGACAGCCCCAGCCCTCGAGTAGAATTAAAGCCAATCCTCAACTCAGGAAATCATAAACAAAAATAGGACTTGTGAGCTGGGCACTGGTGGCTCACGCCTGTAATCCTAGCTATTCAGGAGGCTGAGATCTGAGGATTGTGGTTCAAAGCCAGCCCAGGCAGGAAAGTCCGTGAGACTTTTATCTCCATGAAACCACTAGAAAACCGGAAGTGGCGCTGTGGCTCAAGTGGTAGAGAGCTCACCTTGAGCTGAAGAGCTCAAGGACAGCGCCCAAACCCAGAGTTCAAGCCCCACGACCAATAAAAAAAAAAGGGACTTGTTTTGGGGCTGGGAAAGCGGCTCAGTGGTAGAGTGCTTGCCTTGCATGCATGAGGCCCTGGGTTTGATTCCTCAGCATCACATAAGCAGAAAAAGCCAGAAGTGGCGCTGTGGCTCAAGTGGTAGCACACTAGCCTTGAGTTGAAGAGCTGAGGGACAGCGCCCAGGCCCAGAGTTCAGGCCCATGACTGACAAAAAAAAAAGGACTTGTGGGCCGAATGTAAATTTGAATTCCAAAAGTAGATGCTTTCAGGAACAGCCAGATCCAGCTGTCTGGACAGTGTTGGAAGGAACCTAATTCTTGAGGTTCTGTGTTCTTCTTTGCTAGGCAAGCTTGCCCCTCTCAGTAGCCAAGATGGCCCCAGTTAAGGCTCTAGGCTGCCATGGTGCTAACTCAGCTTCTGCAGTGAAAAGTGATGGTGTTTCCAGTAGCTCCATTCAAAGTCCCAGGGCACACTCTTATTTGTTCATCCTTAAGTCAATCACCTTGAAGCAGAAGGTAGAGCCAGTTCCAATAGTGGGGGTGGGGGGGTGGGACTTGCACCAGATGGATGTGCTTCCAAAGAAGCACATCTTCCCTGAGAAGGAGGCCATGAAGATGCCAGCTGGAGTCTAGCCTGCACTCCAGGCCTTCTGTCCAAGCTCCTTTCCCAGCAGCCTTTGTAGTGAGGCCAGCTCTGACCCCTCTCTCCTTGCAGAGCCTCAACACTTGGAAGTCATCCCTGCTGGACCTGGAGACACTGAGCCTACAAAGCAGAGCAGCCAGACTGCTCAAACGCAGGTGCCCACCTCCCACCCCATCAACCTTCCCATTGCTTCTAGCCACAGCCTAGTCCAACTGCTTCTAAGAGCTCTGCCTTCTCCCTACAGCAAGGCCTCCATCTCCTCCTCCTTCAGCCCCAGTGAAGCCAGCAGCTCCTCCTTCCCTGTCAGCTCCGATGGCTTCCCTCCTCTCCCCATGACTTTCACCCCTGACTCCAGCAAGGACTCTGGCCCCAAAGCACCTGGTAAGTGCTGGGAATCCAGAAGGGAGAACAGCATGAATTTGAATCTCCTCTCCACCATTTACCAGCTGGGTACCTTGGAATATCATGGGGGCCTGTCTCCCCTGCTGTAAAAGAGGAGTGCTAGCTGGATTCTACAGGTCTTGTGAGAGTAAAATGAATTCATGACAGGTGGAGAACACTTTGGTTCAGCTGTCTACGGCTAGCATGTATATGAGAGGCCTAGCACTTTTTGTGATTCCAGACAGGTGAATTGCAGTATTGGTGTTTGAACTCCAAGCCTTGTGCTTGTTAGGCAGAGGCTTTTATTGCTGCCTCTAGTCCTTGCTGGTCATGTCATCTTGAACAAAGTCTGAAAATGCTTTTTGAAATTTGGCATCCAATTTATTTAAAAGCAAATTTTGATTATGAGATTGTTTATAATCTATCTTGAATTTATTTAGGTTGAATATCCCCTGCCTCCTTTTTTTTGGCTCGTACTAAGGCTTGAACTCAGGGCCCCACACTGGCTTGGCCTGTAGCCTGATATTTTGCTAGTTAATTGGAGATAAGAGTTTTAAGGACATTTGGCTTCAAATCACAATCCTTCAGATCTCAGCCTTCTGAGTCACTATAGAATCTTTATGGCCCAGGCTAGCCTGACCTTTGAAGTCATCCTACCTCAGCCTGGAATTACAGGTATATGCCACTATGCTTGGCTAGGCTTCTAAATTTTACCATGAAGGAGATACAATTAGGGAAGGATTCCTGCCAAGAAGCCCTGACTACTCAGGTGTCCACAGGCTCTCTGTGCCTATGAATGGGCAAGCAAGGAGAGTAGGAATCCAGCAAGAAGCCTGTTGTGGTAGTAGTACAGGTGGGGTGAGTGGGGCTGGACCACGGGGAGGGCAGTGACAGGAGCAGGAGAATGGACAGATTTAGAAGAATTTGGCCTCTTCACTACTGAAACCCCAATGTCCAGAACACACATGCATGGCACATAACAAGAGTTCCATAAATATTAGTTGGCTGAATGAACTGAAAGATAGGTTGAGCTGGGTACCAGTGGCTCACACTTGTAATCCTAGCTACTCAGGAGGTTGAGATCGGAGGATCACAGTTCAACACCAGCCTGGGTAGGAAAAGCCCATGAGACTCTTATCTCCAACTAAGCAGCAAAATGCTGGAAGTGGAACTGTGGCTCAAATGGTAGTGTGCCACTTTGAGCAAAAAAGCTAAGAGACAGCACCCAGGCCCTGTGTTCAAGCCTCAGGACTGGTACCACATACACACAACTCTATTGGCAGGTTGAAAACCTGTGGAGTGTCTGTCCTCTGACTCTTCCCCCCTCCCCCCTCCCTCTCTGGCAGGGAGTTGGGCATCACCTGAGCAGCCTTGTCTCTGGCACAGCTGAGGGAGGTGAGCAGCCTGCTGACACACTGGCTCCTTTCCTACCCTCACCCTTCTACTTCTCTCAACACCAGCTCCAGCCGCTGCCTCAGCCACCGCCTCTCCCTCCTCCTCCCGGGCACCCCTGCGACCTGAGGATGACATTTTGTATCAGTGGAGGCAACGTCGGAAACGCGAACAGGCTCAAGGAGGCCAGGGCGATGGAACATGGGTGCAGCCCCAGCCCGCAGCCCCTACCGCTCTGGTGAGTTGGGAGAGGGCAAGGCCAGAGGGGACTGGAGGAAGGAGGATCCCCAGGGGAACTCCCCTGTCTTCCTCTCCCTCTCACAGCCTTCCTTCTGTTTGTCCACAGGCCTCTCCTGCCCCTCAGACCTCCTTTAATTCTGTGGGGACCCAGTCCAGCTGTGCTCCACCGTGGGCCAGTCTGGCTCAGGCTGGTCCCCCTGAGACCTATATAGAGAGACCTTTTGTGCCACCCGGGGCCTCTCCACACGTCCTCTGGGCCTCCAGCCCCCATGGCTTCATCTGGGCCCCACAGCCCAGTTCTTGGGTAACTTTAGGGACAGTTCCTCCCACGCTGCTGTCCTCCACTCCATCTCCCCTAGCCTCTACCCTAGTGCTGCCAGTCTCCAACCCAGCTCATCCAGCCTCCACCCCGGCTCCCCCAGCCCCCATCCCAGATCCCTCAGCCTCCACCCCAAATTCCCAGCCCTCCATCCGTGGGCCCCCTGCTACCCACCAGGGCCCTCATACCCCAGAACAAAGCAGCCCTGCTCAGCCCCAGAAGCTGAGTCCCGAGCCTTTGAGGACCAGAGCTCCCCGTCAAGAGGCTGCTGGGGGCATCAAGACAACGGATGAGGGACCTGGCCCGCAGCTCAGGGGGGCCCTGGGCCAGGTAGTGACCGCTCGGCTGTTCCCCAACAGCCCGGGGGAGGACACGCCTCCATCGAAGGCCGAATCTGTGATTCGCAAGACTAGACCTTCCCAAGCCAAAGTCAAGCCCCCTGGACAAGAGGCCACGCCCTCTCCGCTTGACTCCCGAGCCAGATCAGAGGGGGATGCCCAGAGAGCCAAGGCCACGCCCCCCTGCGGAGGGCCGGAGCTCCGGGCAGGTAAAGCCACGCCCTCAGCGGAAGCTGCGGACCAGCCTGCCCCGACCTCCGCGGAGGCCTTCAAGGCGGGGACTCGGGGACCCGTTGCCACGCCTCCCGGTGGCCACACCCCCTCGGAGGAGTTACTATTACAGGCCGCCCAACTTTTGCAGGCTGCAGAAGGTGAGCTGGTTGCTCACCTCCGGGATTTGGGTGGGGATCCAGCCCACCCCCTGAAGTCTCACGCTTTCCGCCCCCCTGCCCCTCAGACTCCGACGGCAGCGAGTTTCAGGAGGACCCTGTGCTGCAAGTGCTGAGAGCTCAGAGGGCAGAGCTGCGACAGCAGAAAAGGTGACCCTCATCACCAGGCTAGGTGTTCTCCGATTGGGTGTCCGACCCTGCTTTGAGCCCCTTTCCCAGACCCCATTTACAACCCAAGACCTGAATCCTGAGCACAAACCCTAGTCTCTCCTTCCCCCACTATTCTCCAGGAAAGTGGAAGCTCAAATATCCCTCCTGGTGTGCCACACTGAAGACCCAAGGCCTTGGTCTCCTCCAGCCATATCACCAAGAAGGAGGTCCCCAAGGAGGCTGCGGAGGGAAGGAGCCTCCTTCGAGGCCAGACGACTTTGAATTGTATATATTCTCTTTTGCCCAATGAAACATTTTTTTCTCAAGTCAATCTCTAAGAAATGGATTTTGTGGAAAGGCCCAAGGGTTGTGCTAGCTTAAGGAATTGTGTTGATGCTGTCACCTCCTTTTCTTCCTATTCCTTTTTTTTTTTTTGGGTCCAGTCGTGGGGCCTGAACTCTGGGCCTGGGCGCTGTCCCTCAGCTC